>NW_026068043.1:2224808-2339724 GCF_014885135.2 Alexandromys fortis
AAAAAAAAAAAAAAAAAAAAAAAAAAAAAAAAAAAACAGAATAGCTTCATAAACCCTTCCCACCTAACCAGTATTCAAGGGAAGGGGCCCTGGCCATTGCTCTATGGCCCACAGGATGCCCTCTTTATTCCTCCACCAAGGCAGTTTGACCTCTGTAAGTGGAGAATCTCAGCCTCCTTTGCCATCTGGTTTCTAGTGAATCCCCTCCCAAGACAGGCACTAGCAGAAGATTCAGGAAGCCATAACAGCTGGGTCATCCCTTCCTCTGCCTGCCCCCAGCTCCTGCCCCCTCTCTGCCTTCCACAGCTTCTCATCAGAGCTGAGCATCTGGGCCCCACCAGGTGAGACAACTCCTGGGGTCTGAGAACTTCTCTGTCTCAATGGGGTGCTCCGACTGTGTGTGGGTAGAAGTGACAGATTGTCTCTGTTGCTTCTCTGAGATGACTCACCAGGCCTCTCGGCTTTCTGGCTCTGCCTGCATCTGACAGCTAGTTCCCTGCATTTTGACTGTCTTCCACTGAACTAGCTGCTGTGGGCTCTTGTGTCCCCCCTCCCTTACACACACACATACACACACACACACACACACACACGCATGCACACACAAACACACTAGTCTCTAATGGATAAATAATATACCGCCTCCTCTCTGTACCTCTCATCCTAGGTTTTCAGAATCCTATTCAGGCTGGGATATCCAAGGGGATATTAACCAAGCCTCTTGTTTAAAAGTTAAACAGAAAAGCAGTTCTCAACAATGTAGTAAACAAAGCTGAAATGAAGTTAAAGCACAAAGCAACAGCATGATAAATTGGTTCAAATGCTGATTTGTTTTGTTTTGTTTTGTTTTGCTTGATAAAACTGCTAAAGTAAACAAACAAACTGACAAATATAGTTAAGAAAGCATTTTTAATTAGAAATGAGGAAGGAGATAAGATAATTTATGGAAAATATTTTTTACCCAAATCTAAAGAGAATGTTACACAGACTTGTAAACAGATACACTGAAGTCCTCCGTGAGATAAATAATTTCTAGAAAGATGTAGATTAGGGAAAAGAATCTAGGAAATATAATTCTAAAAAGAACACTAGTCATCAAGAATTTGAGAAAATGATTCAATAATGACTCAAAAATACAGTGGGTCGCAATATAATGTTGAGTTGTTTTTTTTTTTTTTTTTTTTTAAGAAATCGGAACCAGATGGGGTTAGGGGATTGACCATAGTAGCACAAATCTGTAATCACAGCACTCAGGAGACTGAGCAGGAGGAGAGTCTAAGGCTAGCCTGGGCTATAGAAAGATTCTGTCTTTCCTAAGAGAGCGAGAGAAAAGAGAGAAAGAGAGAGGGAGAGGGAGGGAGTGAGGGGGAGAGAGAGAGAGAAAGAGAGAGAGAGAGAGAGAGAGAGAGAGAGAGAGAGAGAGAGAGAGAGAAACAGATTGATCGTTATACAAAACATTCCTGGTAGTCAAGGTGTCAAGGTTGGTTGTCAACTTAGAAGGGTCTAAAGCCACCTTGGAAACAAAGTTTCAGACATAAGGGAGTTTCTAGGTCGGGTGAGATGAGGTGGGAATATACTCCCAGAATGAAGGCAGCATCATTGCATGGGCACAGGTCCTGAACTAAAAATTACAAGCAGGGAGGGAAGGAGCTGAGCACCTGCTCCCATCTCTCTCTGCTTCCTGGCTGCAAACACAGCATGAGTTATATCATGTTCCTGCTTGCCACCATGCATCCACCTGCCATCATGGACTGTGCTCTCAAAGCTGTGAGCCAAAATAAATCCTTCCTCCCTCAAGCTGCTTCTGCTCAGGTGTTTCATCACAGCGATAAGAAAATATCTAGAAGGATATCCATCCAGAATGAAAAGAGGTCTGAGCGCTTTGTGTCCACTAGGCAAGGATGAACTACTTCCCTCGTGGATGATAAAGACAGACCAGGTGTGAGGAAAACTGAGGTGCAGATGCAGAGGAACACAGACAGGAAAAGCTTAAAGAAAATCCTCAACTCCAAAAAGGAGCAGGCGCTGCTGTGATGTTGCAGATCCTTACAGCAATGGATTTCCTATGCAGGCTGGCTTTGATGTGTGGTTAACAATGTTGCTGATATATAACCTTTTTTTTGATATATAACTTTTTAAAAGAAAGGGATGTGGAGATAACTCACTAGTGAACTTCTGGACTCAAGGAATCCTCCTTGTTAAGCCTCCCAAGTAGCTAGGACTATAAGTGCATATAAGGACTATAAGTCACTGTGCCCAGTTTTAGATAAAATTACACTATAAAAGATATGGAAGAGGGACTAGCAAGATGGCCCAGAAGGGTACTTACACCTAATCCTCACAACCTGAACTCAATCCCCAGGACCTATGCTGTAGAAGGAGCAAACAGACAGCCACAGTCGTCATCTGACCTACACAGACATACACTCCTGGTAGCCCTTTCCCAAATCAATAAATGTAAATTTTCAAACATACATATGGAACAGGTTGAAGTAAAATATTTGCCACAGAAACAAGAGGACCTGAATTCAATGCCTAGAATCCATATTTTGGATTTAAAGAAAGCCAAGCATGATAGCGTAAAGACAAGCAGATCCCTGGGTCTTACTGGTCAATCAGTCTAATCTACTTGCCAAGGTCTAGGCAAGTGAGAGACCCTGCAACATTAGAACAAGGTAAATAATACCTGAGAACAACAGCGAAGTTTGTCTTCTGTGCACATGCGCATGCACACACACGCGCACACACAATGTAGCAGCTCACGGATTCACATCACCCTTGAACAGGGGCCACTGTCTCATATATGTGCTGCTGATGTTAGCACAAGGAACAGCAGCCTCACAGCTCAAGTTGAAAGACAGCAGAGAGAACCATCTGTACAATACAAAAGTAAACAGCTACTTGACACAGCTCCTCTGCGCGACTAGAAATCAAAGAGAAGATACCCAGAGAAAGCATCTACAACAGATGAAGCAAAGTGTTCGTGTCGACGGCATATAAACAACCAGCACACCTGAATACAAAAAAGGCAAGCCTCTGATACCTAAGCTGAGAGCGAACTTGACAATTCATGGGGGGGGGGCGGGGAGAGAGACAAAACAATATCAGTAAATCGATGTGTGCAGAAATGTTCCGTTTTAGCTGGGCATGATGGCACACTCCTATAATCCCAGGTGTAAGCAGGGGGATCAAGAGTTCAAGGTAATCTTTGTTGGCTACTTCTATCAAGTTCAAAGTCAGTCTACACTACAGAAGAGCCCGTCCAGGGAGGAAAGAAGCCAACAAAAAGTTTTCTTGTCATTCAAGAAATATCCATTCGCAGAGCGTTGTAACTCGCGATGCCAGGAGGATTTTACAAAGTGAAAGGTTGCTGCAGTATGAAGAGAAACTAGAATATTACTCGCAGTGTTTTATTACGTTTTATCTATTTATTTTGCGTGGGGGGGGGACACAGTGTGGTGTGCCAGCACTGGTGGAAGTCAAAGGACAACTTATAGGGGCCGGTTTTCCCCACCAGGTGGGTCCCAAAGTTCAAACTCAGATCAGCAGCCTTGGCAGGGAGCACCTTTACCAGCCAAGCCAGCATGCTGTCCCGATGAGGGGTGTTACAGAATTTGTCTGGCAATAGAGCATTGTGTAAAGGATGCAACTCAGACAGTCTTTGAACTTGTGGTTTGGCTCAGACTAGACCCCAACCCTCAGTCTTCCTTCTTTGTACCCCAAGTTCTGTGACTGCAAGTATATAACCCCATACCCTTAAGGAATATCTAGAGATTAAAGAAATAATAAAGCTACATATACTACTCATTGCAAAATTATTCTAACAATCTGAATAAAGCTATTTTAATTCCACAACAGTGGGATTAAGGAAGAATTATTTATTCTTATAGTAAAATTGACATCTTATTAAGCAATCTTGAATATATCACTCTCTTTTGAGCTCTATCAATATGATAAAAATGAGTAGGAACCACTGAGTCTCAGGAAAATCAAACGGCTTACAGAAAAATCACACCACCAGTGGCTCCGAACACCATTGCCAAGCTCGCAGGCTGTCCTACGTGTTAAAGGGGTTGGAATATCTGTTCTGAGCCTCAGTTTCCCTACCTGCAAACTGGAGCTCTCTACAACACTCATAGAGTGGTTATAAAGATTAAATGAAGTCTCCAAAGGCTGTGAAGCCGGGCTGGGGACATGCCTTGGTTGGTAATATACTTGCCGTATGAGCAAGAGGACCTGAGTTCCCTCCCGAGCGCCTACATTAAAAATGCAATGGTAATGTAGGTTGTCATCTAAGCCCTTGGGAGGCAGAGCCAGGTGAATCTGTGAGGCGAGCTGAACAACCAGCCTCGCCTACTGGGCAAGGCTTAAGCCAGAAAGAGACCATGTGTCAAAATATAAGGCAGATGAGCCCTGAGGATTGAGACCTGAGGCTGGCTCCTGGCCTTCACATATATGCACACACATGTGCACACACATACTCACACACACACATACACCCACATATTTGGAAAACAAAAGCTATAAAACCGAGAAAAAGATGTGGCACACAGCCAGCCTTGGTTAAATAGTTAAGAAAAATAGGGATACAGCCGAACTGAAGCCCAGCACCTGGATGGCTGAGACAGGGGATTGCAAATTTGATACCACCCGTGCGACATAGTGAAACCTTATCTCAACAAAACAAAAGATGCCATCAAAAGGGCTAAGTGTAATGGTACGGACTACAATTCCAGCAGTGGTATTGGAAGTTCTACACAGACATTCTTGGGGGCTTCCCTCCCAAGAGTCAAGGAGGCTGCACAGTCTCCACCCACCCCTACTCCGACATCGTGAGTTACTTCGTGCTCAGCCTGTTGTGTAAAATACATACAGCCGAGAGAGAGAGAGAGAGAGAGAGAGAGAGAGAGAGAGAGAGAGAGAGAGACAGCTGATCCAAGCAGAGTGTGAAACATGAGCAACCACCTACACGGCTCAGAAAAGGACAGGAGTGTCGTATCCAGTAAAGGGCAAAATTCCAACGAGAAATGGCAGATGACACACCGCGTCCTAGAGTGAGTCAAGGCTGAATCATATGTTCAGATACCCACTCCAGCTGAGACATCAAACAGACACCTGAGACTTAACATGCCAGACCCTGGGTTAGGGGTACTCACCCTCATCTTCTCTCTCCTGTCTTCCCACTCAGGTAAGGAGTTCCCCATCCTTCCCAGCTGTCACAGTCCTGGTCTTCCTGTCTTCTCCCTCATCTCCTTTCTCCTTAAGACTGTGTTTCAATGTAGAAGAACAGAACTGCTGGGATGAATTATGTACAACAAACAAGATTTAGTAGTTCGGTTTACACAGTAGGGCTGGGGGTGCCAACAATGCTGTCCACACACTGGAGAGACTGAGAACTTGGCAGCTACTCAGCCCACAAAGCTGGATGCAGCGGCAGTCCCTGCCTGCTGCTGATGGCCTGGAGGATTCCTGAGGAGTCTCTGGTCTGAGGTGGACGTTGGGAGGCTGAAGAAGGTCCCAGATCAGAGAAGGATGAGACAAATCGCATAGAAATGCCAGCAGGAAGCAAAGACGAGCAGGCAAAAGGCAACACCGTTTCCCCTGTGCCTCTATATCTAACTACTGCCTGAGTGGCTTCCCAGCCTGTAAAAAAAGAAAGAAAGAAAAACTACGGGCTGGGGAGATGGCTCAGTCAGTAAAGGGTTCACCTTGTAAGCATAAGGACTTGAGTGATCTCCAGAAAAAGAAGATTGAGTGTTGTGACTTGTGCTGGAGAGACAGAGATCCTTGGAGTTCACTGCCCAGCCAGCCTAGTCTACTTGCTAAACTCTAGACCAATGAGAGATTCTGTCTCAGTAAAAGTAGATGGTGCCAAGACAATATCTGAGGTTGAGATCTGACCTCCACACATATCTTCACACAGGAGAGAGAGAGAGAGAGAGAGAGAGAGAGAGAGAGAGAGAGAGAGAGAGAGAGAGAGAGAGAAAGCGAGCTTGAGCGAGCGCACTGGGGGACATCTACATATGATACTCCCTTCTGCCTAGAAAACCTCCTCCCAGGTAACCCCATGGCTCACTTCCTCACCTTTTCAAGTCTTTACTGGAATGTCATCTTCTCAATGGGGACGTCCTTTGATGTATTTAAAACCGAGGCACTGAACGTCCCTACACCTGCATCCTGCCTCCTTCCTTCCTCTGTGTGGCACTTAACGTCCGCTGATATGCCACGGTTCATCTGTAACTCTTTCTACCAGAAGCCAGCTCGGAAAAAATGAGGAGAACTTTATTCTTGCTTCATTGATTGTATCGCCAGCATAAAAGAATGTCTAGAACAAAGGGGGAATCATACTTTATAAATATGTGTTGAATGACTGATAGAGGGAGGAAGGGGGAAGGAGGGAGAAGAGGAAGGAGAAAGGAGAAGGAAGGAGGGGAGAAGGAGAGGCTGATTCTCAGGATCTTTTCTGAGGACACCCAAGTTAGTTAGCTTACATAGCCAGACTCTGGGTGCTGTGTTTTACTTTGAGACAGTCCCTCACACTGTAACCCAGGCTGTCCTGGAGCACACACCCTAGCAGCTGCCTCTGAATCCTAGGCACTAAGATGATGGATGGCTGCCACCATGCCTGGCTTCTCACAGCCAGACTTCCGTACCAAGCTTTAAGCTTTTAAAAAGTGCTTAGAGCACATTTAATCCTTTACAATTTCACACCGGTGCTCCAGCACAATGTCATTATAAATTCTCTTTCTCCATACAAGTGGAGGCTCAAAGAGGTCCACTTAAGATCATGCTGGCTGCAAATGGCAGAGACTGTGCGTAAGCCAATAATTTCCCATCAGCCACCGACTCTCACTGTGCCACCTGGGGCGCTTAAATTCTCCAACTTGCGTGTTTTATTTTGTTCATGACAGCACTGTGGACAGGTTTGAGCCGGTCAGCAGCTAGCCCTCTTGCCATAAATTCCCATTTGTCACACCCAAAACACAGGATTTCAAAAAGCTACAATTCTGGGTTTTTGCTTTTTGTTTTGGGGTAGGATGTTTTGGGGCTTCCTTTGGTTTGTTGCTTTTTTTTTTTTTTTGAGACAAGGTTTCTCTGTAGCTTTGGTGCCTATCCTGCAACTAGCTCTTGTAGACCAGGCTGGCCTCAGACTCACAGAGATCCGCCTGCCTCTGCCTCCCAAGGGCTGGGATTAAGGTGTGCACCACTACCGCCCAGCTCTGTTTGTTGGAGGAGCTCAGACTGGCTTTGAACTAAGTAGAGGACTATGACCTTGAAGTTTCAATCCTTTGCCTCCCCCCCCCCCCCCCCCAGTGCTTGAGTTACAGACTTGTGCCACTGTTCCCAGTTTACCCGATGCCCTCAGTGAAACCCAGGACTCCCTGCATGTTCCGAAAGCAATCTAGCGACCAAGCCACATCTCCAGCCCTACCCTACCCTTCTGGTTTTTACATGGAATGGATGTCATGTCAACAACCATGATTCTCTCCCCATAAGTCTCTCCATTTACCCATCAGCAAAATGAGAGAATTCAGGAGCCCTCCCTGGGAGCACATGGAACAGAAAGATATATTAACCCGGTACAGTCAAGCCCAGCAGCCCCCACGCTCAGGGAGTCGGGCATACAAAGAAGAGCGTGCAGCTGGAGTCACCGGTGCATGGAGATCATCGTCACCTTAGAACTGGAGGTGGCCTGGTGCCTCTGAGCATCCGGAAAAGAATACAAACAAGCAGGGTTTTATGAAGGCTGTAACCCAATTGACAAGGCGAGCTCTCTCTGTCTGGAAATGTCCCTGCTCTGAACCAGTTGCCGTGCCAACAAGCCGCACGTTTCCACTCCACAGAATCCAATTTCGGAGCAGCCTGACAGCGACAGGTCCAAGAGACACAGTATGCAGCTCCAAGGTGCCTTTGAACACTTGCTGAATTGCAAAGAACAGTGTGGGTCCCTAGATGTCCTTAGCAACCGGGGATGTGAGCCAAGCAAATGCATCTGTGACTAACGCACAAGGCAGCCTCAACCCACCCAGTCCTTAGGTGTTTGACATCACAGGCACAGTCAAGTCCCTTATCACCGTCTTTATCAGGTGGAGCCACAGGCGTGGACTCAGGCCACATCTCACTGCAGTCCAGAACCTCCTGGAACTCTCTATGCAGCCCAGGCTGGCCTCAATGTACTCTGTAGCCCAGGATAGCCTCAAATGCACCATGTCATGGTGACATGCACAGGTAAGTCCAGCCCTTGGAAGGTGAAGGCGGGACAATCAGATATTAAAGATTCCAAGAGCAGGTAGAGATCAGCTGCGAAACTCGGGGTGTTCCACTGGAGTTCCCCATTGAGCTTTCTCTCCACAGCTGAGTGTCCAGCTTCTCTCTCCCACTGCAGGCACTTTGAGATCATGGGGTGACACTAGTGACCTCTGTTGGAAATGGGTCACCTTCCGGTTGATCTCAAGGAAACAGTGGTTCATTCTTGGGCTGTTTTGCTGCCCTCTTCTCTCCCGGTCACAGAGTTTGTGGGTATCCAGCTCATCCCCAGACAAGAAACTTTGTCAGATTCTGAGAAACAAATGTGTGCTTGGGTCTGAAATGGAAGTAGAGGGTCTCCCCACTTCTAAAGCCAGCTTCTTGCTCAGTGTATGGCAATTTACCAACACAATAGACATTCCAGGCTCCCTCACAGAACGGATTTTTCACTCAACCTCCTTTAGCCCCCTAAATGATAACTAACACCAACCATATCTGCCCTAAAACTTCAAGTATGTTTTTCTTCCTCTCACTGGGTGTATTGGTTCCTTTTCGTTGCTATAACAAAATATCTGAGGCCCAGTACTTTAAAAGAAAAAAAAAAGCTTACTCTAATGAGGACCTGAAGGAGAGTAAGAAAGACTATAACAAGACACCAAGAGAGTTAATCAAGACCGTCAGCTTGAATGGTCTGAGGGGCACCTAGAAGATCAGCAAAGCACACTCGTGGGTGTGCCTGTGAGGGAGTTTCTAGAGACAAATAAATTATGAGGGCTCTGACCCAATCAGTGGATTAATCAATCCATTGATGGGTTCTAAATAGAAATAGACTACGGGAAACAGAGTTGTGGAAGGCTGTGCCTGATTGGAGGAAATAGGTCACTGAAGTAATGTCCTTGGAAACTATATTCTGCCCTGGCCTCTTACCATATTCCATCTCTGCTTCCTGTTTGCCTACGCTTCCTGTCCACCGTGATGTGAACTGATCTGCTTCCCATCCGCCATAACCTGAGTTGACCCGCTTCCTCTCCTCCACGATGGGAATTAAGCCGCTTCCTGTCCACCATCATGTGAACTGGGCTGCTTCCCATCTGTCATGATGTGAGCATCTCCACTACAACCTTCCCACCATGGTGGACTATGACTTCAGAGACAATGAGCTCAACAATGTTTTCTTTTTAGCTGTTTGGTTAGACCGTTATGTCACAAGGACAATGAAAGTGACTAATGGAGTCAGGGAGTCCAAGAGTGGGGGGAGGCCAGTCTCCCGAAAACTAACTGGGGTTCCACGTAAACGGCCTAATTCTTTCTAACAGTAGTATCCCAAAAAGCCCAGTTCCCTGTAAATAGAGATTTCGCATTCGTTTCCCGGCTGCCCAGACCCAAATCATCACACAGAAACTGTATTAATTACAGCACTCCTTGGCCTATTAGCTCAGGCTTCTTATTAACTAACTCTTACATCTTAAATTAACCCATTTCTATTCATCTGTATATCAGCATGAGGCTGTGGCTTACTGGTAAGGGTCTGGGCATCTCTCCTTCAGTGTAATACCACCACACTGAGGACCAAGCTTCCAACACATAAGCCCATGTGGGACCCACTCAAACCATACACAAACCACAGCCCTGAGATGCAGAACACTGAGTGTTTGTGAGGGTAGGGGATTCCTATTAAACCTTGCTTTACGACGGATGTGGTAGTGCCAATCTGTAATCCCATCACTTGGGAGGCTGAGGTAGGAGAAAAGCAATGAGTTAGAAGCTAGCCTGGGCTACATAGCAGGACCCTGTCTGAAACAATAAAGTAGCAGAAGAAACAACACTTTACTAGGTTGATTCTATGGGATCTTGGGTCAATGAGAAAAGGTCAATAGCCCATGGGTATGATGATTTCACCGAATAAGTGGCCAGGTGTACCATCTGCCACACTTCCCAACAAACGGCTCAAAAAAAAAAAAAAAATCAGACGTGGGCGAATACCTTCAGTGCACTGCCTTAGATTCAGAGTCTCAAAGGTAAAATAAATAAATAATTAAACTGAACAACTAGAGAAGGAAACTTCATGTTATTGCTATGCTGCTGGAGTTACTGATTTTTATTAGGTTAGAAGATCTTTATAGTCTTATCATGTGTACATATCTCCTGAGAGTCATTTTATAAAATATATTTATTCTACGCTTTACACAAAAGTGGAGCTTTTCTACACTTCCTAGGCAATTATCATAAATGTTCCGAAGGAGAGGTCTTCAAAGGACTCTTCTCATGGTTCGTTATGCTTTCTCTCCCTTTGTGGATAGGGGTGAAATTTTCCATAAGGTTAAGAGGGAAAAATGAAAGAAGAAAAGATGGAAAGAAAGAAGGGATGGGGAGAGGGAGGAAAGAGGAAAGAAAAGGAAGAGGAGGGCAGGGGAGTCCTGCTGGTAACCTCAGGAGATCCAATGGCAAGGAAAATCTTACTATATAAGACTGTACAAACAATATCCCTTTTGAAGATAAAGGGAAATTCAGCTCTTATATTCTTATTTAACAATGTGCATACCAAAAGACTTCTGTGACTCCAAAATATCACATACATAGTCTAAAGATTGTGTTGCTGGGTATAGTGGCAACCACTTATAACCTCAGTACTCAGTAGAGGCCAAGGCCAGAAGATCATTAAGAGTTCAAGGCCACACTTGACCACATAGAAAGTTCCAGGGCAGGCAGGACTACCTAGTGAGACCCTTTGAAAAAACAAAAAGCGTAAGGAGGAGGAAAGAAGCAGAAAGGACAAGGGGAGGAGGCAGGAGAAGGAGACAGCTGCAGAGGCAGTGGAGGAGGAAGAGGCAGATTTGGAGGAAATAACTTTGGAGGTAGACACAGCTGTGTTCTATGCATCCTAGAACACTCCTCCAATCCCTGCCCTTTATCTTTATTTTCCCTTCTAAGGCATGGTTGAGTTATGTAACACAGGCTTGCTGTTAGCCTGCAGTCCTCTTGTCTCTGATCCCAAGTCCTGGGATGACAGACGTGCACTATGAGACTGCGCTCACACTTTGCCTGCCAGCTGGAAAAGTTGTAAGAAACATGTTGCTAGATGGCCTCACTGTTGTCTAAATAGCACAGGCACACTTTGACTTAGCTGGTGTAGGACAACCTCTCAAAAGGCCTCTTAACTCAATCAGGCAACACCAACCAGATACTTGAAGCCACTGCCAGCATAACATAGCATGCTGTTTTACAAAAACAAAAACAAACAAACAAACAAAAACCCCAAAACTTGTTTTTGTAAGTATCAGGAACTTAAGAGATGTAGCTCAGTTGGTAGAGCACTTGCCTTCCATACAGGAATCCCCGAGTTCCATCCCCAAAATGATGTAAACCAAGCAATGGGTAGTAACTTACTCGAAGCTGAAATGTTCCATTTTGGAAGGAAGCTAGGTAAGACTCAAGAAGTTCTAAAGGAGGCTCATTAAAACTCAGGAAGTAAGTTTGGCATGGGTAATGCACATCTTTAATCCCAGCACTTGGGAGGCAGAAGCAGGCGGATCTCTGTGAGTTTGAGGTCAGCTTGATCTACAGAGTGAGTTCTAGAACAGCCAAGGCTACACAGTGAAAACCTGGCTTGAAAAAACAAAACAGAACAAAAAACAACCTCTGCCCCCAAAAGACCCAGGAAGTGAACAATTCACATGTCTCAGGAAGTCCCTGAAATTGATCAGATGCACAAGACAGAGAGTAATTCCCCAAGGTTATGCAAATAATATATGTTAATAGAGACTCTCATCAACCAAACTGCCTGGAAGGGATTCTCTGACCTGTTGCGCTCTTTGAAAGCCATGTAGACACCTCTAGGATTCCATCTTTCACTCACACTGTGGTGGGATTTTCAGTGATGCAGCTGTCTTTGAGTCATCCTTGCTCTTGTAACCCCTCACCCATACTTCTGTCAGTAAACCCCCCCAAAACTCATTATTTTCCCAACTTGAACTCTGGTGGCACCATTACTTTGATCTGTAGCTGGTTTCCTATCTAGAATGAATAACCCATCTGTGTCCCATCTCAACAGAAAAAGTGCCATACAACTGTGGCGCATACATGTAATTCAAGCACTTGGAAGTAGAGGCAAGGAGATCAGAAGTCAAAGCCATCCTCTGCTACATGAAACCCTGTCTCAAAAACAATCAACTTATGAATATAGTTCACATTATATATCTGCCATGATCAAGGAAAGTTGATAACAGCAAAAATCAATACACAGGTAGACATGTGGGTCCAGTGTTATCATTATTTAAAACCAAGGTAATTTGTTGGAAAACGACTTTTGCCTCCACCAAGATAGCATAGCCTTGAGGTAGAAGGAAAGGGAAGAGATGGAAAGAATTGGTTCTAGCAAGTTGCCCTCTTATCTCCATGCATGCTGGATCAATCAATGTAAGTCCAATCAGTCAATCAATCAATCAATCAATGTAAGCCCAAGGCTATGGAGTTCTAGTTTTCCTTCTCAGTCTCCCTACTAAGCACTTTACCAGCCTATAACTGATTAGGTACTTTCAATGGTTGAGATGCTCACACCCCTTGATCCAGCTATGTCACATTGCTGGAAGAAAATACTCGATAGAAACAATGTAAAGAGATTAAAGATTGATTTCAGCTCACTATTTCAGATGTTTCAAACCACAGTCTTCAGCTCTTGGACTCTGGACCCAAAGACAAAACATCACATGGTGGCAGCACATGGAAGAGAGAGCTAGATATTCAGGTCATGGCAGAAAGTGAGCGAAAGAGAAGGAAAGGGATGGGAACCAGGACCTGATCACCTCCCTCAAGCTAGGCCCATCTCATGATGTTTCCACTACCTTCCAGCACAGCACCACCATCTGGAGACCCACGCACTTAGTACATGAGCCTATGAGGGACACTTTGCAGTGAATCCACAACCCTAATAACCCTAACAGCCCATCTTCTAACAGCTCTACGAGCTCCACATTTAGATTCTTCTTCTTATGGACCCAAGCTCCGTGTTATGTCAACCACTGTGCAGATGGGCCACCAGGAACATATCTGCTACCTTTAAACACACTGTCCTTGAATTTCTAAAGACCCTGTGACTTAATTCTCGACAAGTCCTCTCTCATCCAGGCCCAATGTCCCCAGGCTCTTTAATCCATTCCTCTCCTTAGACCCACTTACAAATCCCCTTTCCAATTCGCCCTCTTTTTTGCCTCCAGGCTTGACAAGAGCTATATACTATTGATGACCTGGGAAGCTTTCATCCTGGCCTCAGAGGCTTGTGATACATTTATGCTTCCTTGGGAGAACATATATTCAAGGAGTACTAAGACTCCCTGTCAGTCTCCCTGGTATTGAGAAGGGCATTGACATTTTACAACATAATCATTCTTCTCTTCCTCCCGAGGGGCTGTCTGCTTGAAGACACAATCATGTTCTCCGGTCAAGGGGAGCCAAAGGGTTCTGAGGCAGGTAAACACTTTCTTATTGTTATGATCAAACGTGTAGCAAAGGCAACGTGAGGAGGGTGGGCTTTACCGTCACTCAGTGTTTGATGATGCAGTCCGTCACAGTGGGGAAAGCAGGGCTGTAGGAATGTAGAACAGTCACATCACCTGATCAAAGCACAGAAATAAGAGCTCTGGTACTTTGTTTGCATTTTCCTTTTTATCCAACTGAGGACCCCAAGACCCCAGGACTCCAGCCCATGGATCATCACCACCACCATTTAGGGTGACTTTTCCCTCACCAGAGGCTAAACATATGATGCCACCAAACTTGGACTTTAGCCTTCAGATCTGTGAGCTGAATAAATTTCTTTATAAAGCATCTAATCGCTGATGTGCGTGTTGTGGCAACAGAAAGGGTACTTGTTCTGTAGGTTACCAATAAGTATGTAATAAATCTATGGTGTAAGTTGCCCCCATCCCACCTGAAACTGCTAAAAGTGGCCATCTCTTTGTACCCAGAGTACTTATTTTTAATCCAAAATAGCAGGAGAGATAGAAAATGCACAGACAAGTCATACAGCTCACAACCTGGACAGGAGGGTTTGAAATGAAAGCATTGAACTCCCTGGAAGCTTCCCAGCGTTCTGCAGACCAGAAGCTCCAGGGGCACCACACTGACTTTCTGGATCTTTCTAAAGTAGACTCTACCTCATTCATAAAATCCTAGGGGTACGGACTGAAAACCAAATGAGTGTTTGACTAGCCCAGCATTGAGCGCTGGCATTCCCCTCTTCTGAATAGGGGGATTTCATGTCCTAAAACAAAAGCCCACATGGAAGCCCTGGTTATTCAGAGGGGTGAGGGAAGGGGGTAGGGGAGAGATTATAAACTTTCCAACAGGCCTGCAGCACTGTAACTAAACGCTAATGTTTAAAGATATCCCCGGTATTTTAGGAAGCAGTTGGTAGTGCCTCACTGAAGCTCATTCTACTTTTAAAGAGAAATATTTGACTTGGAGGAACAGACCCCATGCTGGCTCCAAGATAAACTCTCCCAGCTCACTCAGGCCAATTTTAATGCTAAGAGCAGCTCCGTCTAAGTGAAAGTTCATTTTCAAGAGCCAAGCTGTGAATTATGCTACAGGCTGAGCCGAGCAGTTGGCCTTTTGCTGATGAAGGGAGAAGCCTGAATGTGATACAGGGGTGAAAGGAGGGAGCCAGGGACATCCAAGGGGGATTAGCGCAGAAGGTCAGGCTAATTAAATGGAGAGAAGTCACCAGAGAGCTGGAGCTCCCACACATACCATCTTCAAATACTCTGACACATGCAAGGAGTGATAAGAAAAAAAATAAAATAATAATAATAATAATAATAATAATAATAATAATAATAATAATAATAATAATAAAAAGCTGAATCGCCACTTCCATCTGCCTGGAAGGACAACTGTCAATCAACTAAAACTTCTCACTATTGGTTTAAACGCAGATAAGGAGGGAAGCATTGAAATCGCTGCCAGTTCCTGATCATTCAAGGAATCAGAGAAAGGAAGAGTGTGGAAAAGCAAAGCCCAGTTGTTTCTGTGGTTAGCCATTGAAGGCATGATGCTGTGCACCTGCTATTTGCTGGGCATAGCTGGGTACCAAAGACAGAGCAAACAAGATACGCCCCATGTGTTTGAGAAGCCCATAATGGTGTTGGCAGTAGCTGATATAACCAATACACTCACAGAGCTTTCAAGATTGCAGGGAGTGGGACTTGAGCGACGGTTCTCAACCTCCCTAATATGGCAACCCCTCTAACACTGTTCCTCATGTTGCGGTAAACTCCCCCACGACCACCACCATAAAAATCATTTTCGTTGCTACTTCATAACTGCAATTTTGCTACTGTTGTGAATTGGGATGTAAACATCTGATAAGCGAGATATCTAATGTGGGGTTGAGAACCACTGTTCTGAAAGGCAGCATGATCCAAAGCGTATCTAAGGAAGGTCACTTGGCCACAGACAGAAAACAGAGCCCTTTGGTGCGAAGGAACTGACTGCAAACCCTGGAGTGGTGGGTCTGAGCACGGCTTCTCTCTGGCCTTCCCTTTCCTGTTTGGTCTCAGAATGAGGATAAGGATGAGCAAACAACCCCTGAGGTCCTACTGTGTGCACCCAGCATTGTGATGCCTACATTCAGACATTTGCAACCACAGAGTGCGCTTAAGCCCATTCACGAAAAGTCCGGGCTACACTTCTCATCTTGACTTCTGTGACATCCCTTGGTAGCCTGAGATTAGCCACGGTGGGAGGCTTTACACCAGAAATCAGCAAACACTATAAGCCAGCGCATTTTATCTTTTCCAGGAAGCCATTTATTGAACATCTTACTAGCACACCGCTTGAGAAGGGCCAACTCTAGCCCTATGTGACAGTACTTAACTTAAAAAGCGCATGCCAGGGCTGAGGAGATGACTCAGTAGGTAAAGGCCTTGCCTTGCAGGCATGAGGGTCTGTGTTTAATGCCCAGAGCCCCTTTTTTTTTAAAGGTAGGTGTGGTGGTGTGTAGTTGTAATCCCAACACTGTAGGGAGGCAGGGACAAAGATGGAGTATCCTTAGAACTTGCTAGCCAGCTGGTCCAAGCTCAGAGAAGTTCTAAGCCAACTAGAGACCCTGTCTCAGAGGAGGTGGATGGTGCCTGAGGAATGACATGAGGTTGACCTTTGACCCCTAACACACACACACACACACACACTCGCTCATACATGCACACACACATATAAGATTCCGGACATGTGAAATGATGCCAAAACAATGCCTTTAGGATACAGCACCCGCTGAAGGAGAAGTCAGGAAGCTTTGGTGGCGGTAGAGGAGGCAGCAGAGAAGCAGGAAAGCCTCGGGAGCAATGGTCCAATTTTTCCTGCTCTCGGACTCAACCGCTGTACAAGGTAGCTGAGGTTTCATCGTGAGGCTCCATGCTATCATGATCAGCGAGCTGCAGCCATACTTCTCAGGTGAAGTGGAGACCTCGAAACATGCATCGTATTAGTGATAAGTAGACAAGGAACCCCAGAGAGAAAATACAGCCGAGGGATGGCAAGACGGCTCAGTGGGAAAAGGAGCTTGCTAGACCAAGCCTGACAACCTGAGTGCTATGCCTAGAACCCACACAGTGGAAGGAAAGAAATGTCTCGCGGAAATTGTCCTCTGACTTCCATATGTACCCTGTGACAGGTGTATACCCTACCCATATACACACATGAAGAACACATAAATTCACATACTAATTCTTATTGTTCTTAATGCTAACAAACAATAAAATATTTTCAAAGAATCCAGCCCAAACCTCTTACTCCATTGCAGCCGTTCATGCCTGCCCATGCAGCTGCACATAAACCTGTCTTAGTTGCAAGTGGTCTGGGGAGGCTCTACCTTATATGGGAGGCTGAAGGTTAGCTAAAGGCAGAACTCCATCCATGCAGCTTTCTGAAGGCTGCCACCCACGCTGAGATGGGACGTCTCAGTGATGTTGCTGTTTTGAGGTCAACAGCACTCCTGTGAGAGTGATCCCTCGTGCCCACTCCTTTAACCCCGCATCCGAGCTCCTGTGTGACT
The DNA here is from genome assembly GCF_014885135.2 of Alexandromys fortis. NCBI lineage: Eukaryota > Metazoa > Chordata > Mammalia > Rodentia > Cricetidae > Alexandromys > Alexandromys fortis. Next base: position 2,242,105 of record NW_026068043.1, read on the forward strand.
CCTCACCCACACTCCGTGTGTGACCCCTCACCCATTCTCCTGTGTGTGACCCCCCTCACCATTCTCCTATAAGCAACACCAATAAACTCTTTGGTTCACTAGCCTGCATTTGGGTGGAATCATTTCTTTGGTCTGGCATTAGTACCCTATCTAGGTGAACAGATGTATGTCCACATCTCCCCGGGAAAAGTCTTCACCTCTTCATACCAGCTGCCTTTCCACACCCCTCCCTATGTCATTGGGGCCTCTACAGGCCAAGTCTTCTCTGAAGTATTTACCTTGCTGAAATTTCAATTTTCATTTTATTTCTCTTTATTCATTTGAATTTAATTTAAAAGCCATTTAGTATGTATGTATGTATGTATGTATGTATGTATGTATGTATGTAAGTATTTTGGTTTTTGAGACCAGGTCTCATGTAGCCTAAGTTGGTCTCAGACTCTCAATATGCCTCAAACTCTTGCAAGGATGACCTTGAACACCTGAATCTGCTGCTTTCACCTCCCAAGTGCTGGGATTAGAGCCGCGTACCACCACGGCTGGCTTCCTGTTTTATTTCAGCAGCAGAATTCTTGGATGGGGTGAAATCTTTCACCAAACTCCCAAGATAAAAAAACAGTGAGAAGCCACCGCCTTCAGGACAGGAAGCACTCTCTCCAGCCCCTCCCCCTCGCTCATTGTATCAGCCCAACACACCCCCAGTTCCCCTAAACCCACTGGATGTCACAGGAGCCTCCCACCTAGGCTTCTGTCTCCGTTATCTTTTCCTGCAGCCCAACCCACACTCTGCCAACTCTCTCATAATAACACTGCTCCAATCTTAACACCCTTTCAAGCCTGTCACGCCCCCGTGCCATCAAACCACCCAACCACTTCCTGCTGGCTCCAAGACGCGGATGAGTCAAGCTATCACATCCATCTATCACATATCCAACCTGTGCCCACATGGGCCCCGTCACTTTGGCTTCTGAGGACTCTCATGGCCACACCACACTCCCGCTCAGCGGTCTTGACCCCGTCGTTCGTTCTGAGTTTAGGATGTTCTTCTGAAGCCTCCTCTGTAAGCCCCTTCACTTACTCTATTACACGCCCTTCCTCCCACTTTTCCTCTGGATGTCGCTGCCTGGCGTCACCCAGGGAGTTCCCTGAAGATCCTCCAGTGCCTTGCACCTGTACTCAAGCCACAGTCCTGGGATGGGACACATGAGCAGATCATAAGCCCCACCCACCTTCCTATCACAGCCTTCAGAGAAAGACAGGCAGACAGGTAGGCATGCAGGCTCAGGGAGTGCTTTCTGGAGACAGGATCCCATTATTGTAGCCAAGCCAAGCTGGCCTGGAATTCACTCTGTAGCCGTGAGAACTTGTGGCGACCCTCCTGTCACGGTCTCCTACGTGCTGAGATTGCAAGCATGAGTCACTATGCTTGACAGTGTGCCTCAAGGACTGTGAGGAAAGCCTCCAGCCGAGCCCCACTGTTGGACCAATCCACCGTGACCAAAGGGGCAGGACCAGCTACCCAGAAGGCCGACCTTTCCTGTGGCCACCCTTGCTTAAAGTCTTTCAACAAAATGAGGCTAAGTATCAAAACCCTCCCTTAGAGCAGAGGAAGAAGGGGAAGGGCAATCAAGGTGTCCCTTTTACCCTAGCACTTGGTGGGTGGAGACAGGAAGATCAGCAGTTCAAGGTCATTCTCCTCTAATGCCCAGGGAGTTCGGGGCCAGCCTGGGCTACACGGGGAGCCCAGGAAAAGAAAAATAATAACCTTCAATAGCAATCACGTGTTTGCATGAAGGTCCTGTTCCTCTACTGAGTATAAAACAGTTTATGCTTTGACTCCCACCCACATACGGGGTATCACCCTCCCTCCTCCCCCACTCAAGAGCAGCCAGCAGCAGTTCAGCCACTTGAATCACCACCTCTTCGTAGTGTCCGGCTGTTTCCTCCCACAGAGGACACCTGTCAAGACTTTCAAGTCCATGTGTTACGGAACAAAGAGTTGGACCAGGGACACGTAGGTGCTAAGATAGAGAAAGTCACTCCTGAAAATGTAAGTGGAGCAGAGAGCTGAGAAAGGTCTGAACCTCAAGATCGTGGTGTCCCAGATCTGTCTGTCTGCCTCTGCCTCTTGAGTGCTAGGATTAGAGGTACCAGCCACCAGGCCCAGCCCACCTGTTGCTGTTGATGCCCACAGCCTCCTCCACACTCTCCTCTCTGGCCACCCTTCCTCAGCTTTTCCTTTACACCCCTCCACCCCCCAGGAAAAGCCACCCAGTGCCTGAGGCCATTTCTCAGCTCACAGCAGACAGCCATATGTTGGTAAGTAGCCACCAACCGTTTCTGAGAATCTTCTCTCCTCAAGCCCCTTCTCCCCCACTATCAGCAGCTGAGGGAAACTGTCTGGCCTCTCCGGACCCTGGAGTGATCGGGTTGTTGAGGATCTCACCCCACCTATGCTCTGCTCTCACCCTCTCCCTTCGGAATTGTCCTTCTCTCCAGCCCCTGAGATTTCTGACTTCTCTCCATGGATGTCCCTGACCCTGAAGTGAAGCAGGGATTTCTCAGCTTCACTCGATACTAGTTCCGTTCCCATGGAGCCTCCTTCATCATCACCTAACTTGTTATACTATACTGTGATCTTTTCTTTCTTCAAGATACGGTTTCCCCATGTAACAGCCTTGACTGCCCTGGAACTCACTCTGTGGACCTGACTGGCTTCAGACTCACAGAGATCTGCAGCCTCTGCCTCCAGAGTGCTGGGATTAAAGGCGTGTGCCACCATCACCCAGGGGTATCGAGAGTTCTTATCACCTCACCTAAGAGATGTTCGTGGAAGACCTGCTAAAGTTAACTTTTCTATCAATTTGCAGAAGTCCTCCTTAAACTTCCTTATCTCCTCTCTCCTCCCTCCTAGCCTTTCTCCTGTGTTAAACCTTCCCAAGGTTTGCTTTGTATAAACTAAGCATATGGTAGACATTTCATATATGACCTAGCACTTGCTATATAATCCAGGGTGACCTTGAACTTGAACTCCTCCTGACTAAACCTCACGCTGGGGTTACAAGCACGTACCACTGAGCCTGGCTGAAAGAAAATAAATAAGTAAATAAGTAAGTAAGTAAGTAAATAAATAAATAAATAAAAGCAAGCTAATGTGTATTTATTCCCCATCCCACCTCCAGTGGGAGGGCAGAACTCTTCATGGAAATGCAGGGATCCAACTGAGGCCAGCAGACCAGCTACAGCAGACCAGCTAAGCACTCTCATCTGGTTGCCAGAGCCAAGCATCGCCTTTCCGCCCTGCCTAGAGCAAGCTTCCCCAGCCCGTCCACCAATGCTCTTCTACTCTGAGATCCCAAATCAGGCATCCCAGAGCCCCACAGGATCAAACAGCACTCCCGTTTCAGCTGAATGATGTTATGAGCCACCCAACTGATTTTATTTTTAAGATAGGAGAAAACAGAATGAAAAGAATGTCTCTTCTCTTGCGGAGACAAGTACAAGACAAAAAGGAAAATCACCCGAGTTGCCCTGTTCTGTGCAGATTTCACCCAGGTTCACAGAGTTCTGGGGAAAGGTAGGGTCAGGGCCTCCATCTGAGGAGAAAAAGTTCAGCATCTTTTACCCTTCCTGGGTATTCTGGGCATGAAGGAGGAGGAGCAGGGCAGAGACAAGAAAAAGGAGTAAGAAAGAGCAAGGGAAGGGGGGAGAAAGGGGGAAATGGTAGGGAGAGAACAGGAAGAAAGAGAAAGTGAACTAGAGAAGGAAAGAGAATGGAGAGGAGGAAAAAGAGGAGAAAAAGAGGAAGGGGTGGAAAGAAGGGAGAAGGGAAGGAGAGGGAAAGAGAAAGAAGGAAGGAGAGAGAAATGAAGGAAGAAGAGAGGAAATGAGAAGAAAAGAAGGTAAGGGTGAATGAGGGAAGGAAGGGAGGAGAGAGTGGGCAGGAAAGGAAAGATGGAGGGGAAGTTGGAGAAGGAAGGGGAGGAGGAAAAGAACTAGGATCGGGAGGTGGGGTAGGTGGACAGCAGCTCTGTGGTCTGCCAAGTGCTCTGTCCATGCCTGCTCCCTGAACTGCTAAAGCAGCCCTCCGCGAGCTCAGATTTTATCTGTTTTAACCCAAAGGAAACAGACACTGGAGAAGTCCTTCTATTTTCCCAAGGGCAAACAGTTTACAAGCAAAGTAAAATTGCAAGCCAAGAAGTCCATGGCTCCTACCCACTCTCTAGGGCACTCACCCACTGACTCCCAGCCCATGCCCCCACCCTAACACCACCACCACTTCCCTTGCCTTCCTCTGAATCTCCCCACATCCTGTAATACCCTTTCTGCTTTCTGCTTGGCAGAACAGGTCCACAGCCTTGTGACTTCTTTTCGAGAGAGAATGTGCTCAATACCCGCATGCTACACGTGTTTCATACAAGGTCAAAGTCAATGCTGACTGGCAGCTGGGGATTATGGATTACAAACAGCACTGAGCCAAAGGCAAGAGGAACAGGAGACTCGGTCCTTGTTTGATCATCTGCTCAAAGTGTCACCTGCCACGGCCAGGATTTTCCTTGGTTCCTCACCCCTCTTTTATTCATTTTATTTTTGTTACATTTACGTAAGTATTATCTGTTTGCATGTGTGTGCATGTGTGTGCATGTGTGTGCATGTGTGTGCATGTGTGTGCATGCATGGGCATGGAGATCAGAAGACAACTTTTGAAAGTCTTTCCTCTCCTTCTACCACGTGCCTCCATCAGATTGGCCAGTAGGCATGCCTACAGGGTGTTTTCTTGATTAATGACTGATATAGGAGGGCACAGCCCACTGTGGGTGGTGCCACCCTTGGGCACGTGGTTCTGAGTTGTATAAAAAAAGCAGGCTGAACAAGACAAGGGAACAAGTAAGTAAATCCTCCATTTTTCAGTTTTTGCCTTCAGGTTCCTGCCCTGTTTGAGTTCCATCCTCAGCATCCCTCCCTGATACTGTGATCAGGATAGTAAGACAAATCAACCCTTTTCTCCCCCAGGTGCTTTCGCGGATGACGTCTATCAGAGCAACAGAAAGCAAACTAAGTCACCGATAAAAGCCAAAGTACTGTTCCATCGAAGTCTAACTTGGAGGAATGAACATATAGATTGGGCTTACTATATATGTGCAGGAATGTGGGTGATCCCAAAGCAGCTACATTGCCAGAAAGTGTCATCCCAGCTTGAAATACAATTTCCCCATAGCTGCATAGATGGGATGCCCCTCCCCCCCCCCCCAGTTAACTCTAGCTCTCCCTAATGACATATGCAATTGGGACAAAATTACATATGAGTAGCTGGGAGGGAGTCTTTGAGATCCGGTGGTTGGACAAACCTCCCCACACCTCCTTCTATGGGGCCATGGTAATAGTCAGCAGGCCTGATCTTAAGGGTCTTTTGCCTGTCATCACAGCTGCTCTGATGAAGATGATGGTCATTCTGCCCAGAGGATAGCACTGTCCAACCCACAACAGAAACACCTCATATTCCCACAGCTCCACATCAGTCTACAGCCAGGGCCTCCGTGGTTCCCAAATGCACACAGCTGAGAGCTTAGCGGGTGTGTGAGTCCTGGTCCACCCTGCCCTCCACTCCTGCAATTTAATCTCTTGGGTTTTTCTATCAGCACTCAAGTTTACTTTCAAGTTTGTTTTGAGTGTACCACATCCTTTCCACCGCAATGTAGATAAGATGTAGCGCATCAGGGATTGTTTCCACTCTGACACTAAAAAGAGGAAAGACTTGTTTGGGCTCACAGTTTCAAGGGTTTCCATCCATTGCTCTAGGTCCACAGCAAGGCAGACACTGCACAGAAGAAAGGGGTAGCAAAGTAGAGCTTCTCACTTCCTGACAGCCAGGAAGCAAACAAGAGCAACCAGAAGGGATCAGGAACTCTCTCTCCCTCTCTCTTTCTCTCTCTCTCTCTCTCTCTCTCTCTCTCTCTCTCTCTCTCTCTCTCTCACACACACACACACACACACACACACACACATACATACATATACATACATACATAAAGATATACATATAGCTATATATATTTGTTTGTCTTTCAAGACAAGGTTTTCCTGTGTAGCCCCTGCTGTCCTCTCTTAGACCAGGCTAGCCTCTAGCTCACAGAGATCCACCTGCTTCTGCCTCAGCCTCCCAAGTGCTGGAATTAAAGGCGTGCGCTATCACCACCACCAGGCCAAAACATATTATTTAAAGGCACACCCTCACCAACTTACTTTCTCCAGCCGGGCTCTAACTTCCTGAATCCTGCAACTTCCCAAGAGTCTATGCAAACTTTGAATCCATCTGTGGGTCCAGGCCTGTCCACTCTACCACCTACAGATCACCTTTGATCACATACTACCAAGGACCACTATGCATGAGGCCCGACACAAAAAGTCAAACTTACTTAAAATGTTGTGAGGTTTTTGTTGTCTTAGCGATCTTTTTTGTAACTTGATTTCACAGTTTTGAGCAGGAACTCTGTGGCTAACAGTTGGCATCATGTTGCTTTGAATGTCTTGCAATTGATTGGGTCAGAGTCCTTCTGAATTCGCCATGTCTGGAAAGACCCTCACAGACACATGCAGAAGCATCATTTATCAATCTCCAAGGTGTCCCTTAATCCAGCAAATCTGACTATCAAAATTAACCATCACACTTGGAGAACTAGTCCGAGGGAGGAAAACAACTCCAAGTCAGGCAATCAGAGACACCTTGTTTCCCATATGAAACATGTAAAATTAAGCAGACTCTACAAAGATATTCTTTATTCTTTTCTTTCCCTCAGCACTGTATATTATAGAGGGATGTCTTCTTGGATTTGGTCCAGCAACCATGGCATGTAAGGAATAATACAGTGGTATCCAAGTCTGTGGTAATGGTATGGAGTCAGTAGCATGTCACACACACACACACACACACACACACACACACACACACACAGCATAGTTGGAGGGAAGGATGGTCAGGGAACCTTCATCTGAGAGCCCAACTATTATGTGTTCATCCTCTCCCCACAGCTGCAAATAAACTTGGGGGTACCCATCTGAATGGAAATCAAAGGGTTAACTGAAATCAGGACTCCACGAGGTTGTCATCCCCAGTGGAGTGGGACTTGTGATGATGCAGCTGCTATGAAGGACACACACATTCCTGTAAGTAACCCCTCACTCTTGCTCTGTAAGAAACCCCAATAAGCTCATCCAACTCACCACGCTGGACTTGGGAGAATCTGTGCTTTGGACTGCGGTGAGCGCCCATCTGGGACTGATCGGCTTTTGTTTACGTCTCCCCAGGAAATGTGGACATAATGCTCATCAACTTGGGGTGTCATTGTTTCAGACTTGCCCTTTTCTCCCCAAGCACACAAGTTGTTTGGCTTATGAGATTGCCAGACCCGGCTGTGTGACACACCTGTCATCTCTGCTCCTCCGAGTTTTCTCCTTTGCTGCCAAGGACTCCGGCCTTCCGTTCCTGCTCCCCACTAAAGAACACTTTCTCGAATGTAACTTGACAGACCAATTCAGCTCAATCCACAGGCGTTACATTTCCATGCGGAAAATTGATGTCTCTCTGTCCGCAATTAAGAAGGAAATATGGACCACATACTCCACGTGCTGCAACAGCAAGAAAAATAGCCGTGGCTGGCTCGAAATGGAAAGGCTCAGCAAGCTGTGATCCAGGATCCACATCACCAGCAAAGTATTTGCTCTTCCACTCTGGGCCATGTGAGTCTCGGAAGGTCAGAGTGTGGGTACAAAGGAGGCCACTAAGGCCGATTGTCCCTTAGAATAAGAGATCTATTAGGAGAGTCATTAGTGTCACAGATAGACAGTAACATGGCGGGGGCTCTGAGGAGAGTTCAGCCCATGAGACAAAATGAGAGGTCACCTCTTGGAGGTTTCAGAGCGAGGGAAGAGGTTCCGTGTCATGTAGTTGATGGATAGCCCGTAGCATGTACTTGTGGTCAAGCTGTCTCTGGTTCCTGAGGGATCAGGGCAAGGTTCCCATTCTTTATTAATGTGTGTCTTTCATCATGGGATGCGGCCTCCGTGGCCCCTGCTTGTTCAGGTTTGAGGAGAGAGGATTAGAGGCTGGCAGGCAAACTCTCGGTAGGATACCTTCACCTCTTCCACATCTACTCTAAGGGAGAGGAAGCTGATGCAAGTGAACTTGGCCTGAGTAACTCCTGGCTCAGACTTAACGGGCTTTTTTTCCCTGATGTTCACAGCAGACTCCTCCCCAGCTGTCCACCTCCCGTGTGAAGGGGAAAACTGGAAGCCAGAAGTAAGCCATTGGCGAGATTACGCTGCCCCTGTAAAAACACTGCCTGTTTAAATATGTCATCTGCCGGCTGGGATGCAGCTTGGGCTGGTAGAATACCTGCATCACGTGCATCGAGATAAGGATCTGGGTTCCGTGCCCAGCACTGCATAAACCTGGCATGGTATGGCTGTAATCCTGGCAAGTGGGGAGGTGGAGGCAGAAGGATGGTGAATTTAGGGCCATCCTTGGCTACGTAGTGAGTCTGAGGCTGCCTGAGCTGCTTGAAACCCTGTCTCTGAATTAGTGAATGACTGAATGAGTGAATGAGTCATTAGCACCCTGTGATTGTCCAGAAGGTCATTGCCCTTTGAATTCTTTTGTCTGAGGTTCTGCAACTCAAAGACCAAAGGTCATTACCGGAGCCAGAGAAGGACAATGACAGCAGGGACTGCCCTCTGAGCAAAACTGGTTTGTACTTAAGAAAACCTCAGAGGTGACAGCTTCCCTGGCCACCAGTGTGCTGAGGCCTCCCTGTCTTTTTTTTCTCTCCCTTCCCCCCTGCCTTGTCTGGGTCATGTTTCAAGTGTTCTTGGTTACTGTGGCTCCTTGCCTGTGAATGTTAAATATTCAGCAATCTTCGGGCTCCTGACTGCTTTTGTGCAAATAGGTTGGCTTTGAGAAAGGAACAAGCTGATCTGAACTAAAGGGAGCAACACAGCAAGCGAGCAGAGTCAACAGTTCAGATGAAAGTTGAAAGGGAAGAAGGCTGCCTATTCAGCAAGACAGGAATGCCACAACCCAGCACAGCGCGGGAGGAAGAGATGCATCCTCCTGGAAGACTGCGCAGACAGAGCCAAGAGTGTGAGCTGGGCAAGCATCCTGCTGGGCAAGGGCCCAGGGCAAATCGGAACCTCTGGGGGTCTTGGTGTCCTCCAAGGGAAAGATGTTTGGTTCAATGCTACAGTGCTATTGGTGCAGATTAAATTAAATGAAGCATGTGCTTGGCTCAGTAAATGAGAGCTCTGATTAGTAACCAAAGCACGCTGCTAAAGGAAGACCTAAAAATTATCCAAAGTCAGCTTCCATTGGCAGATGGAGTTTTAAAATGGGAGATCAAAAAGGGTTGTCTAGGTATATGTTTATGTTATGTGCTGATCTGCAGAGTCCCCCAGGAACCAACAAGAAGAGTCCCGTATGTAAAAGCAAAGAGCCTTTATTCTTACTCAAGTTCAAACTCAGACTCTCTTTGTCCAACACACTGGCATGATCAGAGTCCCGAGTTTATTTGGGGTGGGGTTTTATAATAGCAGAGGTTGGGATGAGGAATTTCTAAGGTTTAGGACCCCTGATTGGCTGACATTTGTCTAGGGGTGTCCTGGTGAAAAGCGATAGGTGTGTGCCAACAGGTAATCCTATCTACAACCGTTGGAACGTTAGGCATTTCCTTTGGGTGGTCTGTTCCTAGGTGGTGCCTGGGTGGTCTCAGTTTGTGGTCTTTCTTGGAACCAGGTATTGCCTTAGGGTAAACGACTGAGACTCAGGCCTCTATTGAGCTTGTCATGGCTGAGCCCTATAGTTTACATGTATAGATAGATATACATATACAAGAGCATTAGTTTGAATTTGATCCTAGCCTGGGCTACAAAGTGAGATTCTAACTCTAAGTAGGTAAGTGAATAAAGAAATGAATGTATAAATATTACTATAGATGATATATTAGGTATAAGATGGATATAGAGATAGAGATGGATGATATTGATATAAATGTAGAGATAGGGATGAATAATATTGAGATATATAAAGACAGATGGATTATATACATAGAGATAGAGATATGTGTGTGAATAAACAATAATTGCCAAAACAGAAGTAAATGAGAGATTATTAACTACCATGCTTATCTCTTTTCTTACTGCTTTGAAAAAAACCTGACAAAAGCAACCTAAGGAAGGAAGGGTTTTATTGTGGCTCTCGGTTGGAGGGTGCACAGTCCGTCACAGTAGGGCAGTCATCAGCATGGCCATATTGCACCTATAGACAGGAAGCAGAGAAAGAGAGAGAGAGAGAGAGAGAGAGAGAGAGAGAGAGAGAGAGAGAGAGAGAGAGAGGACCACTGAAGCTGACCTCACTCTCTCTGTATTCTGCCCAGAACTCTAGCCCATAGGATGGTGCTGCCCACAATCAGGGTGGATCTTTATTAAACTTCCCTAGAAATGTCCTCACAGACATGCCCAGAACCATGTGTCCTAGACTCTTCCAAACACTACCCAGTTGACAACAGAGACAGTTACTATGTGCCAGATATTACGTGAGGCCCTGCATCAATGCTCCTTCATTTTCAAAACATCTTACAAGATGATGACAAGGGTCCCTTTCACAGATGATCATCTGAGACTCAGAAGTAGCTCACATCTATTAGCAACAGGTCCCAGGGACCAACTCTTGAGCTCTGGACACTCCTAGGCAGGTTCTTACCAGCATACCTCACAGCCTCTCTGTCTCAGGGAGCAAAGGCTACATGGTACAAATTGAAATATCCACACAGCTGGAACTTCCTGTTTTCAGAAGTCAAATAGATGCAAAAAGGTACTTAATGAACTTTTTTGTTTGATTGTTTTTGCTTTTCAAGACAGGGTTTCTCTGTAGCATTGGAGCCTGTCCTGGAACTAGCTCTTGTAGACCAGGCTGGCCTTGAACACACAGAGATCTACCTGCCTCTGTCTCCCAAGCGCTGGGATTAAAGCCATGTGCCACCACTGCCCAGTACAAAAAATGAACTTCTGTTCAGAGAGATGGAGTCCTCCTTGTTGGAGCTGCTTGGTCATGCCAGCATCAGATACAATCCTACAGAACTAGCCAAATCCCCCAATGAATTCACACCCTCAACAAACTGACCAGGGCTCCCTGTTCCAAGCTATGACCTCTCACTAGAGCATAGGCACAGACAATGTACCTCAGAAGCAGGGACCCTCTCAAAGAGAAGCCACTGTCCAAGCCTAATTAGTTTCCTGTTACCTCAGCAGCTTCTCCTAGCAGTTCTACAGCCCTGCATCCAAGCGGCTGAGAGCCAGCTTCTCAGGGCTGTTTGCAATTAGTTTTATAAAGTGCCTTGGCTCCTCATGTGCCCACTTTGGTGAGGTCACCACAGCGGTCACAGGCAAACTACCTTCTAGCAAAGGCCAGGAAGGGTAAGCAGCTCTGTGGCTTTCCATGAAGATGGAGGGACAAGGGAAGAGATGAGAAGAGGGAGGAGAGAGGGAGGGAAGAAAAAAGCATGGAAAGCAGGAAGGCAGGAAAGAAGGAAGAAGAGGGGGCAGGAGAGAACTGGAAGGGAAGAAGAGGGAGGGAGAGAAAGAGGGAAGGAGGGAGGGAGGGAGAGAAGGAAGGAAGGAAAGAAGGGGAGGGAGAGAACTGGAAGGGAGGGAAGGAAGGAGGGAGGGAGGGAGGGAGGGAGGGAGGGAAAGAGGGAAGGAAGGAAGGAAGGAAGGAAGGAAGGAAGGAAGGAAGGAAGGAAGGAAGGAAGGAAGGAAAGAAGGAAGGAAGGAAGGAAAACATTTCAGTCCACATGAGGAAATCTGCTTCTAATCTGAGACACTGGCCTCCTTTCCTCTGAGGGGACACTCACTCTGTTGAGAGCTACTGGGAGTCACTCCAGTCTGGTGGGTAGTCTCATGTGTAGTAGGTAGTAGGGTCTGGTGGGTATTCTCACATGTAGTAGGTATCCTCCTTAGTAGGAGGATAGAGTTCACTGGGCTCCCAGACCCAGTTTTCTCCCCATACAAGACTTACTAACTTCCCTAAAGCTTTCTCTATTGTGACATGGGAGAAAACGACAAAAACATAAGAACTGAGCGCTGGCTTGGTCATTAAAGTACATACCTCATGAGCACGAGGATCTGAGTTTGAATGAAGAGAACACTAGGCCTCCTGTATCTAGTTAGGTGTTCTGAGGAGGGGGAGACAGAAGATCCCTGGAGCTCGTGGGCCAGCCAGCCTAGTCTGATAGATAAGTTCTGGGTTCAGCGAAAGAGCCTGTCTCAAAAGAATGAGGTAGAGAAGAACCAAGGAAGACGCTTGGTGCTGACCTCAGGATCCCTGCCCCAGCCTCGCCACACACAACAAGAACATGCTCTCACATACATATGCAGTGGACCGAGCTGAGTTTCATCTGCTTTACTTCAGTTTTGTAAATAGTTGGAACTAATGGTTGGAGTTTTTAAAGGTTTTTCTCTTGCTTTTGGCTTTGGTTTTGGTTTTGGTTGGTGCATTTATTTTGTTTTGTTATAGCCTCCCCCCCCCCCCCCCGCCATATAGTCACTTCAGGTCTGGAACTCATTGTATATTCCAGGATGGCCTCTATTTTGCGGTTCCTCCCCCACCCCGGCCCGTCTCCTGCATCCTCCATGGTTTCTCAAGGGAGAAATTTTCTCGTATCCTCCCAGGCCAAGGGCAGCACCCAGCATTGAGCTACACTCATCAGCCATACGGAAGCAGCTCATTTGTGTGCTTGGGGGCTTTGCTAAAACCTGTGACTTGGTCCAGAGGTCACCCTTAGCTGGTACTCTAGAGGTCTTCCCTGAACATTGACTTTCAAAAGTACTTTCAGCCTGTGTGTCAAAACAAAACAACAAACAAAGACCTTACATTCGACCTGAAAGTGCCCACTCACCTTGGCTGAAAGTATGGTTCCCAGACTCTCACTGTCTTGCTCTGCACCTGATTAAAACTGTGCCGTTCTCCTGGGGAAGTGAGTCAGATAAGAAGGAAAAGCAAAGCTCAGAAAGGATTTCCGAGGATTGGGTCAGAATTTCTAACCAATACAGTGGAGCTCACCAGCAGAGGCAGGAGCGTGGCCTGTTGGAACGTGGAGAGCCTTCAGCTAGGAAAGCATCCGGTCTACAGAAGCCCTATGGCTGGGGGGGGGGGGGGGGAACCAAAGCAAACAAACAACGATAACAAGAAAGACAATCTGATAAAATATAATCCAGCCAGTCAGGCTGTGGTGGCACACGCCTTTAATCCCAGCACTCGGGAGGCAGAGGCAGGCGGATCTCTGGGAGTTCCAGGCCAGCCTGGTCTACAAGAGCTAGTTCCAGGACAGGCTCCAAAGCTACAGAGAAACCCTGTCTCAAAAGAACCATATATATATTGCACACGGAGGTGTCTTAAGCAGAATGGCCACGGGAACTCAGTCCCCCAGCTGGGTGGATTAGAGAGGTCCAAAGGCAGAAAGGACGAGAGCAAGACACTACAGCAGTAAGCTCGAAGGAAAGACCAACCGCCAACACGAGAAAGAGATGCTACTGAAAGTCTGAAAACAAACCAGGTGGCGACACACACCTTTAATCCCAGCACTGGGAAGGCAGAGGCAAGTGGATCTCTGTCAGTTCCAGGCCAGCCTGGTCTACAGACAGTGTCTGCAAACAAGCCGGAGGGAAGTTTAAAGACTTGGTCATTCTCTGAAGGTGACAAGTTTTCCTCTGTCCCAAAGAAAAGCAGAGTCCTGAGAAAGCTGGAGTCAGGACTCTCTGGAGAAAACTGAATGCGAGCCAAAGGCTGACATTTCCAAAAGCAGCAGAAAGACTCTTTGAACTCAAGGTAATGAGAAAATTGTCTATAGCCCAACCAACTACAACTGTAATGCCAGCCTGGAAGAAATGGATACATATAACCAACCAATATGAGCATTAAAATGACTGGGATGCAGAAGCCAGCTCTTGCCAGGAAAGATGTACAGTCATTGCTGAAAAGGAATTTAGCAGCTGCAGGTGTAGCTCTGTAGTAGAACCTTTACGGAGAATCCCCTAATAAAAGGCTCGGCCATGGCTCAATGATAGAGCCCCAGCCTAGAATCCCCCAGTGAGGGGCTGGGGTGTGGCTCAGTGGTAGAGCCCCTGCCTAGAATCCCCCAGTGAGGGGTTGGGGTGTGGCTCAGTGGTAGAGGGGCTAGAGTAATGACTCAATGCTTTAGCATTTGCCTAACATGCCACGACCCTAGGTCTGAGTCCTAGCACTTAAGAAAAACGATAAAAATTCAATTAGATCTGGAAATGGTGACATTTACCTGTTATCTCAGCACTCGAGAGAATAGCCACAGGAGCATGAGTATGAATTCAACACTAGCCTGGGCTACAACATGAGATTCTAACTCTAAAGTAAGCAAATAAATAAATAAAGGAATGAATAAATGAATGAATGAATACTAATTCCTTTCAATTAAATAAAAACAAAAGCTTTGCCAATTTAAAGCTCATCTCTTTCTAATTATTCTCCATTTATTTATTACTGCGGGTGCTTTGGAGATGATTCATGCCTGCAGCCTCTCTGTTTGCAAATGCTGCAGGAGGGTATCTGCTTGGCTTCTCGTCCCAGCTATCTTTAGTGGCGGCTCAGCCTCCTGCTAGAGCGACGTGGGCCCAGGCTGGATCCTTCCCCACAAGTGAGACCGCTCCTCTGCAGTAACTTCTTTCCCAGAGGCGAGGCTGGATCCCTAAAACTGGTCTCCTGCCTCACAACCTCTGCTCCCCACAGGACCCAGTCTGGTGTGGGGGTCACAGCGGAGAGCCTACATGTAAGCGTCGGGGGTCTTCAGGATCTACCAACCCTCTCCAAGTCTCTTTTTTCCTGCAGTCACGAGCTCTTTCAAAAATGGAAGCCCCTGGTTTATGTGACTTGCCTAGAACTGTGTTGTATCAGGGTACAGCAAGAGATAGTGACCCTACACACACACCCCTATTAGGCCTCAGCTTATACCAAATGATTTCCCTAAATGTACCTGAAGGACGAAGGAGCCCATCAAAGGGCAGCTTAATGGACCTTTTGTAATGGTGGGTGGTAATCTCCAGGAGCTGAGACTGGAGGATTGCCAGTTTGCACCCAACTTGGTCTGCCTTATAGCAAGACTTCATCTAAAAAGAAAGCAAAGGCCATGGTAGCATTTTTTCACCTGAAATCCCAGCACGTGACAGGCTGAGACAGGAGGATTGCTTTGAGTTTGAGGCCAGCTTGGGATATATAGTACATTCCAGGTTAGCCTCAGTTACAAATAAGATCCTGTCTCCAAAAATGGGGAGGGGGAAAGGGCTGGGAGTGAAGGAGAGGGGAAAGGCGGGGGAGGGACATATTAAAGTTGAATGGAAGCATTGCAGCCCCACGGGAGGGTACTGGAACCCCGGCCTCCTTTCCAACCCCCACAAATGCCCATTTTATCCTAACCCTGCATCTTTCGCCTCCTCTGTTTAACCACTGGCAAGCTCTGCTCCCTGCTTCTGGCTTAGTGCCCTCTGCCCACCCAGCTGGCCGTGACACAGCAGGCACCAATCTCTCCTAAGTGTGAACATGATCCCAGGCAGTGGCCCTTGGCCCATATTCCATGGCAGGGCTATCAGTATTACCCAGGTTTTTCAGGTCAGCTCCTAGGCCCTAGCAGCTGCAAATGGCTAGACTCAGCTGCTCATTGTCAAAAGACAAATTGAACAATTAATAGTGAAAAAAGGAGAAAGATTTGCAAGACTAAATACAGAGGTCCAATTACGCCGGAAGTTTGTCTTCAAGGTACTGAAGACACTGGGCTGTAGGTTGAAATATGCCAGAGGTTTGGATGGCAAAGCCTGAGAGAATGACTCAGCAGTTAAGGCACTCCTTACTCTTGCAGACACCCAGGCTTGGTTCCCAGCTTTCACACATTGGCTCAAAACTGTCTGCAACTCAAGTTGGAGAGAGTATCTAATGCCTTCTTTTGGCCTCCGTGGGCACCAGGCATGCCTGTGGTGTATATGGATACACACAGGCAAACACACAGGCATATAACATAAAAATCAATTTAATACCAAGCAGTGATGACAATGCCTTTAATCCCAGCACTCAGGGAGACAGAGAAAAGCAGATCTCTGTGAGTTCGAGGCCAGCCTAGTCTACAGAGTGAATTCCAGGACAGCCAGAACTGTTTCACAGAGAAACCCTGTCTTGAAAAACCAAACCAAAACAAACAAACAACAAAAAACAAATAAATAATAAATAAATTTAACGAAAAAGAGGTTTGCATAGCTAAGCAGTCTTTTTTTTTTTTTTTTTTTTTTTTTGTCAAGGCCTGGTCATGCCCATCACTAACCCATCATTGTCTCACCTACAGCCTATCTTAGAGTAGTTTAACAAATTGTCAAAACTGTGAATTATCTTCCTAAGACAATTTTCTACCTCTAGTCGATCCCAGAGCCCTTCCTAACCCTTCCCATTTCCTAGCATGTTTGAGGGGAGATTCTAATTTCTTGGAGTCTGGCATTTCAAAAGTCTAATAGCCAAAGGGAGGAGCAGAAATGTTTCTTTAAATTAGTGTCCATTACCCCAGGCCATTGATCTCCACACCCTTTCCAGGCTCACCTCAGCTGCCTTCCCTGCTGCTCTAAGCCTTGTCTAAACTATCATCCCCTGGTATCTGGGTCCTGCTCAAATGTGGGTACTCTGTCCTCAAACTCCCTCTCCACCCCACAACCTAACCTGGCATTGTGGTCCATCTTTAGGTCTCAGTTTCGGGGCTCACCTCCTTCTCTAAGACTGGGTTGAGGGGGATCTCTTCTGCCTACCTCCAAGGTCTTCAGCCTCCTAACTGGGAAGCATTAACTACACAGGTATGGCACATTAGCCTCTGTTGCTAAAGATGGGGACTTCTGAGCCCTGTGCCCTGCAGCCAGAGCCATATCTTTTGCACAGTGACATCTTATAAATGGTATTTAGCTTGGCCTGGTGGAATGTGAGCACTTGGCAAATAGTGACTGGAGGAAAGATGACCTCAGAGCTTCCCTGGGCTGACACATGGCTAGGCCTGTTCACAGGAGAAAAGGTCAAAGATCCAGAATCACAGTTGGAGGGATGGGGGAGGGGGGTTGGTAGTTGTAGGAGGCCGCTTGTTCGTTTCTGGCGCTCAGCCCTGAAATAATGCCACAGAAACCATATTATTTGCAATACTGTTTGGCCAATAGCTTAAGTGTATTTCTGGCTAACTCATATCTTAAATTAACCCATCTCCATTAATCTGTGTATTGCCATGAGGCTGTGGCTTACTGGGTTAAGTTCTGGCATCTGTCTCCAGTGGGGCTACATGGCTTCTCTCTGACTCCTCCCTTCTTTCTCCCAGCATTCTGTTTAGTTTTCCCCACTGAGCTCTGTTCAACCCTATCAGGACAAGCCAGTTTGTTTATTAACCAGTGATATTCACAGCATACAGAGGGGAATCCCATATCACCTCCCCTTTTCTGTTTAAATAAAAAGGAAGGTTTTAACTTTAACATAGTAAAATTACATATAACAAAACAGGTTTTAAGCAAGAATTATAGTTATGATATTTATATCTACATATCTTTTATCATAACTAAGGAAAACTATATTATTTCTATCTATTCTTTAGCTCCATTAAAGACTTCAGAAGGATATAATATTACCTAAGTAAACAGAAAGTGCATTGTAAGCAACTTCCAAAACTCTAGAATTGACAGAGACATATCACTGCCTAGACAGTCATCCAAAGTTCTTCTGTACCATTGGGGCATCCATCTTCATCCTACAGGCCTATAGTATCCAGTAGACTTTTCCATGAAGCAGGAAATTTCAAAGATGTCAGTCACATCTGCATCCTGCAGAATGTCTAGCAGACTCTTTCATGACGCAGGAACCCCAAAGCACCATCTCACCTTTAAGCAAGCTCAGTAGTCATTTTCTGTGGGTCTTGCATGTTCAGTTTTTACAGCAGACCATGAAGCAGTCCAGGCAAGAGCAGTTTCTTGTCCAAATGGATAACAGACTCTATAAGGAGCCTCTTCTTCGATACCCATCTTCCTACTCTGGGGGGGGGGGTGAGATTTAAATACCTGTTTTAGCTTAACCATGCAACTTTCTTTCCATGACCTTGGGGCCCTCACCAAGGTGAGTATCTCTAATAATTCTGAGTATTAACTAAGTCCTCATGATCACACTCTGTGGAACACATTGCTGTGTAAAAAGTCTTTCTCTGTCCTACTAGCCAGCTCCCAAATAATGACACAGAGATTTCTTATTAAATTACAAAAGCTAGGCTTTTAGTTTAGGCTTGTCTCAACTAGCTCTTATAACTTAAACCCTCCACTGCTATGTGGCTCCACTTAGCACACGTCCTGGCAGCTGGCTTATCCCCCTTCAGGTCTGTGAGAATGGAGCCTCATGCCTAGAGGCCCTGGCCTAGAACCAGTCTATCTGCCCCAGCTCCAGGAGGTGCTTTTACCTAGTCTCCCGCCACTGAGTAGCTCACCACCCACTCACTGCTCATAAACCTCATTCAAGTGCTCAGTAGCAGGACCTAAAAAAGCCATGCCTCTGTACTCCTCAAGCACCAAGCCACTCAGAACCCTTTTTTTCAGATTTCTCAGGCCCTGTGTGGAATTACATGCCTCACATGAAACACCAATGTAGCAAGCTTTCTTGTCAGACTATCTTTGGACTGCCAGCCTGAAATAATGACCCAGAGACTTATTATTAATTATGAACTTAACTTCAGCTCTTTCCCAACTAGATCTTATAACTTAATTAACTCATTTTTTTTAAAATCTACATTCTGCCACATGGCTTGGTAACCTCTTCTTAGTACAGCACATCCAATTGCTGGCAAAATCATGTGCCTAGATTCCTCCTCCCAGTTTGTCCCTATCTACCCAAACATCCTACCTCTTCTCTTCTGCCTAGCTATTGGCCATTCAGATCTTTATTAAACCAATGAGAAGGTGCCTTAGGCAGAGACACATCTTTACAGTGTAAACACATATTCAGCCTCATTGCTGTGATTATTTTAATATTCTTTTAACATGGAAGAGTTAGGGTTGGGAGATGACTCAATGAATAAGGAACTTGCTGCACAAAAAAAGTATATACGAACATTCCAAAACCCCAGAGAAAAAGCCCAAAAACCAGACTCTTCTGTCTTCAAGCATTTCGGATGAGGTCTATTGTAACCACTTTGGTAGGAGACAAGTGGACACACGGCTCTCCATTTTGTGCTTCTCTCTAACTACTGAAATAAGGGACCCTCAAGAATTCAAACCCTGTGCTGGGAAAAGGGAATTACAGAAGCCCAGAGTCAGATGGAGGGGTAAACTTTTCTCCCAGGAAGAATTCACATAATTCTAACAATGTCACAGAACACCTTACATGAGAGACTAGAGCTGAGAAAATGACTAGTGGGGTGGGACCAGAACTTGTCTACACTAGTTAGCTATTCAAATCTCTGGACCTCTATTTAAACCTAAATATTGTGTCAGAACTCTGAAGATGGACTTGGGAAGTCACTGCATCTCTGCCCTCCTCTTGCCAGTGTGGCCACATTAAATAAATCTCTTGCTCTGCTTTTTGCTATGACTTATCTCTAACTACCATGGTGAGGATGGACAGCAGAGCCCAGGCTGTCTCCCTAAAACTTGGAAGACACACTACTCATTGTGGAAATAGTAATCAAAACTCAAGGCCTTTCACTTAAGCCCCATGTCTTACTGCACATCTGACGTTTAGCTCAAAGCCAGGGACACCCTAAATTCTGGAGACATAACACCAGTAGAGGAGAATCATAGGTCAAGTTCCTTTTCTTAATGTGACTCAGGGTAGACTCCTCTATCGCTGGAGGGATTATGTAAGATGAACATGATGTGGTAACTATAAAGGTGACCGTAAACCTAGAAGACCAGGCAAGACAAACCTTCTCATAGCTCTAGGGTTTCAACTTTTGTCACCCTCAAGCAAGAGTGAAGATGGAAGTCCTCCCAGCACATGGAGTCTAAATGTGCTCAGGAGTGTTAAAGGACACCGTGACTGAAATGTCAAGTGTCCTCATTGAGCTCATGGGTTTCAACAATGGGGCTGTTTGGGAAGATTGTGGAACCTTTAGGAAGTAGAATCATGCCATTACAGGAAGTGGGTCACCAGGAGCTAGGCTTTTTTTAAGTTCCATTTCCTATTCACTGACTGCTTTTGAGTGTAGATTCAATGAGACTAGCCACCCTCCTGCTGCTGCCACTGTGTCTCCCATGCTTGCTAGCTTGTCTTCCCCACTGTGATAAACTGTATCCCTCTCAACTGTGAGCCAAAAATAAGCCCTTTCTCCCTTAAATTAATCGTGGTTTGTAAATTATGGGGAGTACAAAATGGTAGAGATTCACAGAGGAACACAAAGCAGACACCAAAATGACTCTGGTGTGATTCTAAAATTACCGTGAGCTTGTTCAGACCTGGAACTCTTCCTTGAGTCCCTCACCCTTCTTCATTCATTATGAGCGTACTCAGAAGGGCAGCCTGCAGGTCCATTTCTGAGTACCAATGAGACTTGGGGGAGACTTGGGGGACTAAGTATATAGCCCAGTTGGTTGCCTAACTAACTTGCCTCCCAAGTGCTGGGGTGACAAGACTTGACCATTGCTGTAGACAGACAAGACTTTCTCGATGAAGATCAATGCCTCCTCACTACGCAGGGTTTTATTTGTTTGGGATGCAGAACCAGTCCTCGCCTGCTTTACAGACTCTGAAGAATTGATTAGAAAAGCTATGGCAGGGTAGATGAGAACGAAGCTGGCAGTCGGATTTCACAGGCAAGCTTGCGTGTTTGCTTTCTTGTTGGTTTTATGTACTTAAGTTCACGAAGTCCTCATCGAGCAGCGTTTTTACATCTGAGTAGATTACAATGTGTTTATGGGTCTGAATCCTTCCAAGACAGTAGCTAATTGGTCTCACCACACAACAGCAGGGGAGTCTCATTATCCTGATTTAACAACGGAAGGCACTTCCTGCGGAGAAGTTAAGGGACTGGATCCAGGCCATAGCACTGAATCTAATCACCACTGTCATTGGCACACTTATCATCGCCCTTAATTTTTAACATACTAGGAGGGCACTCCAGCAATCCGTGCTGGTCCGCCAGGAGCCCAGGGATTCACAGACCTTCTGTGTAACTCTCTCTCAAAAGCCTGAGTAAGCAACAGAATGAATACTTACTGAACTCAGTGCTGTGGGCCTTCTCCTCCTTCTTCCTTGGCGCTGGCCGCAGAGCTAACCTTCTGCGTGGCATCAGACCTTTCATGAATTCCACGGTTGTCAAAAAAAAGAGGACCAGGGCTAAAGAGGTGTCTCAACAGTTAAAATCTCTTGCTGCTCTTGCAGAGGGGCTGAGTTCAGTTGTCAGCATCCACATCAGGGAAACTTGCAACTGCCTGTAACCCCAGCTCCAGGGATCCAGTGCCCTCTTCGGGCCTCAGTTCCTGCATACATACCTCCCGCATCTAACCTCCCACTCACACATACACAAAAATAAAAATAAAATAAGTCTTTTTAAAAGGGGGGGGAGGAATGACAAGAAGTTCATATCAATAATCAGTCCAATATGTCAAGATTGTCACTGAAGGGGGCAGCAGTATAGAGAGACAACTCAAGAGCCATATCTTGATGCTCAACGTTGCTTATGGGAACATGCAGCGAAAACACCTGGTACAGTGGTTTCCAGACATTTCAAATTCACGCCATCAAGAAGGCAGAAATTCTCCTGATCTCTCCGTGTTTTCTTCACGTACAGTCATTGTGTAAAGAACCCACCAGTGGTGACCGTCAGGGCCATCAGTCCCTATGCCTCATTGCCCATAGAAGAAAATGAAAAGATGGCTAATGTGCTTGTTTTATTTGTGCTTAAAATAAAGACCACAAAGCAGGATGGTAGCTGGTACACATCTGTAATCCTAGTGTGGCAGAGATAGGAGGTTGCTAGAGGATCAGGAGTTCAAGGTCATCCTCTGTTTGAAAAAAAGCAAATGACAAAAACAACCACGAAACAGACCAAACAAAAACAAAAAAAAATAAAAAAATAAATCAAAAGTTCAAGGCCATCCTCAGCTGCATAGGCTCCAGAGCTACAGGAGACATTGTTCATAATAAAAATAAATGAGGACATAATTTGGGGGCTAAAATGTATCCAAGTTACTATCATTGTTCAACGTGTACTTCACAGTGGTTGACTCAGAAACATGGCTTATTTTTAGAAGTTTGGCCAATCCTAAGACTGATGGCTTAACTTTCTCAATAGTGTATGGAATGGAATTGAACTAGGAACATGAAAGGGACAGTAATGTGGCTACTTAATGAGCATCATGCTTAGGTACTCTTTTACCCCCTGAAGCACAGTTTTATAAACAAATAGTCAGAAGAGCATGGTGGTGGCCAGTTTAGATTGTCAGCTTGGCAGAACTTATGATCACCTAGAAGATATATCTCTAAACATGTCTTTAAAGGCATTTCAGGGATGACTGACAGAGAAGGAAAGAGCCGTCCTCAGAGTGGAAGGAAATTTCCATCAGGCAATGCAGAAAGCAGAAATCTGAGGGATAATCAGTTTCCTCTGCCTGCCTTCCCCTCTTCCTGAGCAAATGTGCCTATCGCTACTGCTTTGATCCTTGGTGAACGCCAGAGTCCGTCTTCTTTGGCTTTCTAATGTGCACCAAATACCAGTGGTTCTCACACCCATTTGGGACTGCCTAGGCATCCAGCTGTGTGGGCTGAGTAGCTATCAAGTTCCCAGAGCCTCTGGCATGTAGACAGCCATTGTTGGAACTACCGTGACCCTATTGTAAGCCAATCTAACAGATTCTCTTTGTAAGAAATGCATGTTCTATTGGTTCCGATTTTCCAGACCAAGGGTTCTCAGCCTGCCTGATGCTGCCACCCTTTGATACAGTCCCTCATGTCGTGGTGACCCCCAACCATAAAATTATCTTCATTGCTACACCATAACTGCAATTTCATTACTGTTCTGAATTACACTGTAAATATCTGTGTTTTCTGACAGCTTCAGGGTGACCCCTGTGGAAGGGTCATTTGACCCACAAAGGGGTCACACCCACAGTTTGAGAATCGCTGCTCTAGAGAACCCTGCCTAATACAGGCATAAAGATAATGAAAGGAGCTGAATGTGGTGTCTCATGCCTTCAATACCAGAAGACAGAAGCACGAAGACGGAATTTTGGAGTCCAGCCCAGGCTGTAAAGTGAGACTTTATCTCAAAAACTCAAACAAAATGATGAGGAATGGCCCAAACCAAACTGCTGTGGTTCAAGTGACAAGGACAAGGTATACATCCTCTATGAGTCTCAGTTTCCTTATCTGTAAAGTATAACTAATATATAATATGGATACACTTTCTAAGCACTGTGCTAGGTGAAAGATGCCAGGCACGTGCGGCTGTATATTTACCACATGATTCTATTTATGTGAAATGTCCTGTGTGTCCAAATCCATAGAGACAGGAAGTAGATTCATGGCTGACAGAGACAGGGCAGAAGAGGGGAAGAGGAGCTGACTGTGTAATGGTAGGAGTTTTTGTAGGATGATGACAGTGGTCTGGTCCTAGAGAGTGATGAATTGTTGAATTCATAATACTGTTGAGTGAACACAAAATGTTTCTGGGATGTATGCTTTAAGATAGTTAAAATGGGGGCTGGAGAGATGGCTCCCCTGCTAAGAGCACACACTGCTCTTTACAGAAGACCCATGTTCAGATCCCAACTCCCTTGGAGGGTGGCTTACAATCATTTATAATTCCAACTCCAGAAGACCTGTCACCCTCTGCTAGCCTCTGTGGACAACCCAAGCATAAACACATAGACATAAATTAAAATTAAATGCTTTTTTGAAGAAATATTTGAAAAGAGGGTGGGGAGATGGCTTTGTTGCTATACAATCACAACACACATAGTCTCACACACATGCACAATTGTGCACAGCCACACGCAAAGTGAAGACGCAACCCCCATGTATTTGTGCCAGGAATCCTAGCCACGAGACTGACTCGAACAAACTAATTTCAAACTGTTTCTGTATTAAGATCTTTCAATGCCAAATCAAGCAGAAGACTTTTCTATAGCCTTGAGCCCGTATGTACCTCGAGTGGCCTATCCATAAATAAGAGACATAAAAATAGCAATAATGAGCTTGGGAGGAAAAAAAGTACTAGCTAATTTACCCCATAATCAAAATACCCAGGAATCTCTAACAATTGAAGTCCTGATGCCAGTCTCCGTCATAAGCACCTCCGACTGTATTATCGCACATGTGAGCGTAATTTCTAAATTGCAGTGTATAGTGCGGAAGGGGGTGCTCTTTCCGAAAAGCAAAAAAGTATTTGTGTTTCTCTGCAGCATCATTCCCTGATGAGAGAAATCAAAGGGATTATTGGAACAGTGTATTACAGAGCCCAGGAGCGGAACAGTTCAGAAAAAGACTATCATTAATCTTTACACCGCAGCAGAGATGAACAGAGTGTACAGAGGTGTGGGCCTTGGGCTGCCAGTAGCCGAGAGGCCTGCCAACAGGCAGACACACCTGTCCTAAGGGGCGCCATTGACTGACTCTGGGAACAATGAGGTCAGCTGCTGTGGGTGAATGAAGCACCCCACCAGTCAGCTCTCCCCAAACCAAATGAGACCCCCATAGATCTGACCAGTATCTACTTCCGACACCCATACTTCCGCCACCGCCGAAAAGGCAGAATCTAAGTTTTTGTGTCATCTGTTTTTCTCATTGCTGTGACAGAATATCCGGCGAGCAACATAAAGGTCATGCCTCACTTGGCTAAGTGATTGTTGTGCAATTGTTTGGATCCCCCACATCCGTATAAGGAGCCAGGCACAGGGCACACCTTATAATTACAGAGCTGGAGAAGCAGAGATAGGCAGATTCCTGGAGCTTGCTGGTCAGCTAGTCCAGTCAAATCAGAGAGCTTCAGGTTCAATGAGAGAACTAGTCTCAAAAATCAAGGGAAGAGTGATTGAGGTAGACAGCCTAGGTCAATCTCTGGCCTCCACACACACACACACACACACACACACACACACACACATACACTAGAGAAAAGCAACTTATTTTGGTTAGCTAATGGCTTCATGGTGAGGAAGGCATTGACACTGCGTCTTCACCTGTGGTGGTGGAAACTTGCATCAAAAGTTGTCACACGGGCTGGAGAGATGGCTCAGAAGTTAGGAGCACTGACTGCTCTTGCAAAGGTCCTGAGTTCAATTCCCAGCAACCACATGGGGACTCCCAACCATTTGTAGGGAGATCTGGGGCCCTCTTCTGGTGCTGCAAGCAGAATACTGTACACATAATAAATAAATAAATAGATAGATAGATAGATAGATAGATAGATAGATAGATAGATATTTAAAAAAAAAAAAACTTGTCACACAAAGATAGACCAGGAAGCAGGAGAGGAGACTGGAAGTAGGGTTAGGTTACAGGCCGCAAAGCCTGTCTCCACTGTCTTACTTTATCAGCCAGGCCTGACCTCTTAAGGGTTCCACAACCCACCTCAGCAGACACCAACTTGAGACCAAGTATTTGAATACATAAACCTGTGGGAACATTTCACACTGGGACTTAGAAATGGGATCTTGCAAAGACAGCTCACCTCTGCTGAAAGAGGCATGCTCAGTCTTTCCTTCTATGATGGATTAAATTTATCCCTCAAGGTTCCTGTGTTGGAAGATTTGTACACAATGTACTGGAAAGTGGTATAAAGGGGTCGTGAGAAGTCCTTGGATCATATAGAGATATTTCCTCAAAAGGGATTGTGGGCAGCCTGAGGAGATACCTCAGTGGTTAAAAGCCCATGCTGCTCTTGCAGAGGAGCCAAATTCGATCCCCAGGCAGCTTACAACTATGGTAACTCCAGCTCTGGGGGATTTGATACCCTCTTCTGGCCTCTGCAGGCACTGCACTCACATGCAGGAGTACACACAGAAGTGTGTGTGTAATTTTATTTTAATCTTTAAAAATAAAAAGAAAGGAATTCTGGGACCTGAGTCCCATGCTTGTTCCTCTTCCCGACATGCTTTCTGCAAGCATTCATTCTCCAGAGCTGAGCTGATGTAAGCACTGTGTCCTCTAACCTCTGGAACTAAATAAAATGCTTCTTTATAAACTTAGTGCATCTTGGGTATTATATTATTGTAAAAAATGAACTAACACTGGACCCTCTTCTACTGCCTCACTTTGCATTTCACACAACAAACATCTAGAAGTATTTTGGTTTCCTAAGCATCCTCGAATGCAGTGGTTTTAAATGGGGGAATTTTGTTCCTTTTCTCTGTGAAGTGAGTAGAACTATTCAAGTCCTTTTGGTTCCAGAACGTTATGAGTCTCAGATGCTAGACACTGAACTACAGGATTTTTATTTTCGTTTTTATATTTTGGTTTGATTTTGACCTGATTGTCCTACATCTTGATTCTTTTCTTTTCAAATAAGAACGTGTATAACTTGATTTTACAAGAACCTACGGATGAAGTACTTTAGGTTTTTACAAGAGACATTGGGCTTTGACGATGCTGAGATTTCAGAGGATTGTGGGACTTTTAAAGTTGGGCTGCTTTATGTTATGATATTGGGATCTTGGTGATGACAGAGAGGGAGGTCATAGTCTCACAGTGATGTGCTAACATGCGTGACAACAATGTGTGTCACGTGGAAAAGGCACAGAGAGTCCTGGCTCATTTTTATTGTTGACTTAACACAACAGAGTCACCCGGGAGGAGGATCTTCAACTGAAGAACTGCCTGGATCAGACTGGCCTGTGGCCATGTCTGTAAGAGAGTGTCTTCACTAACGGTTGATGTGTCAGGGTCCAGCCTACCATGGGAGGCACCATCCCTAGGCAAATGGTCTTAGGATCTATAAGAAAAATAGCTAAAATGAGTCAATGAGTGTTTCTCCATGACTTCTGCTTCAGGTTCCTGCCCTATCTTCCCTCAGTGATGGATTGTGACCTGGAAACGTAAGATGAAATAAACCCTTCCTCCCCAAGTTCCTTTTGGTTGTGGTGTGCTCACTGCAACAGAAAGCAAATTAGGACACTAAGGAACTATTGTAACAAAAATGACTAAGCCTCCGCCCCCTTCTAGTTCCTCATGCTGCATGTCACTCAACAAACATTCTGAAATATTTTAAATGTCCTAAGTATAGCCAAATTCAATACTTTTAAATGGGAGTAACTTTTCCCCTTCCCACCATGATGATACAGAAACTTTGAAGACTTTTTTTTATCATTCCAAGTAATGTCTAGAAGGAGAGGAGTCTGCTAAACACTCTGCAGTGTGCAGAACATCTCCCACTCACACCCCCCCCCCAAAAAAAATCCAGTCCAAAATGCCTATAATGTCGTTTTTGAGAAAACTTTCCTTGGTAAATTGTACAAATTGCCCCAAATATTTACTCATTTGTAATACTTAAGAGTTGCCAACTTGACAGAATTACCTAGGTTAATTCAGGCTGGGCCCCCCAGCCCATGATATAATGTCAGCCACGGTTAGGGTAGGTCGTCCCTTCTCAGTTAACCTTCTATGGAAACACTCTCACGGACACACACAAAGAGGTACCTACCAATGCCCTAGGTACATATTTTGCATGTGTGGGAGGTGGTGTGTGTGTGTGTGTGTGTGTGTGTGTGTGTGTGTATGTATGCCAGAGGACCTCAGGAATCATGCCTCATTTTGGTTTTGGAGACAGGGTTTCTCACCTGCTATGTAGGCTAGGGTAGCTGGCCAGAGAGCTCCAGGGGTATACCTGCCTCTGCCCCCTACCCCAGCACAAGAGTTAAAAACACATGGCATCACACCCTGCTTTTCATGTATGTCCTAAAGATCAAACTCAGGTCCTCACGCTTGTGAGGCAGGCACAATACCATGGAACTGAGCTCACATCCCATGGAACACACCTCGGTATCAGAGAACAGCTTGCAGGAATTGGCTCTTTCTACCCTGTGGATCCCAGGGAACAGGAATTGAACTCAGGTCTTCAAACTTGGCAGCGGGGAGCTTAATCCATTCAGCCATCTCACTTCCTCCACCCCCCAGACACTTCTTAATCCAATCAAATTAACAATCAGAATTAACCATCTCAAGCTGTTTGTTGCCTCCCGTTCCTTCAGCTCTTACTAGTTGGCGAGTTCCTGGAGAGCAAAGTCTCCACGTCTGGCTGCAAGGCCAAACTGTAGCGAGAGTGGAAACATTTATGAAATGCCAAGGAATGGGCCGGAAACTGGGGAAAGGTGACTGCCAAGGGCATTTATTTATCAGCTTTGGCACTCCCGCTGAAATGGTGCCTGGAACGTGGCCCAATCCCAGGGACAAAAGAAGAAACTCTTGGCTCCTACTTGTTGTCTGGGTTTCCCTGCCAATCAAAGTTGTCATGGGAAGGAACAGCCTCTGCTATTATGCTGAGCACAATGAGACTGTTTAGAGGAGAGCCTTACCTTCAGGAAATTCCAATGAGCCTGTTTTATTGTTACCTCCCTACAGTAACGACTCCCAGGGGGTTAAACCAGGTGTAAAATAATTACTAAAACATCCCCCTCCACGGAGAAGGCTGTAAGGAAGTGAGGCTCCGGCTTCAGTCAGGGAGGGAAGGGCTTACTTGTGGAAACAAAGTGTGGCGCGTGGAAGCTGGACAGCGGAGAGAGGGGGAATCACGGAAGAAGAGAGTATGGGGCGGGAGGAGGAGCACAGACTTTCCATCCCAGCCACACATGCGCCACTTCCTGCCTCTGCAGCGCGGTTGTCTATCTACAAAACAAACCTATAAAACGTCTTTCCTAAATGGGGTTGTCGTGGCTGTGGGATGCCCTCCTCCAAGAAATAATAACAGACCGGTTGAACTAAAGCTGCTACTCAGCTGATAAAGTGCCTGCTGAGCATGCGTGAAGTCCCGGGTTTCCCCAGAAACTCAAGTAAAAGCCCCATCTGGTAGTGTGCCCCTTGTAATCTCAGTGTTAGGGAGGGGGCTACATGAAGATCCTTGGAGATCCCCGAGCAACCTCCTAGTCTATGTGGCTCCAGGACAGTGAGAGATGGTCTCAAAAAGTCAAGGTAGAAAGCACCTGGGAAACCAGAATTTGACCTTTGGCCTCCATACACATGTGAGCCCCACTGCCACCACCATCACCATAAACACACACATACCAATGTTATGCTCAGATAGTGCTCCCCCCCGCCCCCAAAACTACCATGGAGTTCGCACATATGTAAAAGCAAAGAGCCTTCCTTATTCAAGCTTAATCTTGAACTCTCCCTCCCTCCATAGCAACGGTTGAGAGCAGAGAGTGCCAAGCCCACGTGGGAGAGAGTTTTAAATCATAGTAGAAGTTGGGGTGAGGGGATTTCCAGGGTTCAAAACCCTGATTGGTTGACATTTGTCCAGGGGTCTTGGCAAAGAGGAATAGGTGAGTCCTGGGCTCAGGGACATCTGATGACCTTATCTACTGGTTGGAATGCCAGGTACTTCCCTTTAGGTGCTGGCCCTCCCTAGGTGGTATCAGCTTATGGCTTTTCCTGGAACCCAGTGCTGCCTGCCAAGGCAGCTGTGTGGCCTGGGCCCCACGTGTAGCCTGGTTGCCCTGGGCCCCACAACCAAAACAATACAGATAGAGAAAGGTACGGCCATTCTGAGACAACTTTAGCTGGGAAATAATGTTCTCCACACAAGAGAAGATTTTGAAGGAGGGACCTTTCTATGAGAAACCAAAAGAGGATGTGAGAGTCACCAAGAAGTGTTTTCCTGGGCCGGAGAGAGAGAGAGCTAGCTAGCTAACAGCCTTTACTGCTTAGCTGAGATTCTGAGTTTGGTTCTTTGGTGGTGGCTCACAACTGCCTGCAACTCCAGCTCTGGGGGACCTGACACCCTCCTCTGGTTTCCATGGGCACCTGCACTCACATGCCCTCTGGTGGTTTGAATGAGGAACCCCTCCCCCAAAAAAAGCCTGTTCTTATATTGAATGTATCGTCCCTAGTTGGTGGAACTGATTGGGAAGGATTAGAAGATGTTGTAATGGATTAAATAAAAATGCTGCAGATCCCCAGCGGCTGCAGTGGTAGAAACACCATGAAACTGCACTGCAGGTCTCTGAAGGTGGCTGGTCTCGGGCAGGGAGCCACGTGGCAGGCAAGAGACAGATAGGCACACCATGCAGAGTGAGGTTGGATATTTATTTAGTGGGTTATGGGAGGGAAGGGGAAGAAGGAGAAGAGGAGAGAGAGAGAGAGAGAGAGAGAGAGAGAGAGAGAGAGAGAAACATAAGGGGGGAAGGAGAGAAGTGGAGAGAATGGAGAGAGGCAGAAGCTGCCTCTTCAGAGGAGAGACAGAAAAGGAAGGACTCAGGCTACAAGCAGGAAGGAAGATATGCCTGCCTCAGTGAAAGGTGGAGGGAGTGGGTGGGGCTTGTCTCTTAAAGGAACAGGACAGATTTTTAAAGATGTGGTCTTGTGGGAAGAGGTGTGCCAATGGGAGTGGGCTTTGAAGTTTCAAGCACCCACACATTCCCAGTTGGTATTTTCTGTCTCTCTGTCTCTATTTTTCTCTCTGTGTGTATATGTCTCTCTCTGCCTCTCTCTGTTTCTCTATTTCTCTCTCAGTCTCTCTAGCTCTGTTTCTTTTTTTTTGAGCTAAATGTAGCTTTATTCTTGTGCTTCATATAAAAATTATAAATCTGTTACTTTTTTATTTTTTTTTAATTTATTAAAGATTTCTGTCTCTTCCCCACCACTGCCTCCCCTTTCCCTCCCCCTCCCCCAGCCAAGTCCCCCTCCCTCGTCAGCCCAAAGAGCAATCAGGGTTCCCTGCCCTGTGGGAAGTCCAAGGACCACCCTCCTCCATCCAGGTCTAGTAAGGTGAGCATCCAAACTGCCTAGGCTCCCACAAAGCCAATACGTGCAGTAGGATCAAAAACCCATTGCCATTGTTCTTGAGGTCTCAGTAGTCCTCATTGTCCGCTATGTTCAGTGAGACCGGTTTTAACCCAGGCTTTTTCAGACCTAGGCCAGCTGGCCTTGGTGAATTCCCGATAGAACATCCCCATTGTCTCAGTGTGTGGGTGCACCCCTCGCGGTCCTGAGTTCCTTGCTCGTGCTCTCTCTCCTTCTGCTCCTGATTTGGACCTTGAGATTTCAGTCCGGTGCTCCAATGTGGGTCTCTGTCTCTGTCTCCTTTCATCGCCTGATGAAGGTTAATATTCAGGAGGATGCCTATATGTTTTTTTGGGGGGGTTCTCCTTCTTATTTAGCTTCTCTAAGAACCTGAATTATATGCTCAATGTCCTTTATTTATGGCTAGAAACCAAATATGAGTGAGTACATCCCATGTTCCTCTTTTTGGGTCTGGCTTACCTCACTCAGGATAGTGTTTTCTATTTCCATCCATTTGCCTGCAAACTTCAAGAAGTCCTTGTTTTTAACTGCTGAGTAGTACTCTAATATGTATATATTCCATACTTTCTTCATCCATTCTTCAATTGAAGGGCATCTAGGTTGTTTCCAGGTTCTGGCTATTTGTAGCTCTGTTTCTGTTGAAATAGGAAGCGGCGGGGCTGTGTCCCCAACACCCCGGCAGCTTGGCTAGCTTATGCCCGAAATAACAACACACAAACTGTATTCATTTAAGAACTGCTTGGCCCATGAACTCTAGCCCTTACAGGCTAATTCTCGTACCTGGACTAGCCCATTTCTAATGATGTGTGTAAGCACCCCAAGGTGTGCTTACCAGGAAGATTCTAGCCTAAGTCCATCGTGGGTTGCAGCTTCATGCGTCTGCCTCAGAGCGCAGAGCTATCGCGTCTACCCGGGAGGGCTGAGCATGGCGTCTCTGCTCCAAAGTGCAGAGTTGTCTGGTCTGTCCGGGAGCAGAGCAGAGTCTGACCTCACTTCCTCTTCCGCCCAGAATTCTATTCTGTTTCCTCCTCCCATCTATCTTTTAACCTATCAGGGCCAAGGAGTTCCTTTATTGCTTAGCCAATGAAATCAACAGATTGATATATGACACTCCCACATCATGTTTCTCTCTATGTGTTTGTGCGTGTGTCTGACTCTGGCTCTCTCTGTGTCTTTATCTCTCTGTTTATCTCTGTCTCTGTCTGCCTTGTGTTTATGGGTCAGATGTAAGCTCTCAGCTCTTGCACCAGCACCATACCTATCTGCCTGCTGCCATGCTCCCCACCATGATGACTCTAACCCTCTGGAACTGTGAACTCCAATTTAACTGTTTTCTTTTATAAGTCGCCTTGGTCATGATGTTTTGTCATGGCAATAGAAAAGGAACTAAGGCATGTACACACCCATACAAGGACAGAAGTGTGTGCACACAAAAAAAAAATAGATGACATGATATTTTTAAGTACTCTCTTCCTTTGTACTTTGTTGTCCATTGTCCATACACTGCATTGGGAGGAATCAAGATACTGTAGCCTGAATGTCACCACCTCACAAGCAACTGTGTGTTCTCTGAGCTGGCAGAACATGGGTAAGAAAGTAGCATAGAACTATGTTGTATAGTATTAAATCAGGGTAGCATTCAGATCCTGACACTGGACTTTAGATAATTAGTTTATTGATTTGTGAGCTGTGTTCAGAATGAGTTGGGTTTGTCAGCACAGAGCTGGATTGGGACAATGTAATTGTTTCCAATAACACAGCACTTGGGTATCAATAACACCCTTTTCTTAAGTAAGTTTATTCTTTAGGGCTGAAGAGATGGTTCAGTGACTATGAGCATGTGATGCTCTTGTAGAGGACCCAAGTTCAGTTCCCAGCACCCACACCAGGCAGCTCAGTAACCCCAGCTTCAGGACATCTGACGGCCATTTATGGACTCCATGGGTATCTGCACTCACATGTGCACATAGCTACACACATACATACATACACACACACACACAATCTTAAAAATTAAATATAGTCATTGGAAATTCCATGTATATATAATGCAATATGACCACACTCTATCCCCCTGACACTCTCTCATTCCCTTCCTCTTCCCATCACTTCCTCAGCAGTTGTTCCCCCTCCCTGCTTCCACGGCTTTGGTTTTAACAGTGGCCGTTAATGTGTGAGACAAAAGCAGCTGTCTGCTCACTCCACAGTACCACCGAAGTTCAACTTGATGAACCAGTGTGTTCAAACGCATGAGCTTGTGGGGACAGTTTACATACCAAATGTTCTAGTTTGTTTTCTGTTGGTAAAACACTCTGACCAAGATTATAGGGAGGAAAGTTTTATTTAGCTTACACTTACTGTTAATCCAGGGTTGACAGACCATCACTGAGGGAAATTGGGCAGGTACTGAAGCAGGAGCTTGAAGCAGAAACCATGCAGGACCGATCTTTATAGCCTTATTCCCTGCCTCATAGTATAAGAAAGCTATATAAAGCCCAGGAGTGTTCAGTGATGATGCTGTCCATACTGAGTTGGACCCTCACACATCAATCATCAGTGAAGACAATCACACAGACTAACCTGATGAAGACTACTCCTCAAATCACCCCCACACACACATACATACCCTGTGATTCTAGACTTTATCAAGCTGAGAGTTAATACTAACTAGGAAACCACACTGTCTTCGTCAGTATTCTGTTGCTGTGAAGAGGCATCATGACCATGGCAGCTCTTATGAAAGAAAGCAGCTAATTGGGTCTTGCTTACTGTTTCAGAGATTAGTCCACTGTAAACTTGGCAGAACACGTGGCATTATGAATGCAGACATGGTAGCTGAGAGTTCTACATCTGGATCCATAAGCAGCAGGAAGAGAGAGTCACTGGTTCTGGCTTGAGCTTCTGTCACTTCAAAAGTCACCCCAAGGGACAGGCTTCCTCAACAAGGCCACACCCACTCGTACAAAGCCACGTATCCTAATCCTAAATAGTGGCACCCCCTGAGGACTAAGTATTCAAATACATAAACCTGTGGGGCCTTTCTTATTCAAACCACCACACATAGCAAAGCACTTGATATTCAAACTAGAGCAAACCCTCATTGTGAAGCTATCTTGATATTCTCCTCGATCCATTAAACTTGCATTAAACTTAGGTATAGTCCAAGATGCATGAAGAACAATGACATTCCAGTCATTTGTCGATTTCCAAGTATTCTCTAAGTTCTACAGCAGGACCTCAGGCTAAACAATCTTCGTTGTGCAGTCCCCGTGAGCAGGCTTTGCCAGCATAAATAGAGCAGAGCAAGCAAGCCTGGGAGACTCTAGCTCTCTACCTTCAGGTCTTCAGAAGAGGTGGTGAAGCAGTTATGTTGGTTTGGAGAGACCTCCTATTTTTTTTAACCAATAAACAAATCATGGTAATTCTTTTCTTATTTCAATGTATTTATGTATCTAGCCAAACAATTGAACCCAAGGATACTCTCAACACATGCTAGGCAAAGCTAACTACCACTGAGCAACGTACCCAGCTCTCTTCTTTTTATCACTTAATTTTTCAGTTTTTATTCTATTGTGTTGGGTGTGTATGGAGAAAAAGAGAGAGAGAGAGAGAGAGAGAGAGAGAGAGAGAGAGAGAGAGAGAACTAGTGCAACAAAACACATATGTAGCGCAAAGGACAACTTTTGCAGTTGTCTCTGTCCTTCTGCTGAGGGTTTCAGGGGTCAAGTTCGGGTCATCAGGCTTGCGTGGCAATGACTTCTACTTGTTGAGCCATCTTGCCAGCCCATTACTAGTTATTTTGAGACAAGGTCACACTATATCTACATTGTCCTTAAACTTGTTATCTTCTTGCCTTAATCTCCCCACAATCAAGATCCCAGGACTGTACAACAAAGCTTAGTTGGGGTTAATTCTTTTATTAAAATATGTGATAGTGACTATTGATTGTCAACATGACAAGATCTAGGGTCCTCTAGAAGACAAACTCCTTGGCTTGGCTTGTGGAAGTTCTAGATTGGTTAGCTGAGGTGGGAAGACCCATGCTGAATGAGGATGACCCTACTCTACATGCCAGGGTCCTGGGCTGAAGAAAGAAGAGAAAGCAAGCTGAGCACCAGTGTCTGTCTCTCTCTGCTTCCTGACTGTAGATGCCATGTGACCAGCTGCCTCACGCTCCTGATTCTGTGTCTTCCCCAACATGACATACTAGACCCTAGAACTGTGAGTAAACCCTCTCTTGCTTAAGTTGCTTTTGTCAGATATTTTGACAAATGAATGAGAAAAATAGATAATACAAACTACAATTATAAAATCTAGATTACTGATTTTTTTTTCCTGTACAAAATGCACAAAATGCAAAACTAGGCCTGGAATGAAGGCTCAGTCTGGAGTTTCAATCCCCAGAACCCACTAATTGCTGGGGACAAGATAACAGGTCTGTAATTCCAGCTTGTGATAACACAGAAAAGGAATTCCTAGAGCAAGCTGAATATTGAGACTAGACATATCCGTGAGCTCTGGGTTTAACTGAGAAACCCTGACTCAAGGCATAAGGTGGGGGAAGAATGGTGGATGATTCCTAACATCAACCTTGGGCCTCCATATGTACACATGTGCATGGACATTTACACACATATAAATATGCACAAACATATACACATATACACACACATGTACACACACAGAGAAAAAGGAAAAAGAATGTCAGACTACTATTTCCCTCTATTTCAGGTCCCCAAAGTCCTGGTGACAGACACATGCCATCACCAAGCATGAATTATTGTCTCAATAACACAATAAACTCACAGATATTGTTAAACAGGATACTCATTTTGAATTCCCCACAGCCAGCATCTATTAAAATTACAAGAACATACCTGGTGCTCAATAAATACTTGTTCAATTTAATTAGCTGGTTAATCTGAGTATTAACTATAATGTATCCAAATTCAGAAAGCCACAAAAATTTAATGAGCACTCCCTGCAAGCCAAGCTCTTGAGAAATAACAATGAATAAAGAGCCATGCCTGGTCCCTAGGTGCTGTCTATAGGAAGGGGAGACCAAAAAGCTAAAATAGTTATTTCATAATAAAAGCATAATTCTATAATAGAAATAAGAGGAAGGGGGTATGGGAAAATGGAATACTGACACAAAAATAGAAGAGGGAGAAAGGGAACGGGCCCACCAGGAGGGATAGAAGACAATAGTGGGTCCCTGTGTTGAATGTTAATAAGACCAAAATAGCCGGGCGGTGGTGGCACATGCCTTTAATCCCAGCACTTGGGAGGCAGAGGCAGGCAGATCTCTGTGAGTTCGAGACCAGCCTGGTCTACAAGAGCTAGTTCCAGGAGAGGCTCCAAAACCACAGAGAAACCCTGTCTCGAAAAACCAAAAAAAAAAAAAAAAAAAAAGACCAAAATATATGATACCATGTATGAAAAGGGCACATGAAACACATTGTTTCGTATAATGAATGTATGCCAATGAAAAGGAAAAGCGCACAGATATTGCCTCCTACAACATGACTATGGCAGAGATAAATGGCAGGTAAATACCCGGCACTTGAGTCTTCCGATGAATTGTATTCGTTGTGAGTCTGAAGAGGCCCCTCAGTGACTGAGGCTGTTTGCTGCCAAGCCTGACGACCTGAGGGCACACCCCTGGACCCTCGTGGGAGAAGGGGAAAACTGACTCCCACAAATGTTCCTCAGACTTCCACATGTAGGTAGTGGCTTGTGTGAACATGCCTGTGGGTGCATGTACACACACACACACACACACACACCACACAATACACAAAAGAAATAAGAAACAAAATAATAAATAAATGTAATAATAAAAAGTAAATAAATAGAAGAGGTGGTAGCCTTTATAAAACAATTTTACTCTTATTGATAATAATACAGCCCCAGTCATAATACCTGCTAACTTAGTTTTGTGTGTATCTTAATTTTGCTTTCTGGCAGTGTCAGAGAGCAAACGCTAGGCAAGCACTCTCTCTTTAAGCTATGTCCCCAGCCCACTGCCTCATAATTCGGTTTGTACCAACTTTCTCGAATTAATGTAGAAGTGTTTTTAGTTACAGTCATTCATCACCTGCCAACACTGTATAATATCTTACAGTACTTTATGAGTAGTAAAACACTGAATTAGGGGTCGGCGAGATGGCTCAGCAGATAAAGCTGCTTGCGGCCAAGCCCGATGACTTGAGTTTGATCCCTGGTACCCACATGGTGGCAGGAAAGAATTGATTTCTGCAAATTGTCCTGTGGTCTCCACATCCACACACACACACACATCTTCAAGCACACATAAAATAGATACATAAAAACATAATAAAACCTGAAATGTTGAATTAATTTTGTTTACTGGTTTATGACTTTAAGAGCAATAAGAATGAACTCTTTTTCTCCCCCCAGGTGGCTGGCATTTTAAAACCTTTTTTTCAGAAGGTCAGTCTCATAGCTGTAATCTTTATATCTTTATAGCAAAACACAGCTTTTATTTTATTTTATGCGTTGAAGTAAGGTTAGTGTAGTCCAGCTGACCTCAGACTCACAAAGTGGACAAGGATGACCTTGAACTTCTGATCTTTCTACTTCCACCTCCTGAGATCTTGGATTTCAGGCATATACAACCACAGTGTCTACAGTGTTGTGTAGTGAGAAGGCAAGCAGGCCTGCTTTTTGTCCTACCCTGCTCCTGCACAACTAGCTTATGCCCTAAAATAACAACACACAAATTGTATTCTTTTAAACACTGCTTGGCCCTTTAGTTCCAGCCTCTTATTGGCTAATTCTCACATCTTGATTAACGCATTTCTAATAATCTGTGTAGCACCACAAAGTGGTGGCTTACTAGGAAGATTCTAACCTGCATCCATCTCAGAGAGGAGAGCTATGGCGTGTACCTCATTCCTTTCTTCCCAGCATTCTGTTCTGTCTTCCCCGCCTACTTATGTTCTGACCTATCTTATTAATTAACCAATGAAAGAAACACATAGACAGAAGGCCCACCTACATCAGTGTTGAGCATGGAAACCCAGGGCTTCCACATCTTAGACAAGCACTCACTCTGCCAATTGAACTACATCTCCAGCCCTAAAACATGATTTCCATTTATCTATCTATCTATCTATCTATCTATCTATCTATCTATCTATCCATCTATCATCTATCTATCTATCTAGTCATCTATCTAATTATCTATCTAGCCATCTATCTATTTATTTACTTATTTATTGATGTTTTATGCTACCATATGTAGTGCTGGGAATTGAACTCAGGACCTCTGAAAAAGCAGCCAGTGCTCTTACTGCTGAGCCATCTCTCCAGCCCCCAAAGAAGGTTTTCTTAATTGTCCCAAAAAGGAAAATGATGGTGAATCTTTGCCAACCAATTATCTTTAAGAGGTGGGACCAAGTTAGAGTGTGGCTTTCTGGGACCAGGACAAAAAATGCACGTGGCCCAGGTACACTCTCTCTGTTTGGTTCCCTCACAGCACAGCTGAGCTTGGACTTCTTGTTCCTGTTTTGTGAGTTTCCCCCTTATAATAAATAAAAATATAATTGTTTTATCTTTTAGCTAGTCTGGTTATGTTCCAAATAGAACTAACTTCTACAGCTGGCACTAAATCTTGGGGCTCGGGTCTCTGGTGGCTCTAGCCAGCTGCTGTCAGGCTCCACGCCATTCATTTGAGTATAAAATTTCAGCATAGCTGCACTGAGTAGCCGCTAGCTGTGCTGTGGTCCTTCATATTTTCTCATTAAACATCTCAGAGCCACTCCAAGTCCTCAGGCACCTTGGCCATCCACAACTGCACATCTGGCTCTGGGCCCAGTTTTTTGGGCGCTCGCGGAAGCTCAGGAGGGATATAGGTTTCCCCTGGTGTCTCTGTTCAGCATTGCTTTCTTGCTCCCTTTGTGCTCTTGCGGCTGCTGACCAGTCAGGGACTTCCATGGAGCATATGATCTGTAATTAACACTGAATAATTGTTTTTAATTTGAGCATATCTTTCAGTATTTAACGCTAAAATCAGATTCAAACTGGCCACGCGGCTACAAGTGCACCGAGACACCTACTGGCGGGTAACAGTTATTGCACCTACTCCAGCTCAACCACAGGTGAGATTTATAATTTAAAATATAAATTATAAATTTATAATTCAAAAGGGGAAGATGACAGACAATTTAACCAATCCAAGAATTCAATAGCTTTTTACTTATACCATTTATGATGTTATGCAAGGTTTATATTATTTCCCTCCTACATCCCTCTATTTGATTCTGGGGACTAGCTTTGTCCTTCATATTTTCTCCTGAAAAACATGGTTTAATAATAGGGTCAAGAATGAGGACTTTTAGAAATGATATAGTCTTTACAGACTGGTAATGACCAACTAAAAGGGAAATTCAGCACTCTGGAGAAGGATACAACCAATTTGACAAACAAAACCCAGTCAATGACAGAGGGTGCTGAGACATTGTCTCAGAGAATTCATACTATTGAATGTATTAATCGGACTCTGTTGAATGGTTATGATAGGTTGACTGGGAGAATGTCTCTCCAGGAATGTAATGTGCATGCTATAAAAATTGTGTCCAAGGATAAGATGTTATCTTTACTAGACAGACTTCACACCTAGGAATACTCAATGAGGGCATTAGAACAAAACACTGGACAGGAGATCCAGACTTTACAAAAGGCAATATTAAAAAGATTTGAAAATATTAAGAAATTTATCTAATTTGGTGACCAGGGACAAAAGGTACAAAGACAAAACGTAGCCTCATCAGTACATACCAAACTCCAGCATAGCTTACCCAGAATTCTACCTGCCTTTCTGGTGATATCATCAGAAAGAGCATCTGGCACAAAATATCCTAAGGTAGTCAAAGAATATACATGGGAACCCATACATATGATTGAGCTAAAGGAAATTAAACAAGCAATTGTATCTTATGGAATACATTCATTCTTCATTGGGGAAATGGTCAAAATGTGGGCTTTAAGCAACAAGGCAATGTCACAAGATTGGATTCAGTTAATCAAAGCCATTCTAGAAAATGGACTTCAGTTGCTTTGGAAGTGTTATTGGAAGAAAGAAGTGAAAATTTTACAGCAACAGGGAAAAGCAAAAGGACTTGATATTTCCCAAGATCAAATTCTGGGTGAGGGACATTACTCTGATCCTCAGAATCAGACTCTTTACAATGAACACACCTTGTCCCTATGCAGCACAGCAGCTTTAAATGCTTGGGACTGGATTTAGGAACTAGAAAGGGAATTGAATTATATATTAGGGTTAAACAGGTTCAGAGTGAACCCTTTAATAATGTTTTACAAAAATTAACTAAGGCTGTACAAATAGGAGTAACATACCCAGAAGTTAGACATGTACTAATTGAATCTTTGGATTTTGAGAATGCCTTCTTAGAATGCAAAACTATTCTTGGGCCTTCAAAGGTCAGATCAACACCAATGGATGAATGGATGTTGAGACATTTGACTATAGTACTTAAGCTCAGGTTGGAGAAGCAATTTCCAATGGTATGAGAAGACACCAAAATGCCAAATATTTTAATTGTGGTAGAATAGGACATCTGAGAAGGGATTGTAGACAAGGAATTTCCAGGAATAATAACTCCTCTGGGAATGGCAAGAATAGGAGGACTCAGCCTTCAGGTATATGTAGGAGGTGTGGCAAAGGTCGACATTGAACCAATGAATGTAGGTCAACCAAAGATAGACAAGGAGACTCCTTGGGGGGGCCTCTCGCAGGCCCCCATGATGAATGTGGTCAAATCATTCTCAGTTACTGTGGAGAACATGTCTCACCAGGAAAATTTAAAAATCCAGTGCATACTGTAAGAAACCATACTGATCTGGATGGTGGAATAGATGTGGAGGATGAATCAAAAACTCCAGTAGGCCATAGGAAATGTATATTCTGACAGACTTCTATAAATGATCAAAGACTAAAGTTCAGAGTGTGTCTAAATGGCATTTTTATTAAAGGCTTGCTAGACACGGCTGCAGATGTAAGTATCATTACTCCATTATCTTGGCATCTGAATTGGCCTCTTCAAGAAGCAGATGTTCAGTTCCTAGAAATTAGAACCCTATCTCAAGTGAAACAAAGCATGAGATGGACTGAATGCATAGGGCCAGAAGGACAGAGAGGAAGACTGAGGTCATATCTAGCTAATATTGCAGTGAATTTGTGGGGTCATGACCTATTACAGCAATGGAATACCCAGATTAACATCCCTGCAGCCCCCAAAACTTGTGTTTCTGGGGCAGATATTAGAAGATTTTATAGACAAAGGCCACCAGCCATTCAGGCTGTACAAGAACACAAAGCAATTGACAAACCTTTAGAGGTACTGATGGTCCTGCCTTTAAAATGGTTAACTAAAAAGCCAATATGGGTTAAACAGTAGCTTATAACAGAAGAAAAGCTGTTGGCTTTAGATCAGCTGGTACAAGAACAACTGGATTCTTACCATATTGAAGAATCTACCAGCCCTTGGAATTCTTCTGTATTTGTTGTTAAAAAGAAATCTGGAAAATGGAGAATGGTGACAGATCTTAGAGCTATCACCAAGGTTATTTAACCTATGGGCCCCTCTACAATCTGGAATCCCTCTGCCTTCTCTATTACCAAAGGGATGGCCTCTCATAGTTATTGAATTAAAGGATTGTTTCTTCACTATACCTTTACATGAAAAGGATAGAGAAAAGTTTGCCTTCACAGTGCCTACTTATAATAATTCTCAGCCTAGTAAGAGATATCAATGGACCATACTCCCACAGGAAATGCTCAATAGCCCTACCCTGTGATAATACTTTGTCAGTCAGCCATTGGAAATAATAAGTCTATAATCTACCATTACATAGATGACATTCCACCAAAGACTTATATCAGATAATTAACAGCTGAAGTGGAAAAGGAATTGACCATTGTTAAAGAGAAATTACAGGAGGCACATGAGGATAGGGTAAATCTAAATCTTAATTGTATTCTAGCCCTATTGCCTTCCAGAATTTCTCCCACAGGAATTTTAATGCAGAGGGATGATATTATCTTAAAATGGATCTTTTTACCACATAAACCAAGCAAAAAATTAAAAACATGTTGAAAAAGTCTCTGAATTAATTATAAAAGGTAAATTGAGACTTCATCAATTAACAGGTATACACCCAGCAGAGATTATAGTACCTTTTACTACTAATGAAATAAAAAAAAGTTATGGGAAGATAATGAATTATGGCAAAGAGCTTGTGCTATTTTTTTTGGGAGAAATTAAAAGCAATTATCCCAAAGTGATAGATTTAACCTTATAAAAAGAGCTTCTTGAATTCTTCCCTGAATTGTACATGATGCACCAATAACTGGAGCCCATACATTTTATACTGATGCAAACAAATCAGGGAAGGCAGGTTACAAATCAGAAGAATTAAGTAAGGTGGAACAAAGTCCTTATAATTCTGTCCAGAAGGCAGAATTATATGCTATTCTCATGGTACTAAGGGATTTTTAAAGAACCTCTCAATATAATTACTGATCCACAATATGCAGAAAGAGTTGTCTTGCATATTGAAATCATTGAATTTATACCAGATAATACAGAATTGACTTCATTATTCATTCAGGTGCAAGATATAATCAGGAATAAGCTTTGTCCTATGTACGTAACACACATCCAATCCCATATGGGTCTGCTAGGGCCTCTGGCACAAGGTAATGCAGAAATTGATCAATTATTGATTGTGTGTTTCAGGCCTCATAATTTCATGGAAAATATAATTCCAATGGCAAAGGTTTAAAGAAAGAATTTCCTATTACATGGCAACAAGCTAAGAAGATTATAAAGAGATGTCCTACTTGCTCTTTCTATAACCAAGCACCATTGCCTACTGGAGAAACCCAAAGGGTACTCAAAGGAATGAGATCTGGCAGATGAATATATCTACTTTACAGAATTTGGAAAATTAAAATATGTGTAGCACACCATAGACACATATTCATACTTTCAAAGGGCAACTACCTTGAGCTTGGAAAAGGCTGACTCTGCAATCACACATTTATTAGAAGTTACTGCCATCATGGATATTCCTGCAAAAATAAAGACTAACAATGGTTCAGCATATATATCTAACAAAATTAAACAGTTTTTTATTACAATATAAATCATATTACAGTTATACTAAATCCTACATGTCAGGCAGTTATAGAAAGGCCAAATCAAACTATAAAGGATATGCTAAACAAACAGAAAGGGATGAAAAATACCACAGAAATAGATTCCATAATGCTTTGTTAACCTTGAACTTTCTTAACGCTAATGAGAAAGGAACAACAGCAGCAGAGAGACATTGGATAATGGAAAAAGCTTCTGAATTGAATCAACCAGTGTATTTCAAGGATGTGTTGACATCACAATGGAAACCAGGAGATATGCTGTGTTGGGGAAGAGGTTTTGCTCTTGTTTCCACAGGACAAGAAAAACTATGGATATCCTCAAAATTAATAAAGATTTACTTTGAAAGAGAAAAACCTCTTGAGAAAGATAAATGACAACTCATCTACAACAGTGACAACCATAAAAGTGGTAAGGAAACCACATAGGATTGAGGCAGGGTTCTGCTCTTGTCTTTACAAGAAAATACACATCTTCAAAAATTCAAGAGACCCTGAATGTTTGGATGCTGACAGAAAGAAAAATAACTATCCAATAAGGATCATCAAGAAAAAGGAATATGACTCATGAGGACAGATGATCAAAACATATACATTTATATGTATAAATATATAGAGCTGGCTTTGGAGTTGGACAATGGCTCTGTCTTCTCTAAATCAAAGTGTGTTGTTAAAAGGAACATTCAGAGTTTCTGTCTCATTTCAGGAGCCATCTGGTATGGGACAGAAGGAAGATTTTAGGAAAAAATTTATTTTCTCCATGCCTATTTTGTCTATATAGTATTCTTCATTGAATGCATGTCTATATGAATAATGTTTAAGTTTTCCACGATAAACAATAAGTTTCTTACAGATTCTTTTCCTGCAGTGATCTTTGAAGTTTCCAGGAAGAATATGGGGTCCCGCAACAACTTCACCTGGTTGAGATGACATCATGATGCTGATAGCACCACTACAAGACTGGTTTTTGGGTACCAGCTGCTGAAATGGTGCGTGCTCTCATGACATTCTGGCCAGAATTCCAGATAAGAACTTTGGAAAA
Source organism: Alexandromys fortis (assembly GCF_014885135.2). NCBI lineage: Eukaryota > Metazoa > Chordata > Mammalia > Rodentia > Cricetidae > Alexandromys > Alexandromys fortis. Next base: position 2,286,364 of record NW_026068043.1, read on the forward strand.
AGCCCTATCAACTGCTTGGAAATCATTTGCAATTATATTAGACAATAATCTTGAAACTTAACCATCACTTTACTTTTACAGGGTCCTATAAAAAGAACATTGCTCCCATGACAGCTGGAAGGAATTCTAGAAGACAACGTCCCCTTACCCAACAAAGTTTTTCCTCAGGGTTGGGAATACCATTTAGGGGTTGTTGATTATTAATTGTATAAGGTAGAGGGTTGGGGTGGAAACCATGTAGGCTCAAAAAAAGTGGAAAAAAATAAAATGGATAATAAATAATTTAGTGTGAACTTATTCACACTAATAATTATAGTAGGTAATAGAATAAATACTTGTGAGCTATTATTTATGAATAATTTACATTGGCATAGATTTTATATATTGATATAAGTTCAAATTATATTTGTTATTGCTGTTTACAATGTTTGTATACCTATGCAAAGTTATTTATGCATGTTTCTACCTCTGTTTAGGACATTTTGTATATTGATACAACTTTTAGGATATATTTTCATATTGCATTATATATTATTCTTACCTCTGATCAAGACACTTATATATTGTGTACATTTTGAGGTCATTGTCCTCATTTGCTACATATTTGTTTACAGATTATTTAATATTCTGACATGAAGTCTTAGTCTTTAAGTCATACAGGTATTAAATATTATAGGTCAATAGTTGCTTGTGTTTGTTATACATATAGTCAGATTAATTAGTTTCTTTAGATACCTAGAGATTATATTTCTCATAGATAGGTAATCTTCAACCACCTCAAAGATCTGGCATTTAAATAACTTAGGGTTCTGTTGATATGAGACATGATTGCTCCTGACAACACCAATTTATTCCCGAGAGATTGTATAGCACCTAAACCACTCCACTCAGAGTTTGTTTTCTTCTTGGCACAATTGGCCTTTGGGCAAAGAACTGCCCATGCCTCAATCACTGGTATCCGGACTGGATACGCAGGACACAAGGAAAAGGACTGCCAAACCCTGCCACATAAGGGTAAGATGGTTCTGAAAAATTTCCTGCCTCTGAAAATGGTGTCAGTTACGCTACGCATCAGCCAAAGTTGGTTGTTTCAACATTGCAAATCAGACTTTGGGTGATTGCTCAGGTAGCCAATTGTCTCTGTCATATACCACTCACTTTGGAAGCTGCTTGATTGCATTTCCTGCCTACTCAAGTAATATTATCTCCCTTCTCAGGCCTTTAATAAGGTTGAAGACTAGATAGTCATAGTTACTATCCTCTTATGGTTTAGCCAAGCCTATTTCTGATGCAAGACTTAGACTCTTTGGAATAGAATGTCTATTAAAACATTGATCATGTGTTCCTTGCTTAATGTTGTTTATGTTGGTTGTAATTTTATACTTGATATTCGTTCCTATTGTATATAGTTTTGTATTGGGTTTGGATCACTCTTATTTAGACAAAAGGGGGAGGTGATGGGGAATCTTTGCCAACCAATTATCTTTAAGAGGTGGGGTCAAGTTAAGGTGTGGCTTTTTGGAGCCTGGAGAAAAATGGCCCACTGCCCAGGTGCCCTCTCTCTGTGTGGGTCCCTTGCAGCACAGCTGAGTTTGGACTTCTCATTCCTGTTTTGTGAGTTTTAAATAAAAATATAATTGTTTTATCTTTTAGTCACCCTGGTTATTTCCCGAATGGAGCTAACTTCTACAGGAAAAGAATCCGAAAAGAAAGGAAAGCTACACATAGGCTGTGATGTCACAGACATTCTTGTGGGGGAGGGGGAGGATGATGGAACCAGGCCAAACAGAAGGGATGTTGTAGGCAAGATCACAACATTTGTTAAACAAATGCTCCAGGGCCTGGAGATGTAGCTCTGTGATTAAAAGCACTTGAGGGTCTTACCAGGACCACAGGTTCCCAGTGCCTAGATTGGTGGCTTACAACCACCCATAACTCCAGCTCTAGGAGATTTGGGGTCCCTGGGGCTCAACTGGCCAGCCAGCCTTGCCTACTCATCAATTTCCAGGTTCAATGAGAGAACATGTTTCAAACAAACAAACAGATAAGGACTAGAAAGATTGGCACAGCAATTAATAGACACATCCTGATCTTCCAGAGGACCCAAGTTTGGTTCTCAGCACCAACTATCAACTGCCTGTGATTCCAACTCCAGGAGATCTGATGCCCCCTTTGGGCATCTGAAGGCACCTGCAGTCACACTCACATTCATATAAATAAAACAAAGAACCTGGACTGTAAGGGCTGAGGATGTAGTTCAGCAGTATCTTACCTAGCATGTGCAATGCTCTGGATTTCATCCTCCAGATAGGGACATGCACACACACGCACACACAGAGAGAGACAGAGGAGACAGAGAGACAGACAGAAAGAGACACAGAGAGAGATGCTGTGGAATAATCCTTCTGTAACTATGAATGTGTATTACTCACATTGGTTAATAACTGACTGGTCTACAGCCAAGCAGGAGGAGACTAGGTGGGAGAGTCAGACTAAGGGAATGCTAGGAAGAAAAATGGTGGAGTCAGAGGAGTTGTTAACAGATTCAAAGAGAAGCAAGATGGGTATGCCATACTGAGAAAAGGTACCAAGCTATGTGGCAAAGTATAGGTTAAAAATATGGGTTAATTTTAAATATAAGAGTTAGCTAGTAACAAGCTTGAGCATTTATAATTAATATTAAGCCTCTCTGTGGTTACTTAGGAGCCACTTGCAGGACAGAAACTTCCACCTACTGAGAGAAATCTGGACTTGAGCCCAACTGCTTTTGACCTGGAATGTCTCTTCACACACTTCAGTGACTGTCTCATTCAAAGGGGATTTGCAGACCATTAAAGATATACTCCATACTTCCTGCAAACCTCAAGACAATAAAACAGAAAAGAAGGTTCAGATTTGGGATAGGAACTGGGTATCAGGAGATGCTTCTGAGCCTTCCTCTTAGCTCCTTCTTCACAAAGACAACTGATGTGATCCCCATGGGATCAAAGAGATAAAAGACCCTAGGTCCAAAGAGCCCCAGGCAGCCAAGGATTCTGAAGCTGCTGAGGCCAGGAAAGAGAAACAAAGACCAGGAAAGGAGGGAATGGGCCGCCTCAACCCACTCCTCACCTAAAGATGGAGGGAAGGATAATATTTCACATCGGGATAATTATAATACATGAATTTCATTAAGGGGCTTTCTCGAGCCGTATTTTTATCTAGTTACAAAAGTAATACATATTTATTAGATCTGTCTTGGAAAATATACACAAGTGAAAAAAAGAAAAATAAGTCACAGTACCTCCATGAGACACAACCTCATTTAAATCATATATATTAATTTCTGGCTTTTATCTAAATACATACATTTTTAAAATTTTAAAAAAAGTTCTTGCTTTTGAAAATCTTTGTGTGTGTGAGCTGTGTGTGTGTGTGTATGTGTATGAGATGTGTGCATGTATGTATGAGTTGTGTGTGTATGAGGTGCCTGTGCCTGGTTGGGTGTGAATGGAGGAGGATGTGCCACAGAGCACAGGTGACAATCAGAGGAAAACCTCATCCCACCTCGATTGAGAAGGGTTCTTTTCTACTGATTTGTGTGTGTGTGTGATATGTGCACATGTATATGGTGTGTGAGCCCATGTTCCCATGCGTGTTTATGATGATTTCAGGCAGTACACATGTGGGAGTTAGAGGAAATCTCCGTGTCACTCCTCTCACCTTCTACTTAGTTTGAGACAGAATCTCTTGTTCTCTGCTGTGTACGCAAGGCTAGCGGGCCTGTGAGCTCCCTCTCTGCTGTGTACGCAAGGCTAACTGGCCTATGAGCTCCCTCTCTGCTGTGTACGCAAGGCTAACTGGCCTATGAGCTCCCGGGGAACCTGCTGTCTCCACCTACCATCTCACTTTAGGAATGCTGGGATTACAAGGCATACTATTATGCCTGGCTTTATGTGGTTTCTGGGGATTTGAACTCAGATCCTCAAGCTTGCATGGTAAACACTTTCCCCAGCCCTGATCTCACTATTTTTAACCTGTTTGTTTAGATAGCATGTCATCTACGTTTTCCCATAGCAGCATCATAACCCCCATACATACAGTGCTCCCATTTGCCTTGTATTAAAGCATACTCACTCCCCAGTTCTGAGGCAGTAAGGCAGTTTTCGGGGTGGGTGAGGTTGCTCAAGTGGGTAAGGGCGCTTGCCACCAACCTGATGACCTGAGTTTGAACCCCTGAACCCATGTGGTAGAAGGAGAGAACTGATTCTCACAAGTTGTTCTCCGACTCCCATATGCACGTTATAGCATGCCCTCCCCCCACCAGCAAACGGGTGTGCAAGTGCGCGCGCGCACACACACACACATACATTTAAAGGCAGTCTCAAGGTTTTTTACTACTACAAACAATGCATCTTGAACAAACATATTTACCCAAATCATGATTATCTTCCCAGAATCAATCCCTACAAGTAAATTACAGGCTTATTTTTAAGGCTCTCAATGAATACTGCCAAAATGTCCTCCAGAAATTAAGCATGTTCTGATTTATATTCCCACGAGCAGCGTGTGAGAACACTGCCTTCCAAACAAGGCACAAAACACAGCTCCGTTATTGAATGCGAACAACTCTGCTAATGAGCTGAGCAGTCAAAATGTAACTGGATTAAAGCAATGGCAGGTTCATTCTGTCTGCTCTACGGGGCTTACGTACGTCCCAGGGACACATCGTTTTTTCTTCTGCTGTCATTATTTCTAGAAAACATCCCTAACTGTGCCTCATAAATACACTACAATTATTGCCTGCCAATTAAAAATAAAAAATACACATGTTACTTAAGAAAGAGAATAATCATGACCCCGCCATTGCTTTAATCAAGAAACAGCAGTGCACACTTTGTATGGCTCCCTGGATGTTGCTGAGGTAATCCATTGAGTAGATTTTTATCTAACTTTTAAAATTCTTATCCTTTTAAAGACGTGATTGCTTTCTGGGCTGCAGGCTCAAGGGAACATTCTTTTGAAGGTAAAAGATCTATTAACATAGAAAAAAAGTACAGTACACCTGGGCGAATCACCTATCATCTCGAAAACTCTATCTTCCTAGGTAAGTACTTAACAAAGGTCTGAGGACAAAGCTCAGGGGACTAGCACCTGCCTAGAATTCCCCATGGACTGGGGACATGAATAAGTGGCAGAGGGCTTGTCCAAAACACTCCAGTGAGGTCTGGAGAAGTCTGGGTCAGTAGTAGGCCCCTGTCTAGAATCTCCTTGGTGAGGGATTGGGGGTGACTTAGAAGTGGAGCACCTGCCTAGAACCCCCAGTGAGGGTTTTTTGGGTATGGTTAGGCAGTAGGTTAGGTAGCCTAGCATGTACTGGTTTCCATATCCAGCCCAACACACACACACACACACACACACACACACACACACACACACACACCAGTGCATATCTAAAATCCCAACAGGTATTCCTTCTGTGGGCTTCTTTACTGGTGAGAAAAGATTCACTCATCCCAACTGCCTGTATAGCACAAAATCTTAGTAAGGAAAGACTGGACATGTCTGGTAAGAATTGGGGCTCAGGGACCAATCCACTTCCAATCCATTGACCAAGAGTGAAAAAAAAACCCAAAATACCAAAACTAAGTTTAGAACAATGTAATGGTTCTGGTGATTTATGGATTCCCAGAGATCGGAGGCACATTCAATGAGACGTGGATTACGGAGACGTGGAATTCTCTTCTTACCTCCTTAGAAAAGGAAGACCAAGCAGGTGGTGGTGGCACAAGCTTTTAATCTCAGCACTCAGGAGGTAGAGGCAGGCAGGGCTCTGAGTTTGAGGCCAGCCTGGTCTACAGAACAAGTTCCAGGACAGCCAGAGCTACACAGAGAATCCCTGTCTCAAAAACAAATAAATAATACAAAGCAAGGAGGAAGAGGAGACAGAGGAAGAGGTGGTGGAGGTAGAGGAAGAAGGAAGGAGAGGAGGGAGGAAGGAACACTAGGAAGGACTTTCAGTTGGAATATGCAGTAAGTAAAAATTATTCCCAGATAGTTTACTACCTTAAGTACAGGGAGGCATGCCCCTGCAGCAGACAGCATCATGGCTCTCCGTTCGGTTTTGGTTTGTGCCAAATGTCTTCAGTTAGTGTTGCTTTATTGGCTTCATGTAATTTATCGCGGGACTGGAATATGATTGGAACACAATTAGTATTTTAGCTTTATCCTCCACGGGTGATTTTTCCTCTTTATGGTGACTGCGTTGTCTACATTAATACAAGCCACAGAAACCATACAGCGCAGAAACTGGTTTCATGCCGTTTCCCTTTCTAACAAAGAGCAGAACCTTAAGAGCCAACTCCACAACCCAGCGATGGCTAAATCCAGGCTGGGGAGCAGCAATCACTAGAAATAAAAGGATTTACAACTCAATACACGGATTTGTTTGATGAAGACTCAACTACAAAGCCTCATTTTCCCACTGACACAAAAAGGAGAATATGTTTTTTTCTAAAAAGAATGACTTTTCTCCCCCGTGTGTTTATGTAGGGATGGAAATGGGTGTTTGTGAGGGCAGGTGCCTACCTACGCAGCTGGGCCAGAGTGTCATATCCCCCAGAGCTGGAGTTACTGAGCGCTGTGAGCCACCTGTAACCGGGAATGGGTGCTGGGAAAAAAACTGCAGAGCCGTCTCTCCGCCCCGAGAGGTAAAATGTTCTTCCTTTAGATAAATGTTTTTACTAATTATTTGGGAATTTCATATAGTGTATTTTAATCATATTCACCCTAACTCCAACTCCCCCCCTTACTTTGTCTAGTTCCTCCCCACCTTCTTGCTGCCCCAGATTTGTTCTCTCTTATGTTTATAAATAACCAATCAACTCCAGTCTGTGCTGCCCAAACATACTCCTAGGTACGAGCCATCCACTTAAAGAAAACTGACTCTCTACCCCCAGAAGCCATCAACTGTCCACAGCTCCTCAGTTAGGGGTGGGGTCTAATGAACCCCCTTCCCACCCTCTACTAGAATATCCACAGGCTTAACCTTGCCCAGGTCTTCTGCGGGCAACCACAGCTTCACTGATAATGTCCAGAAGGCACTGTTTCTCTTTAGTCCTCCCCAAACAATCTTTCTGCCCCCTCTTCTATGCTGGTCCCTGTACTTCAGGGCTGGGGTGAGTTAGATGGCAAATGTTCTTAAAGATCTTCTACCCCAAGGACTGGGAAGATAGCTCAGTCAGCAAAACACTCACCTTGCAAGCATGGGGAATCCAAATTTGACCTTCAGAACCTGTGTTTTCTTTTTTTTTTTTTTTTTTTGGTTTTTCAAGACAGGGTTTCTCCGTGGCTTTGGAGCCTGTTCTGGAACTAGCTCTGTAGACCAGGCTGGTCTCGAACTCACAGAGATCCGCCTGCCTCTGCCTCCCGAGTGCTGGGATTAAAGGCGTGCGCCACCACCGCCCGGCTGAACCTGTGTTTTCAAAGCCTGACTGGTATAACAGGATGTACTTTTAATCCTAGCATAGGAGAGATGGACACAGGAGAGGGTCCCTAGGGATCACTGGCCAATCAGACTGGCCAAGTCAGACAGCTCCGGGTCCTAGGGAGTGACCCTGTCTCGGAAAAAGAGTGCATGACTCCTTGAGCAGAATTATCCTCCGCCTTCCACATGTGCTCTCTTGCACCCAAACTCATATGCACACATGTTCATCCACACACATACTCCCACATGCATACACAGAGTTCTTTTAAGATAACTCAAATTGTCTTCATACAAGGCCCCAGAGCATAAACCGCATGATGAAGGCACTAGCTTTGGGAGACAACTCGAACACCCTGGGTATTTGTCATGGTTAGCTTTAATTGGCAACTTGGCACAACCTAAGCCTGAGAAGAGAGTCTCAGGGAGGGCTTGTTTACATTGGGTTGACCTGTGGGAATGTCTGCGGGGGGGGGGGGGGGGGGGGGGGGGGGGGGGGGGGGGGGGGGGGGGGGGGGGGGGGGGGGGGGGGGGGGGGGGACTGCTTTAATGAAGTCAAATGATGTGGGAAGACCCAGGCCACAGTGGGCAGCACCTAGCTAGGAAAGGGACCCTGTACTGCACGAAAGCGCAGGAGTTGAATGCGCACAAGCAGGCAATGGACACGATGCACTGGGTTTCCCTCTGCTCTCCATTGTGGATGTGATCAGCTGCTTCACGTATCCACTGCCTGGAGCTCCCCCGAATATCGGACGGCATCCTGGCACTGGGAGCTAAAAGTAGACCCTTTCTCCCCTAAATTGCTTTCTGGTGGAGTGTTTTGTCACAGCAACAGAAATGAAAGCAGAACACAGTCTTTGAAAGTGTGCTTATTTAGGGCTGGTGAGATGGCGCAGAGGGAAAAGTCTTGCTGCTGTGTTCCAACATCTGAGTTCAGTCCCTAGAACCCATGTGGTGGGAGAAGAAAACTGATTCCCCAAATTGTCTTCTGATCGTCACAGGTATGCTGTCTCTCTGTCCCTGTCTCTCTGTCTCTCTCTCTGTCTCTCTTTCTCTCTCTCTCTCACTGTCACAAACACACAGAAAATAAAACATAACAAAATATTCATCTAATCTGGCTTGCATTTATTTTTGTGTGTGTGCACAAGTATGTGTGTGTGCACGAGTGTGTGTGTGTGTGTGCATACATATGAATGCAGGACCTGCAGAGGTCAGAAGAGGGTGTTTGGGCCCCTGGAGCTGGAGTTGCAGTGAACACCGATGAGTGTGCTGGGAACCAAAAGCAGAGCAGTAGGCGCTCCTAACCACTGAACCCTCGGTCCCACCCCTTCTGTGCATTTATTGACTTGAACTTGTGCAACCACGTTGTAGTCTGATGGGGAATTATTGAACTATTTCCGATTCCCTGAAAGTTAGCTAAGTGGTGTTCTCAATGTAATCTGATTCATAGTCAGCCAGATCAATAACATACATTTCCTTCAGGGAATGCATTTCTTAAAAGGCAATGAGAGAGCTTCATCTTCCAATCCACAGAACCCCATATTCTAGGTACCTTTAAGAAGTAAGTAAGTAAGTAAGTAAAAGGGTATTACAAGCCAGGTGTGGTGATGAGGTTGGATGTGGTTATCATTCCAGCACCCAGGAGGTGGAGGCAGGAGGGTCAGGACTTCAAAGTCATCCTTGGTATGGTGGTTTGAATGAGAATGGACCCCAAAGGCTCATATATTTGAACACTTGATCCCCAAATGGTGGAACTGTTTGAGAAGGACTAGGAGGTATGGCCTCGCTGGAGGAGGTGTATCACTGGGGGTGGGCTTCTATGTTTTAAAAGACTCTCACTAGCCTGGTAGTTACATCTCAAGATGTGAGCTCTCAGCTACTGCTTCAACATCGTGCCTAACTACCTGTTATTGTACTCCTCATCATGATGACCATGGACTCTAACTTTCTGAAATCCTAAGCCCCAAGCAAACCCTTTCTAAGTTGCCTTGGTCATAGTATTTAACGCAGCAGACAAGTATCTAAGACACTTTTCTACTTAGCAAGTGTAAAGTTTCTGGCTACACGAAACCTTGTCCACCCCTTCCCCACAAAGCAAAGAAAGGAAAAAAAGGGAGGAAATGGTTGATTCTATCAGAATACAAGACATCATATTCAAACAGTAAACACCACCCAAAACCAACAGGGATCAACATGGTTGGCCAAGATGGCAGTTGGCTATCCTTTGCTTCATTATAAAAGTGACATTATGTCATTAGCCTTGCAAATTTGGCTACTTCCATCATGCATTTGATGCCCTGATACATCCTGAAATTCCATATAAAGACAGAAAAACAAATAGACCCTATTCTAAAAAATCATCCCAACCCATTCCTGGAATCTCCCACCTCCTGCCCTCAGCTCATGCATGTATGACCCATCCCTCCATTAAAGTTTACCAATAAAACAAGCTACCTATGGACTGTGGATGAGGCTCAGTTGGGAGAGCACTTTGCCTAGCATATGCAAACTCTTGGGTCTGATCCCAGCAGCCCATAAAATAGGTATGGTAGCATATGATATTAATACTCTGCCTTCAAAATAAAGTTTTAAGTTTTCATAAACTTCTGGGGTCCAAAGGATTAAAAATGATTCAAAGGAAAGAAAATCACAACTATTCCATTAGCGGCAGATGCGACATAACCCTATTCATCAACACATCTATGCAGTGAGAATGCTCACCTGGCCTTTTCATTTGAATACCAAGGATGTGTATGCAGATAGCATCTAAACGAACACAAAGAAAGCTAAAATTTCTTTTGGTAAATATTGTGGTTTTTTTTTAAGTTATTGCTTATGTATTTGGCAGGGGTCTGGGTGAAGGGTGGCAATGTACTTGCCAGAGTACACATGTGGAGGGCCCAGGACACCTTGAAGGAATCAGTTCTCTCCTTCCACCATATGGGTCCCAAGGGTCACCAGTTTTGTCAGCAAGTGCTTTTGCCCACCGAGCCAACTCTCTGTCCCCCACGTTTGACTTTTCATAGAAGTAGACTTGGGATCAATGAGTTTAGTAGCAGATCTCCCTGTCACATGACTTCTGTGAGGAATTATAAAACAATGACTACTGCCAACTCAGACAGTTGGTCTACTGAGTTTTTATAGCACTAAGACAGTCTCTCCAGGTTTCAGAAATCCCTTCCAAATCCTCTAAGGTATAGGAAATGCCTTACAACACATGTCATTATCTGTAAGACAAATCCCCAACCTTTACCAAAATGCTACACAAAGCAGTTCTTCAAATCAGTCAGACTCTGTACCTCCAAAACACCACTACCACTAAAAGATTACTGAATAAAACAGGGACTATTAGGGAAGGAATTGAGACAAAAAGAAGACAGAAGAGGAGCAGGATTTGATCAAACCATGAGATGTGTGTGTGTATGTCTGTGTGTGTGTATATATATATATATCATAACATATATAAATATATCTGTGTATATATATTACATACAAAGTAATGTATTTCACTGTGATATCTACATGGAGATTATATATAATATATACATAGATATGTATATATTATATATAATCTTTATATATAATATATACATAGACATGTTGATATCACAGTGAAATGCATTACTTTATAAATATGTGTGCCAATAATCATAATAAATTGAGCTGCTATAAATAAAGAAGTTCTTGTCATCCCTCAAAGATTACAGACTCATTAACATATTAGATTTGGTCTCAGATTTGTCCATCATCCTGCTTCTCATGGAGCCAGGGCCCTGATCCTCTGGTGCAAGCATCTCCTCTAAAGAGCTATAGAGCTACAAGTGCCATTTACACACAAGTACAAGCTTATACTTCGCTTGGTTGGGTGTGAGGCATTTCTTTCAGCAGTTACTTGCTAATAAGACCTTATATGTCTACAATCCACCATCAGCCTTTGATTCTGTGCACCAAGACTGTCTTGCTTGCCATCTTAACAAGAACACAGATGATTGTATCACCTAAAACCAGAATCCTTACACCCCAGCAGAACCAGGAAGGCTAGGAAGGATCTTAAGATGATAAAAATTCCATTTTTAAACAGAATGAAGCTGGGCTTTCTGAGACCTACTGCATCTTGACTTTTACATGTGAGGCAAATTAATTCTGATCTATTTATTTAAGATAGGTTCTCCAGTAGCCCAGCGTGACTCCAAAGTCGTTATGTAGCTGAGGATGGACTTGAACTTGCAATTCTCCTGCCTCCACTTCCCAAGAATTGTGATTACAGGTATGTACCACCATGGCCAGTTTATGTCATGATGGGGATGGAACCCAGGGCTTTGTGCATCTAGGTGAGCACTCTACCAACTAGGCTACATTGAGATGCGTGAGATGACGGCCCTCCCACCAGCATTAACAGAAAGATGGATGAGTTCACCATAGGAGACACTTTACAACATGAAACACCTTAAGCCCCAGTTCAACTGTTGGCTAATGGCTGTCAAACAGAGCAGCTCAAATCCAACAATGCCAAAAAGACATGATTGATTTGGGTGGGAATCTGTCAGTGTTCAAGTGGACAACACGGCGGAGCTCCATCCATCAACATAACACTCTCTGTCTTTCAGGGGTGAGATTTTTAGCTAGCTTACCGTGGTAGGCTTATCAAGAGGCTATGTTCTTCCAAAGAGGCTTCAGAAGGGGCTTTTCAGGCACACACTGGAGACCAGCAGGGGGCCCACATGAAGTGCCTGTCATCAAAATAACAAGGGGAGGGTTGGTGACACAGCTCAGTGGGTAGGAGCACAGCTGCACAAGCTGGAAGAACTGAGTTTCAGATCCTCAGCGTCCGTGTAAAGAACCAGGGCTAGTTACATGCACACCTATAATCCCAGCACCATGGGGGCACATAGAAGGGTCACCGGGGCTTGCTTGGGCACAAACCTAGTTCCAGATTCAGGGATGAAGTGGAAAGCGACAGAACAGAGCTCCAGATATGTTCCTCTGGGGCCCTCATACATACATATAGGTACATGCACCCACACACGGTATACACCACACACATACACACACACAAGAGAGAGAGAGAGAGATAGGTAAATCGACTATTCAGCTGATTTTTTTTATGTTCACGGTGAAGAATTTTTAATGGAATGGAAAAATGCATGTTATACAATATTAAGAATAAAAAGCATGACATCAAATATTGTGTGTACATAGCTTGCTTTCAAGCATTTAAAATAAATGCATTCATAAATGACAAAACCAAGATTTAATGTGTGTGTGCAATACCTCCCCTTCTCCACCTACTAATGCCAGGGAGGCTGGGAAAGCTGAGAGGAGGATTTAAGCTAAGAAGTTAAAAATCTATCAACACAATAAAGAGCTAGGTGTGAGCTGTGCACTGCTGCGGTGCACACCTGTGATCCAGGCACTCAGTAGGTGGACACAGAAGAATCAAGACTTTGAGGTCAGCCTGGGCTGCACGGTGAGACCCTGACACAAAGTGGGGGGAGGGCAGAGGAGGAAGAGAAAAAGGAGTAGTGGAGAGGGAGGAAGACAAAGCGTTGCCACAGGAAAGCTGGCTAAAAGGAAGATCCATGAATAACAAACACAGTACTCATTCCCTTTCCACATGAACCAAATTTGCACCCTGAGATGTCAACACACAGCTCTCTTTCAAGAGGCTTGCGCCCGAGTGGCAGAGGTTTTGAAGGCATCCCAAAGTTGTGACCCCAGAGAAGCCCAGAACAGAAAGTGAAAGCTAGGAGGCCAACTGAGCCAGGGGTTCTCCAGTTTCACCTGCCACAGAGCTGGTTACCACAGCAACAGCCCAGGTGAAAGGAGAGAGGAGAAGATGTGAAATGGGGCACGGTGCAATCCTGGGTAAGGAGGACTGGGTAAGGAGGACTGAGGGAAGAGACAAGGGGTAAGGGGACAGTGGCACAGAAAGGAAATAAAAGGAAGTTATGATCCTCTAAAGAAGCAGAGGATCAACTTAGCAAGCAGTTACCAAGGAGGTTGGGACTGCAGCTCAGTTGATCGTGTACTTACTTAACACTCACAGGGCCCTGGGTTCCACCCCCAGTACTACATAAAGCAGGCATGGCTGTGCATACCTCTAACCCCAGCACTAGGGAAGTACTAGCAGGAGGATCAAGACGTTCAATGTCATCTTAGCCTTGGTTAAATGAGACCCTGTTTCCAAAATGATGATGATGGAGGAGGAGGAGGAAGAGGAGGAGAAGGGGGAGGGGAGGGGGAGGGGGAGGAGGAAGAGGAAGAAGAAGAAGAAGAGGAAGAAGAAGAAGAAGAAGAAGAAGAAGAAGAAGAAGAAGAAGAAGAAGAAGAAGAAGAAGAAACAACTAAGGTCCAGCAGGAGATCTGTTCTGCTAGTTGATAATGTAGAAGATGATCAGTATCAGTCCAAGGATATCCTTGGATTCAAGGATGTTGTCAGGACAGCTGTCTTCCTTGCTATTACAAGTTACACCAAACTCATCTACAGCCAGATAAAAGTGGTCTATGTAAATAAAGGGCTATAACTATGCAGGCCCACTCCAGATACCTAAGTGATCCAGTTATATACTTTTATCAATGAAAGCTAAGCATGGGCAGGTGGGATGATTCGCCAGGTAAAGGTGCTTGTTGCCAAGACTGACTACCTGAGTTCAATCCCCAGGACCTACACAGTGGAAAGAGAGAACCAACTCCTGTAAGTTATCATCTGATGTGTGTGTGTGTGTCCTCACACACACACACATAAATGAATAATTCAGTTTTTTTTAGTGTGTGCAAGAGGGTTGTAGAGATGGCTCAGCAGATAAAACATTGCCAGTGCAAGCATGGGAACCTTTGTTCCTGAGTTTGGAACCACACAAATCACACCAAAGTGGGAAGCAGAAGCACACGTCTAAACAGAGCGCTCCAACAGTGAGATGCTGAGATGCGGGGCAGAGGCAGGAAGCTCCCTGAGGCAGGCAGCCTAGGCTACACATCAAGGAACCAAAAACACTGCTGCTTCAACGAGAAGGGAGGTGAGAACTTGATGTTGTCCTCTGACCATACACGTGTTGTGGCACACATGCTCCAGCACACACACACACACACACACACACACAGAGATTGATTTTAACCTCCTCATCATTGACCTCCTCTTCCTCCTGCTCCTCCTCCTCCTCTTCCTCCTCCTGCTCCTCCTCCTCCTTCTCAGCAAAGCAAAGGAGGCTGGCTCCACAGAACTACTTCGTAGAATGAAGATCTGAATGCACTCTCCAGGGAATCATGCCAAGAGCACTCCATCACCACTTAAACTCTTCCTTGACACGTTCCCATTTTCTGTTCTGTCCCTGAAGTACAACTGGTATGAAAAGGAGGAAGGCTGAGAATGGGTTTCTTTGAGAACGCTGACCTGTCTATCCCAGCCTCCCCTTCAAAAAGACTCCCTTTTCTCTCCTGCATCCACTTTAGAAATGTTTCCCAAGCGGGTAAGAGCTCCTTCTAAGATGTATAATCCTTATCAATGCAGCTAAGGGGCTGTCAAAGCAGAGGAGATCACATGGCTGTTAAGATAAAGGTTTGGCTGTTCCAGGGTGGGCTTATCGAGGTTTAGCAGCGGGGCCAGTTTTGTTGCTTCAACTGCATTTAAAAAGTTCATTGATTTGCAGCTAATACCAAGTTGTCATAGTTTCATGAGGAACAGCTTCTGGCGTGCAGAATCAAAGCCTTTTCCTGAATCAATAATGGCAGATTCTCCGCGGTGGGCTGAGCCTTTGCGGAGAAAGGGAGACACGGTGAAAGACACCCAGGTAGAGACAGGAAGTACATCTGGTGAGACCACAAGAGGTCTATTGAAGATGGGGAGGGCCAATGGGGCTTGGGAGGTGGCTAAGTTAGAAGCGTGCTTGACTTGCAAGCGTGGGGACCTGAGATCACATTGTCCCGGGTCCTCCTGATTCACATAGCAGGACTCTAACAATAAATAATTAACACTAAATAAATAAATAAATAAATAAGTGGCTGGGAGGTAGCTCTGTTGGTAAAATATTTGACTTTTAAGCACAAGGACCCACGTTCAGTTCTCCAGACCACACGCCAAGATGCCTGGTGTGGTAAGTACGTCCTTGTAGTCCCAGTGCTGTGGGAAGTGGAGCCAGCTTGACCTAATTCAGTAGTTCTCGGTCTAATGAGAGACCCTACCTCCCAGGGAATTGTTCTCAGGCTTCCATACATGCATGTATTCACACATATGTCGGCACGGAAACACACATACACAGTGCATAAAATATAAATAAATGCATTTAAGATTTGCCCAGGCTTCCTTTATGTTGCTATGATGAAACGCTCTGGCCAAAGGCAACTTAGGGGAGGAAAGGATGTATTTGGTTCACACTTCCCAGTTGTTGTTCATCACTGAAGGAAAGTTGGACAGGAATTTAAGACAGGAAACTTGAAGCAGAAACTATAGAGGAAAGCTGCTTACGGGTTGTCTCCAAGGCTCAGGTTTAGCTAGCTTTTTTTTTTTACTTTTATTGATTTTTTTTATGGATTTTGCTGATGAATTCCGATCCCACTTATCTCCTTGTCCTCTCGCATCTGCCCTGCCCTTGTAATCACCCCCTCAAAAAAATATCTAAAAGAAAATCGGATTTTGTTTTTTGACTGGAACTCGCTCTGTAGACCAGGGTGGTCTCAAACTCTCAGAGATCCACCTGCCTCTGCCTCCCAAGTGCTGGGATTAAAGGTGTGCACCACCACTGCCAGATTTTACCTAGCTTTTTTGTACAGCCCAGGACCACCTGTTCAGAGGATGCCACCCAAAGTGGCCTGTGCCCTCAGACATCAATTATCAACTAAGACAATTCCTCATGGGCATGCACACAATCCTTCAACTGAGGTGTCTCTTGTATGACTCTAGACTGGGTTAACTTGAAAAATGAAGCTTTACTAGAACAAGTTTAAATTAAAATTAAAAACAAATAGAAAATATATAAACTCAATTAGGCACATATGCATACACACACGCACACATCCATTCATTCATCCATCGTACAAGCCAACAAAGAAATTATGCCTTAGTATGTTGTTTTATTTTGTTTTGATTAGTTGTTTTTAGAGATAGGGTTTCTTTGTGTAACCCTGGTCCTCCTGGAACTCAGTTTGTAGATCAGGCTGGCCTCAAACCCAGAGATCCACCTGCCTCTGCCTCCCAAATGCTGGGATTAAAGGTCTGTGCCACCGCTGCCTGGCATGTTGCTAGAATTTTTTAAAGTAGTTTCTCAGCCTCCTCCATTTGAGTTTCACAGTGTCCCAGTTAGTCTGACAGATTTGTTATTTTTATCTCTCTTTGGATTAGAGGAAAACCATGTCTCAGAACAAATCAGAATGTTCAGTTCAATCCTCCTAGCAGTGCCCAGGGCAGACATAACTAGTCAAACAAGGTACTTCTTTGCCAAGAAGCTCACACTGAGCCTTGGAATCCTTCCCTCTGCTTAGCTCCAGCAGGCACTGTTGACTAATCAAAGGCCTATCCTGGACCCAAGTGATCTACCCCAGGTCATGCGCTCCTGTAATTGATGTATTAAGGCCAAGCCATCTGTGTCCTGTCTCGGTGCTACCTTTCTTTACGAAGTAAGGAATGATCACCTTTGTGAAATGAGCTTGATCTTTATACATCAAAGTCAAAAGCTACCGCCCCTGGGAATTTTAGTTTTCCTCGCCACAACTGCCCATCTCCATTCGCACTCAGAAGTTATGGATGCTAACACGTCACACAGCTCCCAGAAAGTTTAAATTACACTGGGGTTCACATTATATCTCTACCAGACTATGTAACTCTAGAAATGACGGGCAGCTGTAAGAATCTTAAATCCAAGCAGTAGATTCTTAGCCAGACGTGGCTATGTATGAATGATCCCAGGACTCGGGCAGTTGAGGCAAGTAGGCGAAGCGTTTAAGGTCATCATGGGCTACCTAGCAATTTCCAGGCCGCCGTGGGTTCCAAAATGAAATTTAAGAAATTAATAAACCCTAATAAGGAATACAATTTCAGAGAGAGGCAGGGTAAGAAGATAGAAAATGGCAATCAGGGTCTGGGGCTCAGACATAATGAGTAGAGTGCTTGCGTGACGTACACAAAGGCCCAAGCTTCATCCCTGCACCACACAAACCTGACATGGTACCATATACCTATAGTCTAGCACTTAAGAGATATAGGCAGGAGGTTAAGGAATTCAAGGCCATCCTTGACCATATAACAAGTTCAAGGCCAGGCTTCATGAGGTCCTGTCTCCCCCCCCCCCCACCTTCCAAAAGAAAAGGAAAAAGGGAAAAAAGTAGAAAAAGAAAAAGACAACTCGGTAGCCTCCTATTTAAATTGCTTAGCAGCACCTAAAATAGATCATTGCTGAATCTTTTCAGAAACAGAAGTGCCGGGGTATTCTCTGAGTGTGTGTGAGGGGTGGGGAGAGAGCACTGAATATTCTTTAGGATCACGGTCAGGTGAAGGGAAACATCAAATTTATTAGGCTTCCTGACATACCTCAGCTCAGAGCAATCGTGTTTCAAACGGTTTCTGTCCTGGGAGAGACAAGCTACTTGTATTGTTAGGAGGATCTTATGTAAGCCTGGCCCTATACTCCCTCTACCAAATTCCCTTTTAATGCCTGCCTTCTTCTGTTCAGTAAACTGTTCAACTGCTGAGCACGTTCTCTGCATTGACACTTATGTGGGGTGGGGCAGAGTCACAGAAAACTCTAGCCTCTTCTATCATCTGTCTGTCTATCTATCTACCTATCTGTCTATCCATCTATCTATCTATCTATCTATCTACATATCTATTTCTGTCTCTCTGTCCATCTGTCCGTCTATCTGACTCTCTCTCCCTGGTATATGAGAATGGGTGTGTATCTAGGGGGTGTATCAATCTGGTGGTGCAGAGGAGTGTGAAAACCAGAAGTCAACCTCGGGAAGAACTGTTCATTTTGCTTCCTGTTCTGCACGGTTTGTTTAAGTGTATGCATGTATGTGCATGTATACACACACACACACACACACAAAATGTGAAAGGGGCACACATGTCAAGGACATATGGAGTCAGTTCTCTCCTTCTACCTTTACATGGGTTCAGGGAGTCAAACTTAAGTCAACTAGGCTTGCCCAGCAAGCATCCCTTACTGTCTTAGTTAGAGTTCCAATTACTGTGAAGAGACACCATGACCATGGCAACTCTTATAAAGGAAAACATTTAACTGGAATGGCAGCTTACAGTTCAGAGGTTCGTTCCAGTGTAATCATGGTGGGACATGGCGGTGTGCAGGCAGACAAGGTGCTGGAGAAGAGATGAGAAGCCTACATCTTACAGGCAATAGGTAATTAACTAAGACACTGGGCAATAGGAAGGAAACCTCAAAGTCCACCTCCACAGTGACACACTTCTTCCAACATAGCCACACCTCCTAATAATGCCTCTCCCTGTGAGATTATGGGGCCAATTACATTCAAACTACCACACTTTCCCACCTAACTACCTTGCAGGCTCCGCCTTAATTTCTGTGTCAAGATCTCCCACTGGTGAACACCTTTTAAACCAGGCCGGCTGGCAACCCCAGGAATCTGCCTCTCTCTCCGTCCCAGTGTAGGGATTCCAAACATAGCACCACCACACCGGCTGGAGTTCAGACTCTGCCCTCGCACTAACAATGCAAACACTTCACTGAGCGACACATTCCTGGCTCTGCATTTCTCCTCTCTTCTTAAAGCTCTAGGACCTTCAGCAGAAAAGCTCGTCAAGAGAATCTAAGCCATAAGAACAGATCTTGGGGAAGATTTTCTAAGGGTTTTGCTGTTTTGTTTTGCTATTTTGTCCACTAGAAGGGATGGAAACTGTATAATCCAAGAGCCAAGGGAAACCAGACCTGGTTTGAGAAAGAGAGAAAAGATACAGAAAGTCAAGGATATCATGAAGCTGAGACCAAGAAACGTGCTGGAGGATATCAGGATCACACTAGGAAATAGACATGAAAATGATGGAGAGGGCGGAAGAGATGGCTCGGCAGGTGATAACACTGCTGCTCTCTCTGAGCAGGCCAGTTCAGTTCTCAGCACCCGCTTCAGACATCTCACAGCTAACTGCTGAAGGTCCTAGAGCTTTAAGAGACAGAAGAATCAGCCAGAAGCTCAAATACACAGCGCAGAAAACAAGACAGATCCCACTTTTTCAAAGTTGTCCTTTGACCTCTTTGTGCATGCTTGCTCACACACACACACACACACACACACTAAATTTTCCTTTTTTTTTTTTTTTGGTTGTAAGCCTAGCATTTAATGGCTGATCTATCTCTCCATCCCCACTAAAAAAAAATCTTAAAAGAACCTGGATGTGGTGGCACACACCTTTAATCCCAGCACTCAGGAGGCAGAGGCAGGTGGATCTCTTGTTAGCCTGGCCTACAGAGTGAGTTGTAGGACACTCAAGGCTGCACAGAGAAATCTGAAAAACCAAAGAAATAGGCCGATAGACCCTTTCTTCAGCGTTGTATCCCCTGTTCCTCTAATAACACCTCACCTGCAAGCAACTTCGGTAAAAAATCACTGGGACACACACACACACGAAAGCAGATACAAGTAATGCACTTAAAAAAAAAATCCCCATGAAAATGGAAGGGTGACTAGTTAGGAAGAAGAAGGGAGTCAGCGGGAGTGGAAGAAGGACATGACAGGGTAATTAATGGGATGATTACGATCAAAATAATCATACACATGTGTGGAAATGTTGTAATGAAACCCATTATTATGTATAATTGATACATAATAATAAACTTTTAAAAATAAAGACCAAAAGGAATAAACCACAGAAATAATTCCTGAAAGTGTTGTCTTAGAAACAGATGAAAATTCACCTGTTTTTGTTACGATGTCCCACCAGCAATCCTAAAAAACAGCAGTGGGCCCCAGGATATGGCTCAGTGGGTAAAAGCACTTGCTTTGCAAGCACAAAGACTTGAGTTCAAAACCCCAACATCTACATAAAGAACAGGGCATGGCAACCGGTGTACCTGTAACCCCATTTCTGGGGTTTGCTGACCTCCAGCCTAGCTCAGGATCAGCAAGCTACCCTATCTCAAGGGAATAAGAACAGAACACCCAACATCCTCCTCTGGCCTCTGCACAGGGTAGTGTGCACCCACACACACGTGCATACATTACACACATGAACACACACATACATGTTTTACAGTCAGTGGAAAAGCGCTCCTGCCTAAGAATGCTTACTAGGTCACGGTGAAACCCCTGACAAATGGGTTGATGGATTTTAACATCTTTACACCACACAGGCATGAAAGTAGAAGAAACCAGCTTTCCATAGACCAACCTGGTCAACTCCAAGCACAATAATGTGCAGAGATCAATAGTGTTTAATGGGGGTTGGTTGGTTTGTTTTGTTTTGAGGCATGATCTCTCTATGCAGCCCAGGCTGGTTTGGAACTCATGATCTTCTTCCTTTAATCTCTAGAGTGCTGGGTTTAACAGCTGTGCCACCACATCTGACTGATGCTTGAAAGAGTTCTTTTTTTTTTTTTACTTTTAAATCAAACATTTTACTTACGCAAGCATGCATGTATGTGTGCATGCATTCGTGCATGCATGCGTGTGTGCATGTGTGCAAGCGTGCATGCGTGCGTGCGTGTGTCCACAGAGGCCAGAAGAGAGTGTTGGATACTTGGAACTAGTTACAGATAGTTGTGAACCGCCCTAAGTGGAAACTATAAACTGACCTTGGATCCACTGTAAGAGCAGTAAGGGCTCTTGACTGCCAAATTATTTCTCTACCAGCCATGAAAGTTTTGAGAGTATAACCCTATTGGTAGCATGAGATACATCTGGGGTTAGGAGAAATATGCCTGGGACTTTGCAAAAGAGGTTTTTGAGAATGCCTGAAGATAAGATGAAGTAGTTTTAATACATCTTCAGAGAGAAAAAGTTAAGGTCAATGGAATAACCTGCCTTCCACCCTACCCCCAAAACCTTAATCTACATAGGCAGGCAGAAACAAGTCAATTCCCAGCAGCTCTATATAAGGAAAAGACTCCCAGTAGAAGCAGACGCCATGATATTCTGGAATTGGTTGTAGAGTTCATCATGGTAAGCAGCATTACAAACTGTTATTAGAAGCACGTCACAGTTGGAGAGAAGGCTCGGAGCTTAAGTGTGCATACAGCTCTTTCAGAGGACCCGAGTATAGATGCTAGCACCCATGCCAGCTAGCTCACGCTCACCTTTAACTTAGTTCCAGGGGCTCTGACACCTCTGGACTCAGGGTGCATGCACACACACACACACACACACACACACTTTAAAATAAATCTTTTTTTCTTAAAAAAATTAAAGGAGTTGTGTTAACTTTGAGGATTCCATCTTACACCTGTAAGAATGGCCAAGATTAAAACACTGATGACAACCTATGCTGGAGAGGTTGTGGGGTAAAGGGAACACTTCTGCATTGCTGGTGGGAGTGCAAGCTGGTACAGCCCCTTTGGATGTCAGTGTGGCGATTTCTCAGAAAATTAGGAAACAACCTTCCTCAAGACCCAGTGTACCACTTTTGGGTATATATCCAAAGGATGCTCAATCATGCCACAAGGACATGTGCTCAACTATGTTCATAGCAGCATTGTTTGTCATAACCAGAAACTGGAAACAACCTAAATGCCCCTCAACCAAAGAATGGATAAAGAAAATGTGGTACATTTACACAATGGAGTACTACACAGCAGAAAAAAATAACGACATCTTGAATTTTGCAGGCGAATGTATGGAGCTAGAAAACATCATTTTGAGTGAGGTACCCAGACCCAGAAAGACAATTATCATATGTACTCTCTCATAAGTGGTTTTTAAACATAAAGAAAAGAAAACCAGCCTAAAAATCACAATCCCAGAGAACCTAGACAACAATGAGGACCCTAGGAGAGACATACATAAATCTAATCTACATGCGAAGTAGAAAAAGACAAGATCTGAGTAAATTGGGAGCTTGGGGACCTTGGGAGAAGGTTGAAGGGGAGGGGGGAGGCAGGGAGGGGAGCAGAGAAAAATGTAGAGTTCAATAAAAATCGATAATTTTTTTTTAAAGAATGATCTATGACGGTCAGAAAAAAAATTTAAAGGAGTCGCGTTAACTCGGGGCTGTGGTGAACCTCCCACGTCCACAGATTATTCCTTCCAAGGAATCCATTGGTTTGCTTCTTTTCTTCCCTTTTCCCTGTAAATAGCAGCTGACAGATACAGGGGAGCTGGCCTGGGCTTTTGATGCCCATGCCAAAGGAACAATGGCCCTGCTTGTGGCAATTACTCTCTTTGTGCAGCCAGGAGAATGGGAAGATGGCTGCTATTGGATGCAGGGTATGTGGGTGGCCAGAGTAAGATACATTTGGCAGCCAGATGTAGATCCTGGGGAGGTATGTGCTGGCTGTCCGCATGGCTACGGTTTGGGACTTAGCTGGAACTTGCCTGCCCACTGCCATCAGGGAAACCAGATGGACTCGCCTCCTTGTCCTTTGAAGAGAGTGTCCTTTATTTAGTTAAAGGGAAGAGGCAGCTATCTGACCTGGAAAGTGTTCCCAGGCAGCGTGTGTGGTGTGTGTGTGTGTGTGTGCGTGCACACACATGCCTGCCTGTCTGCATGTACATGAATGTGTGAATGCGGGCGGATCTGCGTGTGTAGACTAGCGGACAACCCCAAATGCTGGTCCTCGCCTTTTGTGGTTTGTCACTGCATGTACAGACTGCCTGTCCCACGAGCCTTTGGGGAGTTCACCTATCTCCACTACTCATCTCTCCAGAGGGCTGGTAGGCTGACAGGCGCACGTTACTGCATCTGGCTTTTACATGGGTTCTTGGCGTGTGAACTCCAGTTCTCATATTTGCACAGCGAGCACTTTACCCATTCAGCCATCTCTCTAGACTCCTGAATAATTTCTGTGCACATGTATAAGGAGGGGGAAACGCGAGCCTCTATTGCGTACTTTACTCGGAGCTGTGAGCAGATATCCAATGTAAACAACTTAAAGTAGAAAATAGATGGGTTTGGGCTTGTGGTTTCAGAGGTGTCAATCCACCACGGTGGAGAGGGTGTGGAAGAGCAGCACGGCTCACATCCTACCAGCCAGAAATAGAGATGAATACAGGCAGAGGTCAAGAGAAGCTGTCCCTGCAAGGACACGCCTCCATAAGCCTACTTCCTCCTATTTCCTATCATTCTGCTAATGCCATTGTAGTACAAATTCATCAAGGGATTCATCGGTTGATTAGGGCTGAGCCTTCGTGATCTGTTTGTCTCTGGATACTTGCTCACAGACAGCCCTAGAGGTACACTGAACCAATCATCTGGGTGGCTCTCAACCCACTCAAGTTGATGTCAAGATTAACCACCCTAAAGCCATGGAGGGGCCTGCAAAACCACACGTAGAAATGGACAACAGAGGTCCTATCAGCCAGCAAGAATTTCCTACCTATAACAGTTAATGCCGTCAACTTGACAGGCTCTAGACTCGCCTGGGAAACAAGCCTCCGGGCATGTCTGTGAAAGAGTTTCTAGAAGAGGTTCATCTCAGTGAGAAGACCCGAATAAGGTCACATCCCTCCTTTTCATTTTTTTTTTTTGAGATCAGATTCCATAAGTTGTCCAGGCTGACCTTGAACTAACTCTACTCAGACAAGCCTTGAGTTTGTGATCCTCCTGCTTCAGTATTCAGATTAGTCTGACTGTGAGCAGAGAGAGGCTGCGGGGACTCGGAGCACACGGTAGGCACGCTCAGTGTGCGGACTGAACTGGATCGGAGAGGAAAGTCTGTATGTCCACCTCCTACCACGAAGAACCCTCTGGTGGCCACAGAGTCTGTTCAAAGCCTCCCGGAGTTAGCGCCTGAAATTGGAAGGTTACCATAGCGTCTGCAGAAGTGAAATCTGATGGCTGGTTTTCCAAAGTGCCTGGAGCATTCGTAGGTTCAAATACAGCTAAAACTCTGACCTCTGCTAGAGTCTGTTGGTCTGGCTATTCCTTCCCCCACACCCAACTCTGCTAAGTCACCCCACCACCTTAGAGGTTGAGAGTCGCAAATCACTAACAGCTCACCTAATGAACTGCAGATGTGACAAGGTCATGCACCTGATAAGCGTTAAAATAAACAAGGTTTAAAATGTAGAGGTGAACCCACGCAGGTTTTTTTTTTGTACATAAAATGGCAAAGGAGAGGATAAAACAGAGATGATGCACACAATGGACAATTGTTATCTTTCTATTTACTCAGCCAAAGAGGAAAGAGAGGAAGGGCTTCTGTACTCGGTGGGCTTCCCCTTCGGGGCTGATGCAGGGATTTCCAAAGTTGTAAAATAAACTGCCTCCCGTTGGGTGCTCTGAGTCTCCCGTGCTCTTATTAGGAAGGGAAGAACTTATAACCCGAATAACCCGTGGCCAGGGGCCTACAGTGAGCAACAACAGAGAACTGTGGCCCCATGGCTCAGGCGAGTCTTTCTCACACCGGCGTGAATGATTTTGGATCTCTGCAGAAAAGCCATCTATATGATTTTGCCCATCCACCCCACTAGTGATGCGACTGGTGTAACGGGGTCAAAAACAGGGTTGAGTGTGTGCACGTTCTTATAAACGCCTAGTCGGACAGCTTAGCTCTGCCAGTTCCATGTTGATTTTCTGCCCATTGTCTAAGGCAGGGTGGTGAAACCAACTTCTGTTGTGTTGCTTCCTGTGTCTCCCTTTAGAGCTCTAAAATTTGCTGTATGTATTCAGGTGCTCTGATATCCGGTGTATCCATGTTAACAATTATTACTGTTGTCTTTCTGTATTGACTCCTTTATCCTTTTACGATGACGGTATTGATTATTCTTCCAGGTTTTTAGTCTTTTTTTTTTTTTAAATCAGATGGTATAGCTTTTCATGTTCTCCCCTCTTCCTCTGTGTATTGGGGTGGAGTGGGATGGGTGATGGTAATGGTTGAATGAGAGGCATACCCCACCCCCTAGGCTTATGTATTTGAACACTTGGGTATTGGTGGTGTTTTTTGAGGAGGTGATGGTCACCCATAGGAAGGCAGAATCTTTTTAGAGGAAGTACATCCCTAGAAGCAGGCTTTGAGGTTTTATATCCTGGCCCCACTTCCTATCCTCTCTTTGTCCATCGTTCCCCTTCCTCTGTGTAGAAGACATGTGATCCATCCCTGGCTGCCTGACTTGCCTTGAAGGACTCCTGCTGCCATGCCGCCTGCATTATAATAGGATGTATCTCCTAAGCTAAAATAAACCTATTCTCTCCTCTTTGTCGCCTTTGGTAACGCTATTTTATGTCAGCAACAGAAAAGTAATTAAGACATAGAATGTATGGTGTATCACAATGTATAATGGCATAGAATATCTTCAAATGGTTATAAGTGATGCCAAGTACAAGAAACTAAACTACTGGGCAGCAGTGGTGCACGTCTTTAATCCCAGCACTAGAGAGGCAAAGGCAGGTGGATCTCTATGAGTTCGAGGCCAGCCTGCTCTACAGAGCGAGTTCTGAGACAGCCAAGGCTACATGAGAAACCCTGTCTCAAAAAAAAAAAAAGGAAAAAAAGAAAGGAAGGAAGGAAGGAAGGAAGGAAGGAAGGAAGGAAGGAAGGAAGGAAAAGAAAAAAATAAACTAATTCAAATCCTAGAAATCCATGAACTCTTCTAGTCCTAAGGCCCAGAGCTTATGTGCAAAGAAGGGAGGAGCAACAGACTTCGTTCAGTCCTGTGCACATTCAGAATGGGTCTGGCCTCATGCATTTAACCTCTCTGGAAGAAAGGCTCTCACAGACTTCCAGACAAGTCCCTAGGGTGATTCTAAATCCCATTAAGTTGAAAATCAAGACTAACCATTATGGGGGGGGGGTGCTCATTTCTTATTGTAGTTCCTAAGTCTTCCTAGTTTTTACCAATTTGGGGCACAAATAACAGTACATTTATAGGTGATACCAAATGAATCTAGTGCTACATCCCACCCCATAGTGTCAGATTTCTGGCTCCACTGGCATTGCTTTATACATTATGGCCCTCATGGGAGTGTTCAGAAGGTCTTTAATGGTAGGGAATGTAGCTCAGTAGTAAAGCATTTGTCTGCAATCCCTCAATAAGGGCCTGTAGTTCAGGCATGGAGCACCAGCCTAGAACCTCCCAGTGAGGGACTGGGGGCATAGCTCAACAAAAGAGCACTTGCCTACCGTGCCTAAGACACTCCGTTTGATAGTTCAATTTGAGACACAGGAAGGGAGGAAGGGACAGAGGGAAGAGGAGGAAAAGGAGGAGGGAAAAGGAGGAGGTAAAAGAGGAGGAGAATGAGGAGGAGGAGGAAAAGGAAGAGGAGGAGGACAGTCTCCATACTGTGACCTCAACCTTCCCCTAGGGCTAAGGCTCTGGCAGGCTTCTAAGTGTGCTACCCATTCTGGGACTCCTTGTTACTTTACCCAGAGATGCAAATAGCCCTTTGTTCTTTCTCTTCTTTGATCTGGTGACCGGAAGACATTAAGATATTCAGGCAAAGGAACAGCCTGAGGTTCAGAAACCAGGCTGGTCAGTATGTACTGCACTTTTTTTTTTTATGGATCCAAATAAGTAGCATGCAAACCAGCATGTCTAATAGCTGCCTTTAATCAACAGAACATGGTTCTGGTGGTTCCATCGTGGTTTTAAAACGAAAATACATAATAGAACTCACACATGCTACGTTTCTTCCAGTGTTTTCCCTTAGAGCTAATTGTCCCAGATTTCAGAGATGGCCATGATTGTTGTTTGCTCTGGCAGTTTGGACTTGGCAGAAGACAGCAGGAAGAAACTGCTTTACAATAACATTGGCCTTTACCCAGGTTCAGCAAGCGCCGCTTGTGGCCAAGGTGTGATGGGGGAGGTGTGAGAAACAGAAAGTAGAAGGGTGAGGGTGGGAATAACTGTGGGAAGGCTGGAATCCGGGGACTTGTGACTGCTAGACAAGCATTCTGCCACCAAACCAGACCCCGCCCCCCCCCGCCCCCCAGTCCCTCACTGGAAGATTCTTGTCACGTGCTCCACTACTGAGCCACACGGGCTGCCCCAAACCAAGGTACGGTCAGCAGGTGCTCTAGAACTGAAGAGAGCCCAAATTCTAGAAAGGTTGTTCAGGAAGAGATCACAGACACCTAGAAGAAGGACTTAGGTCATTTCTGTAGTTTAGTTTTTTAATTGGAATGTGTTTATTTATTTCTTTGAGATGGGATCTTACCATTGCACAGGCTGGTTTATAATCAAGATCCTTGTGCCTTAGGCTATAAGCATGTGTAGGTTGGCCTGAAATAATTTATGTGCATGTGTATGTGTCTTTTTCTATTTTTTCTTTTAAATTTTATCATTTCATTAGGGGGAAAAGGAAGGAAGGAAAGAAGAAGGGAAGGAGGGAGGGAGGGAGGGAGGGAGGGAGGGAGGGAGGGAGAAGAGAAGAGGGAAAAAAGAAAAGGTAAAACAGAAACTGGATATGGTGGCACATGGGAAAAATTCCAGCCCTTGGGAGGTTGAGGCAGGAAACTTGTGAATTATAGTTTAGTCTGTGCTAACAGTAATACTGAGAGAGAGAGAGAGAGAGAGAGAGAAGAGGAGAGGAGAGGAGAGGAGAGGAGAGGAGAGGAGAGGAGAGGAGAGGAGAGGAGAGGAGAGGAGAGGAGAGGAGAGGAGAGGAGAAGAGAAGAGAGGGAGAGAAGAGAAACTTATTCTATAGACAGCCATGGACCAGGCACATTAATTAACATATCACAGTTTCCTCCCTATGAAATGACGATGAAGTCATTCCACAGAAGAAGAAAATAAAGCTCAGAGAGGCGCTGTTACCCTCAGCAGGGACAGTGTGGTCTGCAGCTCTCGTCCTCACCACACAGAACGTCAATATGTCTTACTGGTTTAATCTCTGAGCTCTCAGAGGCCTAGGAGTTCATTTTATCTGCCATTGTGACTGCAGCCCCTGACTCTTTATACACCAGCACCTTGAAGCCAAAATATGCAAAAAAGAAATGAAAGTATGAAGTGATTTCCCTACATGACATTATAAAAATATGCCCCAAGCGCATGCGAGAATGTGTGTGTGTGTGTGTGTGTGTGTGTGTGTGTGTGTAGGTTTAGAGACAAATATAAGATTGAAGTGAAACTTTCTATACTCCAATCATAAGAAAAAATAAAAAGGCTGTGTGAGAGAAGAAGAACAGAATACAGGAGAAATCTTTTTTTTTTTAATTTTTTTTATTTTTGAGACAGGGTTTCTCTGTAGCTTTTGGTTCCTGTTCTGGAACTAGCTCTTGTAGACCAGGCTGGCCTTGAACTCACAGAGATCCACTTGCCTCTGCCCCCAGTGCTGGGATTAAAGGTGTGTGCCACCACCACCCAGTCCAGGAGAAATCTTCATAGGTGCACAAGTTGTCCTGAGTTCCACACATGTGCCATGGCATGCGTGCACATGTGCGTGCACACTCATAATACAGTATTTGAATGCAATTTCAAAACACACATTTTTAAAAAGAATGAACTGAGCCAGAAATGATGGCTGTCTTAGTTAGGGTTTCTACTGCTGCAATGAAACACCATGACCTAAAAATCAAAGTGAGGAGGAAAGGGTTTGGTTTATTAGGCTTACACTTCAGCATTGCTGTTCATCACTGAAGGAAGTCAGGACAGGAACTCAAACAACCCGAAGGCAAGAGCTGATGCAGAGGCCACGGATGGGTGCTGTTTACTGGCTTGCATTCCATGGCTTATTCAACCCACCTTCTTATAGAACCCAGGACCAGCAGCCCAGGGATAGCACCACCCACCGTGGGCTTGGCCCCCTGCCCATTGGTCACTAAATGAGAAAATGGCTTACAGCTGGGTCTCATTCAGGCATTTCCTTAGCAGAGACTCCTTCCTTTGATGGCTCTAGCTTGTCAAGTTGACACACAAAACCAGCCAGTACAATAGCACACCTGTAATCCCAACATTTAGGAGGCTGTATGTCCAGTTCAAGGTCAGCCTGGATTACAGGAGACCCTGTTTCAAGAAAACAAAACAAGGGGCTGGAAAAGTGGCTCAGGGGTTGAGAGCACTGACTTCTCTGCCAGAGGACTCAGGTTCAATTCCCAGCACCCACACAGGACCTGTCTGTAACTCTAGTTCCAGGGCATCCAACACCCCACTTTTGGCCTCCATAATCACTGCATGCTTGTGGTACACTTAGGTACATACAGGCAAAACACTTGCACACATAAAATAAAATACAAAAGAAGAAACCATCTAAGACTTTTATTTAAATTGAGTTTATTGTTATTTGAGTTGAGTAAATGTGTGTGTGTGTGTGTGTGTGTGTGTGTGTGTGTGTGTAATGTACATGCATGTGACTGACGACCCAGGGCCTGTACAAACAGGGAGCAGAGAAAGATATTGTATATCTTCCTCTATTACCGGTTTTGAGCTAAGTTCTTTCACTGAGGCCTGAAGCTTGCTGTTCTGGCTAGGCTGACTAGCCAGAAAGCTCCTAGGATCCACCTGCCTTTGACCCTCAACACTGGGATTACAGACACATATAGCCATGCCTGGCTTTGTCCATGGGCACAGGAGATTTGAACTCACGCCTTCCTGCTTTCACAGCCAACACTTTCACCCACTGAGCCATCTCCCCAGCCCCTGAGATGAATACATTTTGAGACTGCTGTAGCTTGGGGATTCAAGTCTTTCATAGGTTCCCTTCTTGTGTGCCGTCCTCTCCTACGCAACCCTCCAGCGCACACACACACACACACACACACACACACACACACTGCCATGGTGGGTACTTCTGCCCCCAGGCTTACACTTTTTCATGTCACTTAAATCGACTTTGTCCACATGAAGGGAAACGGAACGCTCTTCAAGACGCCCGTCTGTGGTTCCCATTTAGGGGCCTGTTAATTCTCAAGAGGGTGGCCCTGAGAGCGCACGCTGCCTTGATCACATTGTGATGTTATTCTTTGAGTCCCGGGCTGCGGCTCTGAATAGTCAGTTGTGGGTTGTTTCTTTTCTTCGGGAAAAGAAATGGCTAACCTCTTCATTGGTCCTCCGTGTGGTGGCTCCAGCAAAGCTGTCACAAACGAGAGTTCCGTAACAAATGAGATTAGACCTCTCTTCATTACTCAACCTTTTCTTCCACATACAGTAACTGTCGTGTCTTTCAGGGTTCGTGTCAGGCAAATCCTGAGTCAGAGACGCTGAAATTCAAAAATCGGCCCGCTGCTGCACCTGCTCTTCCCCGGGCTACCGTGGTGAATCTTGGCTTTGGATGTCCGACTCCTTGAAATTTTATTTTTAAAGTAAACAGAGATTTGTTTGCGATGGGAGAAGTTCGGCGTGTACCCAGACGGCGCGGCAGTGAAGAGAATCCCAATTTAACAGAATTGGGACCTGAGGTTTTCATTTTATCCCAGTGCATTCAAAGCAATAATCTACACTGTGTCATGCCAAGTCGTGAGTGACTCTACTGGGAGGATTAAAGGATTATTTTTTAATCCACTGGAGCTCGAGCCACTGCCCCTCTCGCAGGAACATTAATAACTATAATGGACTGAGTTCTCGGACCACTTTTCTTCGAGATTCTCAAAATCGTTTGGCCAGATATAAATAACCAAATCAGAGATTAATTTTTAGAGCCGAAAAAGAACCGTTGAGATCCACCAGACACGGTGTCACAAATGTGACCTTTAAGGGACAAAGGAGAAGGAGCTCGGTGACTTGGTATAGGTTTCATAAGTACAAACTGACAAAGCCGACTTGAACCCAGGCCTCTCTATGGTCACCCCAGAGCGCTTTCCTAAAGCTGCGGTGTATGTGGACTTGCATCCTCTCAGCAACAGTACCTGGAAGTGTTCTCAAATGCTCCGCACTGGGGATGGGAATACAGTAGAATGCTTGCACAGAATTCCCCAGTTAGGGACTGGGGGTGTAGCTCAGATCACCTGCCTAAAATCTCCCAGCCCAGGGGCAGGAGTGTGGCTCAGTAGTTCCATACTTGCCTAGAATCCCCCAGGAAGGGGCTGGGGCATGACTCGGTGACAGAGCAATATGCTTAAAGTACCCGAGGCCCAGTGTTCCATCCCCACCATTAAAAAAACTTAAAAAAAAAATAAACAAACACAGACTAAACAACGAAAACCCTACCATAGACCCACAGAGCCAGCGGCTGCCCTTTAACAGAACCCTCAGAATTGGTGTGCGGTAATGCCTGAGAAGCCCTGCTTTCCACCTCATTGCCTAAATCCCACAGCTTGGGGTTCTTTGCGCTTGACATTAGTTCCACTTTTCGAACAGGGCCAAGTAAGCCACGTAGCGTAAGTACAACCACGGTGTGAAAAGGCTAGGGGCTGTAACTCAGGAGGCAAGTGCAGGTAGGAGAACCAGAGTTTCAACCCCAGTCCTAAGAAATAAAGAGGTGAAAGTGGGAGGGTTCAGCTGAGCGTCACCGGCTGTAATCCTGGCAGTGGGTCTCAAGGTGTTGTACAGGGAAGCGAACCTCAGGAAGAGATAACAATGAGAACCCCGGTGCAGATTGCCCTCACCAACCTGGATCAGACATCAGGGGCTCTAATAACAGGTTGTTTCTTCCCAATGTATTTAAGCCCAGGACAATTTGGGAAAAATGCTTCCTGGTGTGATACAATCCCATTGCACAAGGAAGTGTAACTACGTTGAAATTCAACTCAGGGTACATGTCATTTCTTCTAAGAAGATGGGTTCTAGAGATACGGTTCCTGTACTAGCTTAAGGGCGTAAGGATCTGGCCTGGTGTTGGTCACACAGATAGCATAGAGGTCATTTGGGCTACCAGCCACCTCTGGTTCTGGCTGTGGGAGCTTGGTTATCAAGGTCATTTTGACGACTAGCCACCTCCGGTCCTGGTTGGAAGAGCTTGACGTGACCTGGCTCAACAGATAACACAGATCACCAGGCTGTTAATCACTTCCAATTCTCAGTTTTCTGGATGGAAGAACAAGCTTTTCAACTTTCCCATTGGAAAGACAATCTTGTGTGCCTAAGATTCCTGGTTTCTCTGGAGATCTGTGGGCACAAGGACCTTTCTGTTATGCTCCCAACGGTTCTAGACCAGTCTGGTCTAGAAAACAGCAAAACCCTGACTTGAAATGAAAAGAAATGAGAGCTTAATTGGTAGAGCGCTCACCCTCGACACGTATGAAGCCCCGGGTTCCACACTCAGCGCTGCACAAACTGGGATTGGGGGCACACTTAAAATTCTAGCACTCTGGAGGTGGAGGCAAGGTTAAGACTGGAGACTCTGCCCAGCAGTTAAGAGCACATGCTGCTCTTGCAGAGGACCCATGTTTGATTTCCAGCACATGTTACTAAGCAACACACACTGCCTGTATGTAAGTCCGGCGACAAGGGATCTGATACCCTCTTCTGACCTCCAGGGTCACGTGTGCTCACATGCACTTAACCATGCATAAGTATACATATGTACGCATAATAAAAAATAGACTTCAAGGTTGTTTTCTGCTGCATATCAACATCAAGCCCAGCTTGGGATCTGAGCCCCTATTTGAAAACCAAAGGAAAACGAATGCCATTTCTTAAACTGCTGTGAATGTTCTCAAAGCCAAACAAACATTTTTGGCAATTAAGTTCCTCCTAATAACTCCCTTGCCTGGTTGCATTTTAATGAAGGGTCCCATTGCTCCTCCTACTCCCCCATCCCCCTGGCCTCCCTCCCACTCCCCTCCCTTCCCCCCCCCACGCCCCACCCCACTGCCTGGAGAGGAGGATCAGCTGTCAGTCTTTATTAGAGCCGCACACCCTTGAAGCAGTAGTCCTATTAGTGATTGTTGCAATTACAGATGTGTATCACTTACCAGCAGGGATGCATTCTGAGAAGCCATGGGTAGGTGATGTTGTCATTGTTCAGGCCTCATAGAGAGCACTTACACAGGCTGAGGTGGGGCAGCTCAGGCTGGGCACTTGGCGCTTTGATTCAGTCAAGAGATAAAAATAAACGCCGGGTGGAGGAGGCGGCTCCTGGCCAATCGCTGCTCTGCAGCAAATTTGGTTTCTAAGATGGAGGACGTTCTAAAGTAATTATTAAAATGCAGTAAATCTTAAAGCAGTTACATAAGTGTTCGTTTTTGTATGTGTGGACAGCATGCTGTACATCGGTTGTATGTGCTATGGTGTTATGGACAGAAAGTGCTGATGTGTGTTGCACTCTGATGGGATGCCAGCTACAATGTTACTACGTGTTAATTGGATCTGGAATTTTCCTCAAAGGCCCGTGCAGTTGAACACTTGGTGCTACTGGGAAGTGGAACCTACAAGGAAGTTGTTCACTGGAGGCTTGACTTCCCTCCTTTCCTTTCCTTTCCTTTCCTTTCCTTTCCTTTCCTTTCCTTTCCTTTCCTTTCCTTTCCTTTCCTTTCCTTCCCTTCCCTTCCCTTCCCTTCCCTTCCCTTCATCTTCCCTTTCCTTCCCCTTCCTTCCTTCCTTCCTTCCTTCCTTCCTTTCTTCCTTCTTTCCTCTCTCTCTCTCTCTCTCTCTCTCTATATATATATATATATATATATATATATATTAGTTTTGGTTTTTCAAAACAGGGTTTCTCTGTGTAGCCCTGGCTGTCCTGGAACTAACTCTGTAGACCAGGTTGGCCTTGAACTCAAAGATTCACCTGCCTCTGTCTCCTGCCCAGCCAGAAGCTTGACTTTAAAGGTCTGTTTGTGTCCCTAGACTATTCCTACTCTCTCCTCCCCTCTATCTCCCCCACCCCATTTACTCTCTTCCACCTGCTCCCTACCCCTCTCCTCCCCCTAGTCCTCCTCCTTGTTCCACTTCCCCTTCCATACCCATCTCCTCCCCTCTCCTTCTCTCTCCTCTTCCTCCTTCTCCACCTTCTCCTCCCTTCTCCACCTACTTTTTAGCTCCACAGTGTGCTGCCTTCCTATCACACCATGGGCTTCAGCACAGAGCCGTCCATGGATGAAGCCACCAGCCCAAACACGCCTACCTACTTTGAAGTTATTTCTGGAAGGTGTTAGTCACGATGTCGGAAGGCTCACGAACACACTGGGCAGAAGAACGTTTTCAGCTCCATCATATGAGATGGTGACGGCTCATGCCCTCAGACATTGACGGAGATGTTAGGGCCACGTCTGACTTCACATTTCCTCGTGTGGGTGGGATGGCACTCCTTTGTAATCCCAGCAATAGAGAAGCGGAGAAAGGAGGATAAAGGTCAGCCTTGGCTACATAATGAGTTGGAGGCTAGCCTGAGCTACCTGAAACCTTATCTCAAACAAAACAGAGCAAACCACATTTGCTTTGGGGATGCAAGTCAGTAAAACACTTGTCTAGCGTGTTCCATCCCAGCACAGCAAACAAACAGAAACACCCAGGAACCAGGAACCAGGAACCTGGTGCCACAAGCTTGGAATCCCAACATTAGGAATGCAGGAGCAGGAAGATCAGTAGTTCAAGGTCAGCCTGGGCTAAATGAGACCCCTTCTCAAAAATGGTGACAGCAACAACAGTTAAATGTGAGTTTCTCCTTTTATTTCTATCTTTAAGTCCAATTCCTCCTTCTCCAGAGTCCCCTCCTCTCTGAGGGCTCCACTTCCTTCATCTGTCTGACCTGCAGAGCCCAGACAGAGCTCACGGAAGGGGACTCAGAGTCCCCACAGGTCCAGGGGCAGACAAGAAACTATTCCTACGAACGTGCTTCCATGCATATTGTGAAACCCCAGATCACTCTGGATGTCTGCAGACATGCCTGAGACTTAAACCGAGACAGATCAAAGCCACACACAGGTGCGAAGCTCCCAACCACCAAAACTGAGCCAAAAGGGCCTGAAGCCTTTCTCTCCGAAGTCTTGTTTATTCCTAGTCGATGCCTCTGGTTCGTTTCTTTGCATATGATTAAAATTTTCCTCTAATTGTGCATTTATAAAAAAGCATCTCGTGGGCAACCCAGCAAATGTGCAAACTGTTTCATAATTAACGAGATTTCTCTTCCCTAAAACCTGGTGTGTGTGATGAAGGCCTCGTGTCTTAATGGAATGCGTGGCTGAAGAGCCAGAAGCCCACTCAGTAGCTCCAGCTGACACGAGGCTCCAGTACCCAGTCATTATTCTGGAAGCTGCACACGGCCATTATCAAGTTCATTCATTTGCAGCTGCATTCCTTTTTAGCCTTTTTTTTTTTTTAAGGTATCCTATCCACCAGGCTGTCCTCAGTATCACTAGAGTGCTGAGGACAACTTTGGACTTCTGATCCTCTAACCTCCACCTCCTGAGTGCTGGGATTACAGGTGTGCACCAACATATCCAATTTATGTAGTGCTAAGGGGTGGAGCTTTAGAGAGGCTGGACACGTACTCTACCAACTGAGCTATAGCCCCAGCCTCCCATTCTTCTTAGTGATAGAGGAAGATTCTTTGGGAAAAATAGAAAAAGCACATTTGGAGAAGACACAATTCTTAAGTTGAAATATTCTGGGTCCCTGATTTTTCTTTCCCCAGCTCATCTGAGACACATTTCTCATTCCATTGCAGTTGTCTGGGTATGAATATTATAATCTAATTAATCATACGACTGTTTGTAGGTATGACTTGCATGTAGAACATCAGTAATAATCATTACAATTAGTGTTAACAAGAATGAACTGTCTATGTCTGGGGCTTTAGGAGTCACAAAATAATTTTACTTGTTTAATTTTATTTCAGATTCCTTCCCAGCCAATGACCAGAGGAGATAGGTCAGGTCCACAGGAAGGTTTTGGATTTTTCTTTTTTTAAGGACAGGATGATTTTTGCTGAGCGGTGGTACACGCCTTTAATCCCAACACTCCGGAAGCAGAGGCGAGTGGATCTCTGTGTCTTCGAGGCCAGTATAGGCTGGGAATGAAGGTACAAACTTTTAATCCCAGCACTTGAGAGGCACAGGCAGATGCTCTTTGTGACTTCCAGGTCAGCCAAAACTACATAGTGAGACCCTGTCCCGAATAAAGGGACAAAAAAGATTTTTTTTATTTTTAATTATGTATACAGGTATGTACACATGAGTTCAGGTGCCTGAAGAGGCTAGAGGAGGGCGTCAGATCCCCTGTAGCTGTCTTGAGTTAGATGTAGTAGTAAGGAAGGTTTATAGGTTAAGGATGCGCAGAGTGAGGAAGTTTCTAAAAGAGCCTTAGATGGAGAGGGAGACAGACCCTGCCAGGTTATGATGTTCACGGATCGACAGGAGAACGTATAATCTTAGGGGGGAGGATTTATCTACACCTATCTACAGATAGGTTTTTGGTTTGATTTTTTTTTTCCACTTGAAATATCTACTGTGAATACTGCGTAGTCAGGGGAATTTTCTCAAGGCTCTACTGATCCATGTCTTGTAGACAGAATCAGTCAGGAAACTGTCCGTCACATAAGCCATCCAAATTGTCTGAACTGTACCATCATCGCTTTGACACAAGCTGTCTGATAAGATTCGTGGCCTGTGTTTCACATTATTTGCTTTGGCTTGATTTGCAGTGCTGGAAATACAACCCATGGTCTTGCCCATAAATGTTCTGCCACTGAGCCACACACCCCAGCCCCTCACTGGGGGATTCTAGGCAGGTGCTCTACCACTGAGCCATACCCTAGCCCCTCACTGGGGGATTCTAGGCAGGTGCTCTACTGATGAGCCACACCCAGAGTTATAGTGGTGTATTATTCGTATTTTAATAAATAAATCTTGACAGAAGACCAGAGGCAAAGCTAAAGCCACTAGAGGTCAGGTAATGGTGACACACACCTTTAATCCCAGGGTTTGGGAGAGACAGAGGCTTTCGGACCTCTGTGAGTTCAAGGCTACCCTGGACCACACAAGGTCAATGCAGAAACAATTCCAGGTGGTGGTGGCCTACTCCTTTAATTCCAGTCCTAGGAAGTCACACCTTTAATCCCAGCACTAAAGGGGGATGCAAAATGAGAGGAGGGAGAGGCTTAGGCTGGCTTAGTTTGTGGTCGCCCAACCTTGGTAGAGGTAAGACTTCTCTAGTGGCTTGGCTGCCTTGGTCTTCTGGTTTTCGGGTTGAACCCCAATTTCTGTCTCTGGGTTTTTATTATTCGCGCTACACAAAGTCCTTCACTGAGGAATTCTAAACAGGTATCCTACTACTGAGTCACGTCCCCAGTCCCTCACTGGTGGATTCTAGGCAAGTGTTCAACTTCTCTGTCACATTTACAGTACTTGTTTTTTGTTTGTTTGTTTTGTTTTTGCTTGTTTGTTCTGTTTTGTTTTTATTTTTATTTTTTGTTTAGTTGTGTGTGTGTGTTTAAGACTAGATTTCACTCCACAGATCAGGCTACCCTTGAACTGATTATGGAACACAGGCTACTCTCTAACTTGCCATCTCTTGTCTGCCCCTTCGAGAACTGAAGCCATGTCCTCTAGAAGATCTAAAATTTATGAACAGAGGTGTTTTCCTGCATGTATGTCTGCACATTATGTGCATGCCTAGTGCCTGAGGGGGTCAGACGAAGCTTTCAGAAAACGTCTCCTCCTTTGAATGCATCATGGTGTCTAACGTTCATTAATATTGAAAGTGGTCAGCTTTCGAACCGTGATACCAAAGTGGGTTTTTTGGGTTTTTGTTCGTTTTTTTTTTTTTTTTTTTGTCTCATTTAGGTAATGGCATAAAAATGGTCAGAATGAATTCCTTCCCTACAAATGCAGGCGACACATCTCTTTCATTAGAGTTAGTACTTCGGTTAACCCTTCGACAGCATCTTAGCTTGTGTAATCTATTCATTTATAGAGAGATCTGTGTAGTAAAGAAATAGTCGAGAGCGGGCAAGATGACTTAGCAGGCAAAGGTGCTTGATGTCAAGCCTGACAACCCGAGTTTGAGCCCCTGGAACACACATGGCAGAAGGATGGAACTGACTCCTGTAGTCGCTGTCTGACCACCGCTCACGTGCTGTGTATCTGTGCACTTACACATACACACTAATACATAAATGAAAAAGAAAAAAGAGGAGGAAGGAAGAAGAAAGGAGAAGTAGTTGAGACACTCTGATTAGAAGGCTTGAGTCAGGTGTGGTGGAACAAGCTCGTAATCCCAGCAATCCGACCGAGGCAGGAGGATTTTGAGGTTAAAAAATATAAGAGCCTGGACTACAACCACACAAAACCCTCTGTGTGTCTCCTGCTTGATTTCCGCCTCTTCCAATCCTTTCTCCACTACAGTTGACTATTGGAAGCACTTTTCTGTTTGCGGCCCAGCTTTCTGGTCACCCTTAGGAAGTCACTTTATGCAGCGGAGGGCGGGGCTACGCGGTTCCTAGGAATGGCTACGGCAGTCCTCTGACGTGTCCGCTGCTCATTAAGAACAATCATCTCACGGCTAGGAATGAAGTTCAGTCAGTCCAATGCCTGTCTAGCCATCAGGAAGCCCTGGGTACCACTCCCATATAATCCCAGTATACGGGAGGTGAAGGCACACACACACACACACACACACACACACTGCTCCATGCTTCATTAGCAAGGACAATATGTTCCAGCCACCACATCCTTGAATCGAGCACACGGTGACCACTGTCCCCTGAACTCGTGTTTGTGTGCATCTTTCCTGCCTCCATCCGTAGCCTCAATCTTCACTCAGCAAACCTGAACAAGGCCTTCTGATGTTCTGCCAGCAGCCACTTCTGCACTGATTAATACTTCCATCTGCCTCAGCTGGGGTTTGCCTCTTCCCGCACTTCCTGATCACCCAGAAGAGCCAGAGCTATGCAGCTGGACAGACAGCTTCATCCGCCCAGGGCCTGCACCAAACCTAAGACAATCAAGGAAGATAACCATAAATGAAAGACAGGCAGGTGAAAATCGACCCTGCATCTCTACTGACCTGCTAGCTGAGCAGTTTTGTTTAGTTTGCAGTCGAGGTGTTTCTTAAATATAGAACCTAAAATTGATATTTCAAATTGAACTTGAACCATGCAATGTATAGACAACACAGCGGTGATTTCCAGGTGGATACTGCCCAGATCAGGAAACCGAGGCTGGACGGCATATGGAAATGATTCACCCAGAGGAACAGAGTGTGTGTGGGAAATCCAGGGCTAGAAAAGGGATGAACTCACCTCACTATCTGAGGTGGCAGGATCTAGGTTTAGTCAGTGACCTCATTTCTCCCCGCTTAGCATGAAAAGTGAGCTCAAGTCACACGGGTCTAGTGGAGACTTCAACTCTAAAGAGGCAGTAGGGCAATTATTTTTCTCTTTCTGTGACAAAACACTATGACCAAGAGCAACTTTGGGGAGGGAAAAAAAAAGTGTTTATCTTGGCTTATGGCTCCAGAAGGATAAGAGTCCAT
The DNA here is from genome assembly GCF_014885135.2 of Alexandromys fortis. Classification (NCBI taxonomy): domain Eukaryota; kingdom Metazoa; phylum Chordata; class Mammalia; order Rodentia; family Cricetidae; genus Alexandromys; species Alexandromys fortis. The sequence continues at coordinate 2,326,220 of NW_026068043.1, forward strand.
CACGGCAGGGAGCCACGACAGCCAGTGTCAGGCACGGCAGCAGGAGCAAGAAGCTGTGGGCTCTCTTCCACAAATTGCAAGCACAAAGCAGATAAAGTGAATTAGAAGTGGTCTCAGGGCTTTAAAGTTTCAACACCCTTCCCTGCTCCAACCACAACCTCCAGTGACATATTTCCTTCAGCAAGGTTACAGCTCCTAAACCTCTCCCAACCGTGCCACCACTGGGGTGGTGGTCAAGTGTTCAACTACCCAAACCTACGGGGACTTATCTTATTCAGACTACCGTAGACAGTAAAGCCGAGTGTAGGGGCACATGCCTATAATCCTGCAATCCCAGGAACACCAGGTAGAAGCAGGAACACCAGGAGTTCAAGGCCAGTCTCAGCTTCATAGGGAGTTCGAGGCTAGCCTAGGCTAGGCTGTATGTTTCAGGAAAGGAAAAAGGTGAGGAAGGGGGTCAACAAGAAACAGATGGGTTTGAGGAGGCCTGGCACTTGAGGAACCAGTCTTAGGGAGAGCAGCTGGGACAGCACTATGGTCACATTATATTCACGGGGAAGGAAACAAGATGGCATTTGGATGTAGAATCCCCTTTTGGCAGCAGGGTGCCAATTTGATTTTATGAGCTAGGGTTTCCCTGTGTAGTACAGGCTAGTCTCCAATTCACTATATAGCTCAGGATGGCTTTACACTTAGTGTGTCCATGTTTTTGCCTCTTGAATTCTAGAATTACATGTCCAGCTGGAGAGATACTTGTCTTTCTTTTTCTTTCCTTGAGACAGAGTGTCATATAGCACAGGCTGGTCTCAAACTTGCTATGAGGCCAAGGGCAGCTTTGAACTCCTGATTCTCCTGGCTCTACCTCCCAAGTGCTGGGGATCCAGACATCATCCCCTGTTTACATTTCTAAGAAGCATTTCCAGGGGAAATTTATTTCTCTGCAAAGTAAAAATAACTCTGAAGATGGAATGCAACCCCAGCAAGCAGATCCTGGCAGTCAGAGGCAATGGGATGGCACTTTTTCTTAACGTGCTATCTAGAAACAAGACTTGAATTGTGGAGATGTGGACATTGCCTAGAAGCAGAGTAAAATGGTCCCCTCCCAAGAAAACCAGATTCCCTAGTTAAAAGAGGCACATACAAAGAGCCTAGGGCATCCTCATCTTAATAGCTAATGAACTTCTTGATGTGTATTCCTACCACACAGTCCTTGCCTGAAAGTATATGGGTGGGAGAAGAGGGCCTGGTGGTCCAGGCTGGGAAAGGACCCACCGTGCCTACTCTCTATAACTTCCCACAGATCGCAGATTTCATGGCCATGGGAAACAAGGCATTCCTTCACTTTCCTATGCTCGGCAAAGACAATGGGTCCTCTTGTTAATCAGAAAAAAAAAAAAATCCTATGAAAAGAACCAACGGGGAGCTCAGCCACACAATGAATGTTATTCACATACTTTCAAGTCAGCACACGTGGATGGATGCCTACATCATGCCTGGTACTGTGCGAAGCACTTGGCCGCACAATGGCCAAGGCACAACCCTGCCACCGAGGAAGGCACAATGAGCAGGGAAGACAGATGCTCACTCAGCAGACCCTAAGGAAATGAGATAAGGTTGCCCAAAAGAAAGAAAATGAACTAAATTTACTCCTAACTATGATACGGTAACTTCAGTTTGTGCCTTCATCAGTTCACTCAACAGACCTCTATGGAAGGACCAAAGGAGCTGTGCTCAGCCTGCGAAGAGACCTGGAAAGGACTATTGTTAGGGTGGGGCTGCGGCGCAGTGGTAGATTGCTTGCCTCGTATGGATCAATTCAGAGAAAGGTGTGGAGCAAGGGGAGAATCATAGATGCAGGAAGACAGAGACAGAGAAAGGTATCTTTGTCCTTGAAGACAGCACATAAATTTAAATGGCTAAACAGCATAAACACAAACAGAAGTTTGTGCACAAAGCATTCCAAGAAGTACTCCTTCTCTCTGTCTCTCTGTCTCTGTCTCTGTCTCTGTCTCTGTCTCTCTCTCTCTCTTAAGAGACCAGTGACTCCATAATAAGCTTCTCTCTGAAACTCACCCTCCATCGTTTGTAGACTTCATCCTTTGAATTCTCGAGACAAGAATCCAAAGGCCACTATCTTGGAGAAACCTCAGTTGATGACAAGGTTCCAGTATCCTAGCTCTCCCCAAACCAAGCTCACCAGGGAACAAGAAAGGCGCCGTCATTCTCATAGATGCCTCGATAGTTCCCCATTGGTGGGGGTGTGGGGGAAGGTGAGATTTAATTCCCTCCAGTAATCTTGATGTTTGCACACTAGTGCATAATGATATTATCAACCCCTCATGCAAACTACCAGCAGGAACAGTTAGCAAACCTGCGGGGAATTTGCACCTGGATGCTTGGTTTGCTTCATCAAAGACCCAAGTGAAGAACCCCAAAGGACCCACTGTGGCCTGGGGCACTTACCAACTGGAAAGAAGAAGTCTAGAAGATCAAGAAAATCTAACCACATCCAATGAGAAGATTACTCATCTCTGGGCATCAAAGAGCTTCACCAAACAATTTACCTTGTGGTGGGGCGGGGAGAGACGCATGTGCATTTCAGAGCACACGTGTGGAGGTCAGAAAACAACCTATAGGGGTCGGTTCTCTCCTCCTACCATATGAGTCCTGGGGATCAAACTCAGGTCACTAGGCCTGGCAACAAGTGTCCTTACCAATTGTGTCATCTTTCCAGCTCGCCGATCAACATTAGAAACTGTGTTTTATAAATTGTATAAATCATAGGAGAGAGAAAATTAACATGAAGATTTAAAATTGTCTTTTTTCTTTTTGAAAGAACACTGTTTGGGGTCTGGGGAGGTAGTTCAGGCTGTAAAAGGCTTGCTGTGCAAGCATCAGGACCTATGTTTGGATGCCCAGCATATAAAAAGCCAGGGGCTATGGTACACCTGTAGTGGCAGTGCTAAGGAGGTCGAGACAGGAGGATCCCCAGAGCTCAGTCAGTTTAGCCGTATCAGTCAAAGAGTTCAGTGAGAGACCCAGCCTCAAAAATACATTGCATCCTGAGACATTGCAGCTGGGCAGTGGTGACGCGTGCTGTTAATCCCAGCAGAGGCAGCTGTATCTCTGTGAGTTCGAGGCCAGCCTGGCCTACAGAGTTAAGTTCCAGGACAGCCAAGGCTACACAGAGAAACCCTGTTTTGAAAAACAAAAACAAACAAACAATACAAAGAAGCAATAGAGGAAGATACCAGACATTGACCTCTGGTCTCCCCACACGTGTGTATACACATGCAAACACCCATGCATATGACACATAAATCCTGTTTATTGTGAAATGCATAGGAATGTGAAATGAAGAGTTGTTAGACATGCCCAAACAACTGTCCACGTTAAAACTGCTCTTTGAAGAACAGTGAGAGATTTTTTTTTCAGTCTTGATTAAAGTGTTTTTTAAGTTTTGATTAAAGTGTTTTTAAAACATTGAAAATAACAATATATCTCTGAAAATAATGAGTTTCCTCCTGTTAGCTGTTGAATTGTTTACTCCCATAACTGAATAATAACAACACATCAAAGCCAGCGGTGGTAATTAAATGATTTGTGAACATAGGTTAACAAATTAGTGTGTCATGATGTATAATTGTCTAATTAAGATAAAAATGCTAGTCCTGCCTAAAAGACTGACAAGATAGCTAAATAAGGAAAAATAGGTAAAAAAAAAAAAAAAGTACTATGCAATGGATTAGAATGTATTCATTCTAATAGTACCCATTCTAATAGTAATATCATTTTTTTACTTATTACTACAGGGAGGTAACAAAGGCCTTCTAGACTTGATTTGTCCAAGTCATATCCTTCAAGTATATCCAGTTCAGGAAAAAAACAAACTACCAAGTAAGTGTGGGTTGGTTATGACTTCAGGGTGAACTGGGAGATGTCTACCTGACCTCAGATAATAAATTGTTGGGCCTGTGAGATGGCTCAGTGGGTAAAGACACTTGCTCCCAAGCTTGAAGACTTGAGTTCAGTCCCTTTGACCCTCATGAGTGCCACAAGTTGTCTTCTGACCCCCAACATGTACACTAAGACACATGTGCCCACATACATATGCATACCCACAATTACAGAATAAAGAAATAATTGTAGCTGGGCAATGGTAGCACATGCCTTTAATCCCAGTACTTGGGAGGCAGAGGCAGGTGGATCTCTGTGAGTTCGAGGCCAGCCTGGTCTACAAAGCAAGTTCCAGGACAGCCAGAGAAAGAAAGAAGTATAATTTTTAAGTATTTGAAACAATGACTACTTATCGTTTTTACATGATAACTACTAAATCCAGGCCCACGAGAAACCTAAGGGAATAGTCCTTTAAATGGCACATTTGATATGTAGAAACTAGATTTTAAAATATAACTGCAGGGGCTGGAGAGATGGTTTAGTATTTAAGAGTACTTGTTGCACTTGCAAGGGACCCAAGTTCAATTCCTAACACCTACTTGGGGTGGCTCACAACTCCCTTTGACTCCATCTCCAGAGTATTCAATGACTCTGGCCTCTATGGCATTGCACTCGTGTATATACCCCCACACTCACATGCATGCACATAACTTTTAAAAATATCAAAAGTATATCATCTTTTAAAACCTAAAGTAAAATAATATAATAAAATTTCAGAGTGTAGTGACCTAGGCCTGTAATCCCAACTATTCAGCAGATTGAAGCACGAGGATTACCCAGTTCAAGGCCTGCCTCTGGGCCACAGAAAGAGTTCAAGGCCAGCCTGAACAACTTGGGGAGACCTTGTAACAAAATAGAAAATGAGGGGTTGAAGAGATAGCTCAATGGTTAAGAGTGACAGTTGCTCTCCAGAGGACCTGGGTTCAATTCCTAACACCCACACGGCAGCTCACAACTGTCTAACTCTAGTTCACACCAATGCACATTAATAAAGTTAAATAAATTAATGAAAAAAATAAAAGTGAAAAAAGCTGAGGCTGTAGTTGAGTGGTAGACAACTTCTCTAGCATGCATGGGTCCTTGGATTCGATCTCTGTGTCCACCCAAAAACCTCAGGAAATACGGAGTAGTCAAGTATAACTGTGTAACTGGCTTACTTGATGCATATTTATTAAGCACTTATTGTATGCTATGTAAAGCATTAGAAGTATTACATCTTTCAAAGGATGTGAACATATCCAAACCTACATACATATTTAGTTCTGCTCTCTCTCTCTCTCTCTCTCTCTCTCTCTCTCTCTCTCTCTCTCTCTCTGTAGCCAAGAACTCCCAAGTATAAGCGTGTTCATCACCACACCTGGCTTTTGCAGTGCTGGGCTTTCATGCTCTCACCCCGGCTTTCAAGCTAGCTGAGCACTGTCCCAACTGAGCCACATTCCCCCCAGCCCTTAGATCTCATTTCTTTGATTTTTTTGGTTTGTTTTTGAGGCAGGGTCTCTCTATGCAGTCCTGGCTATCCTGAAACTTGCTTATGTAGACCAGGCAGACTTCAAACTCACAGAGACCCATCTGCCTCTGCCTCCCCAACACTACGATTAAGGGCATATGCCACTGCACCCAGCCCCTAAATCTCCTCTAAAGAGTTTTCTTCTTTATCAGAGATACAAGGACACAAATGGCTTTGAACATGAAGTGATGTCGAAAGACATCAGTTAAGGCAGGCTTGTAATTCCAGGACTTGGGAGTCTGAGGAAGAAGAAATTGGAATTTTTGAGGCCAGCCTGAGCTAACTAATGCAACTCTGTCTCAAAAAAGAGAAAGCTGGTCATGGTCCGTACCTTTAATCCCAGCACTCAGGAGGCAGAGTCAGGAGGCTCTCTGTGAGTTTGAGGTCAGCCTGGTCTACAGAGCAAGTTCCGGGACAGCTAGGGCTACACAGACAAACCCTGCCTCAGAGAGAGAACTTTTAACAGGGGAAATCAGGGTATAATGTGACCAAGTTTGGGCTTGACTGGTAGGCCAAGACAGGGTCAAGTCTGGGAGGCAGAGGAAACAGCACTCATAGAGGTACACCAGTTGTGAAATTTAACCCTAACTAAATCCTAGCAATGAGCAATTCTGGGCTTCTCTCCATTGGCAATGGAAGTTGTAAGGCATCTTAAGAACTGTTCTCTCAATAGTCAGGGGACTGGGCATGTACTTCAGCTGGTAGAGCGCTTGCCCAGTGAGCTGGGTAGCTTGCAAACTTGATACAGGCTAGGATCACATGAGAAGAGAGGACCGAAGTTGAGAGAATGACTCCATCAGACTGGACTGTAAACAAGCCTGCTTCTCTATTGATGATTGATGGTTTATGTGGAAGGGCCCAGCCTGCTGTGGGTAGTGCCACCCCTGGGCTGATGGTCCTGGGTTGGATAAGCAGCAGCCCGACTAAACCAGTAAACATCCCTCTACTGTTTTGGCTTCAGTTTCTACTTCCAGGTTCTTGCCTTTAGTTTCTGATTTGGTCTCCCTCAGTGGAATACGTAAGCCAAATAGCCCCTTTTCTCCCCCAAAATTGCCTTTAGTCATGATCTTTATCATAAGACTAGAAAGTAAACTAAGACATTCAGGAAGCTGCCACATTCAATCCCCAACATCACATAAGCCAGGCCCATGGGCATGTACACTTGTAATACCAGCAATTAGGAGGTAGAGGCAGGAGGACCCAAAATTCAAGGCTTGGACTCCAAGAGACCTTGTCTCAACAAACAGATAAATCTGAGAATTTGCCTGAGATTCTAGACTCCTCAGCACCTCACGTAATATAGATGCCCAGGAAAATGCTTGCCTTCAGCATCTTTAATTTCCACAGATTGAATGTGTGGGAGTGGTTGGTGTATGATGGGTTTGGGAGTTAACTTCTGTGATGTTGCAGTGTTGCTGGACAGTGACCATTGTAAGCGGCCGTTTTAATGATTTCTCTTCCGTACAAATTGCTTTGCTGACGATGCTGTGACTGGAACAAAAGTTCTTAGAAAGGAACATCCAAGATTACTCCATAAATACCATAATAAGGCGGAAGGCTGTAAGGACCGGAAGTTTTTGTTGGTTTGAAACAAAGTCTCATGCAGTCCAGGCTAGCCTGAAACTCACTAAGGAGCTGATGATGATTCAGAACTCGTGATTTCCCCACTTCCACCTCTCCAGTGCGGGAGGCTCAAACCACTATGCCTGCTGTTTTGTTTTGTTCTTCCAGTTTCTTCGTGTATCCCTTGAACTCATAATCCTCTTACCTCAGCTTCCAGAATGCTGGGATTACAGATGTGTACCACTATACCTGGTGGGACCAGAGGCTTTCTAGAGTGAAACCGAATCCCCCATAGGAGTAAGGTCCCCATCACCAGGACTGTGGTCATCAGCCTCAACAGCAGGTGTCATCTTTTAGGGTCCTACGTGAACCTAACAAGTTTCTAACGCAGGAAGGACCAGATTGGGGAGCTTGTGAGGTATCCATGTGTTCTCTAAGGCTTCATAGGATTCTGACGGGATCAGCACCTAGAAACATCCAGCCAAGTCTCAGCCCTTGCAGGCTAGCATTTGTCCTTTGGAAAGCCACCGCCACCCTGACTGCCCAATGTGTGCTGATTGCAAATTACTTTCCTGTTGCTTGGTGCAGAATGAAGCCAAGTTTTATTCGTACCACTGCTTCTGTGGGATCAAAAGGCTGTAATACTACACCTCAGTCTTTGAAAAGAACATGTTGCTCCATAGCCAGGGCATGGCAAAAGAAGAACACATTGGCAAATGGAGGAACTGTATTAAATAAATAAAGACAGCTCAGGGGTAGAATATACTCGCATAACATCACAACGTTCTAGGTTTAATGCCAGTACTCCCAGCCCCACCAAAAAGCCCACTGGAAAGATATTCCATTCGTCCACTATTCCTAATAAGCATTGCTACTTATCATGTATAATTCAATGCGTGCCTCTTTTTAAAATTAGATCTATTCATTTTCTTACTTTCTGTATGTTTTGCCTGCATCTATGTACGTGTTCCATGTGTGTGCTTAGTGTCTGCAGAGGTCAGACAGGAGCATCGCATCCTCTGGAAGTGGAGTCTTAGAAAAGCCTACAAATCAGAGTATTTGTTCTTAACCTTGTCTTAGTCTATCAGTGTATCCCTAGTTTTTTAAAACAAACAAACAAACCACAACTGGGAAGAGGAGCATGGATCTCAGTGTAGAGGATGTGGTTGACCTGGATTAGACCCTGGGACCCTCAAGATAAAAGCAAATATGCCACCATTAGATACCATTACATATCCACAGGAATGACTATAACTAAAAGTCCAATAAAGCTGGGCATGGTGATACACACCTATAATCCCAGCTGGGAAGTTGAGGCAGGAGGATTGAAAATTGAAGACTTGTCTGGGAATGCTAGGGAGTTTGAGGCTAGCTTGGGCAATTTAGGGATTCTGTGTCTCAAACTTTGTCTAAGTCTGGGTGCTGGTAATGTATCTCAGAACCTACATAGAATCACGAACTGTGGTAAAAGGGTAGGTAGAATACTTGCCTAGAATCTCCCAGTGAGGAGCGAGGCCATTGTTCCATGGTAGAGTGCATACAACAACAATACCATTGGTCCAATCCCTAGAACCGTTGGGTAGCATGTGTGTGTTTGTATTTATATATGCTAAAACATTTTGTTGAGGGTGTGAAGAAATTTGAAGTACTGTATACTGTTCATGATGCATTCAGCCACTCATAAAAACAAAGTAAAAGTTTCTTAAAAGGTTAAACATGGAGTTGCTGTGGAAACCAGCAATTCTAGTCCTAGGCACTCCATTTAAGAGAAAAAAAAATAAAGGTAGGGCTGGGATACATGCCTGTATCCCAGTACTGGAGGCCAAGGCAGGAAGATCAATGCAAATTCAAGAACAGCTTGGGCTAGACAGCAAGACTTGGTCTCAAAAACAAAAGGGAAGAAGGAAAGAAAGAAAGAAAGAAAGAAAGAAAGAAAGAAAGAAAGAAAGAAAGAAAGAAAGAGAGAAAGCAAGCATTTGTCTCCAGAGACACTTTATATGAATGTTTGTAATAGCCTCATTCATAATTGATGAAGAGTGGAAATCTCTTAATTGACCATTAGTTGATAAATGGATAAATAAAATAGGGCCTCTCTGTATAACAGACAACTATTTAGTGCTTTTCTTTAAAATGAAGTACTGCCCAAGTTTCATTTTTGTTTCTGTGATAAAATACCCTGACAAAAAGCAAGGGTTCATTTTAGTTCACAGTTCCAAGATATAGTCCATCATCACAGTGAAGTCAAGACAGGAACCTGGAGGCAGCTAGTCACACATCACATCCGCAACCAAGAGCAGCGAGAAATCAATGCAAGCATGCTTCTTGCCCAGCTGTCTAATCTTATTTTTTATACTGTCCAGGGCCCCAAACCAGAAATGAATGGTCCTCACAGTATACTGGCTCTCCCCACATCAATTAAGACGTCCAAGACGATCCTCCACAGACTTGCCCTGAGGCCAATCCGATCTAGACAACCCCTCATTGAGACTATTTTCCCCCGATGATTCTAGGTTGTGTCAAACTGGCTGTTAAGACTAGCTATCCTAGGTACCCAATCCCTGTTGCAACATAAAAGAGCCTTGAAAACATTTTGCTTCATCAAAGGAGTCAGTCACAAAACCACACACATTGCATGATTCCTTTTGCATGAAAGATTTAGAACAGACATCTCTCTAGATTGAGAAAATGCGTGAGTATTTGCCTGGACCAGGAAGTGGGTTTGGGCTGTTGATGGCTAAGGAGTGGAGAGCTCCTTTTTGGGGTAATAGAAATGTTCTCAAATGATTGTACTGATGCTTTCACAATTCTCTGAATCTACTAAAAGCTGCTGAATCTCGCCTTTTAAGTGAGAGAATTGTATGGTATATGAATTATATCTCAATAAAGGTATTTTTTAAAAGTGTGTCAGGCAATTTGCTAGTCACTCTTTGTATAATGAATGAGAACTGCATAAGCTGTGTGCTTAATAGATACAATGCAAATACACAATGCCTCATTTCCTTTAAATAAAAAGGGAAAATAACTTTTAAAAGGAATACAAGTGCACGTGAAGTAGAGAAGGTTAAATTAATGTGCTAATTAGGAATAAAATAACCATAACTAAGGCACATCAGTGTGCAGTATTATACTGGGGTATCATTAAACTATACTTGAGTGTACAGTAAGGCAATGCCTTTAGTAGCAATAATCTTTGATAAGATGCTATTGAGTCATGGTGTTATTTAAACAGAAAGCAAAGGCCATTATAAACTATACCTGAGAACCAAAGACAAATGACAGTTTATTGCAGAGAATAGACCCAAAGAGGAAAGAATGCTTTACTCTTTTTACTGACTTGACTTGTACGGTTGCTCACAAGCCCCGCATTTTCAACCCATCTCAGCAGACAGTCTCAGTAGAAGAAAACAGTTGCTTTTCCCTATTCTGGAATGTTTAAAAGCATTTTATCTATGAAGGGTATGGTAGCACACGCCGTTAATCCCAGCACTTGGAAAGCAAAGGCAGGACAGATCTCTGTGAGATCAAAGCCAGCCTGGTCCACAGAGTGAGTTCCAGGACAGCCAGGGCTACACAGAGAAACCCTGTCTCAAAACAAACAAACAAACAAAAGCAAAACTGGTTGTACCTTCACAGAGCTGTAATCTCAACACTCAAGAGGCAGAAACAAGAGGATCATCAGTTGGATGTGAGCTTGGGTAACACAGCAGGTTTGAGGTCAGCCTGGGCTAGATAGTACAACCCTGTCTCAAAACTGAGACAAAATACAATAGAAAATAAGAATGGGTTGGGACCATCATTCAGTAGAGTATGTGGCTCATACTCAACCAGTGAGGAGCATGGTTCAGCAGCAGATTGCCACCTAGCACAAGCAAGAGCCTATGCGTTCCATTGGTAGTAGCACCCTCACCCTGGGCCCATATACACAATTGGTTTTTATGTGTATACTTGTTTTGCCTGTATGTATGAATGTGCACCACATGTATGCCTGGTGCCCACACAAAGGTCAAAAAAAGGGCATCAGATCCTCTGGAACTAGCATTGTAGATAGTTATAAGGGAATTGAACCTACGTGCTCTGGTATAGCAGACAGGGCTCTTGACAATGGAGTCATCTATCCAGTGCTGACCATCAAACATTTTTGTTTCATTTATAAGAGAAAGGGGTGGAGGGGTGGCTCAGTGGGCGAAGGCATTTGCCATGCAAGGTTATCAACCTGAGTTCAATCCTCAAGACCCACATAAAGGTGTAAGGAGAGAACTAGCGCCCCAGTTATCCCCTGACCTCCATATGCACACTGTTGTATGTGTACCCATCTACACATACATCATATATACATAATAATAACAATAGAAGAAAAAGCCACTCATTTAAAAGAAAGGAGGGTCCACTATAAGAACAAGAAGTAAACTTGAAGTTAGACATGAGAGAAAGGGAGAAACAGAAGCTGCCTGTGCAGCTTAAAAATTTTAAATATCTACCAGGAAGGAAGCTGTTAACTTTAAAAAGAGAGACAGGGAAGGAAAAAAAAGACTCCTTTTTAGAAGATTCCTATTGCAAAGTGACATGGGAGCAAGAGAAGCTAAAATATATTAAAGATTAATATATGTTAAGAAGGAAAAAATAAGGTGGTTAGCAGAGGACAGGGATGACACTTCAAAGCACTAAAGAGATAATGAGTGGACATAAAATTATTCATATTGATATGACAAGGGGATTTGAGTGTGCACCCAGGAGAAGGCCATGACAAGGACTGATGTGCAGCAAGTGGGGACAGGAAGAGGGCAAAAGAGAACAAGGTAATAAAATCTAAGGCTAACCAAGGGTGCTCACCAATAGTTTAATCTCAGCACTCTGCAGACAGACATAAGGGAATCCTGACTTCTCTATCTCAGGGAAAAAGAAAGAAAGAGAGAGAGAAAGGAAGGGAGGGAGGGAGGGAGGGAGGGAGGGAGGGAGGGAGGGAGGGAAAAGGAAGGCTGGTAGTATGGCTCTGTGATAAAGCTAAATTTCTCTGGTGAGGGGTTGGGGACATGGCCCGGTGAGAGGTCTGTCCTAGAATCCCCTAATAAAGGATTGAGAACATGGCTCAATGGTGGAACACTTGCCTAGAATGCCCTAGTAAGGGGCTGAGATCCTATCTTTTAGTAGTAAAGAACTTCCCTAAAATTCCCCAGGGAGGGACCGGGGGTGTGGCTCAGTGATAAAACATTTGCTATGGGGGGGGTCAATTCCTACAGAGTGGGGCACACAAAACAAGAACGGGGAGCAAGTGTGAAAGTGACTGCTTGTGACTTGTACTGAAGAACAGTTCAGGAAGATGAAGTCAAAGACTCAAGGGCAGCATAAGAGGAGAAGCAGCAACTGTGATGTGTCCTCTGATGTAGGCAGATACAAATGAAATTCCTAAGCATTTCCTGAGGGCCTTACTTGAGTCTAAAGAAATGTGAAGCATAAACATTTAGCTGGGAAAACAGAAACGGCTTAGAAATAGAAAGAAAATCTAACTCCAGTGGACAAAAGAAAAAAAGTTAGTTCGCAATTTACAATTAAGCTGTGTTTCCTTCTTTTTATTCCCCAATAGTCTGTGTTGCTTTGAAGCAAGGGTGTGCTACCCCTTAAAAACAATGGGGTAAGGGCTGGCCAGCTTCCACTGCAGACCCACAAAAGGCTATTGAGTAATAAAAGCCTAGTTAGTGGCTTTTGAAGACAGGGTGTCATATAACATAGACCTCAAATGGTCTACTAGCTTTGAACTTCAGGCCTTCCTAACTCCCAGTTCCAGGGGCTGTGCAGCTTTCAAAAATTCTGCTTTCACAAGAACTTTACAAATATCAAGGCCAGGTCTTCTGGGTGACAGTTATTCAGCATCCTGTTACGGTAGCCATCACCTGGGAGAAACCGGCTGGCAAGTGCATGGTTTTATTTGGGGTCATGGTTGTGACAAAGAGTCAGTAGGACATTGCCTTAGGGACCAGCACACCATGATGGGACTTCATGGTGGAGCAGCACTGCTCACTTTACAGCCAAGATGCAAGAGAGATGAGACAAGGAGGGTATGGTTGTGCATGCCTGTAATCCCAGCACTTAGGAGGACGATCAGGAGTTCAAGTCTAGCCTTTTGTTAACTTTTAAAAATGCATTATCACGAGGATGCCTATATGATTTTCTTTGGGTTCTCCTTATTTAGCTTCTCTAAGAACCCGAATTATAGGCTCAATGTCCTTTATTTATGGCTAGAAACCAAATATGAGTGAGTACATCCCATGTTCCTCTTTTTGGGTCTGGCTTACCTCACTCAGGATGGTGTTTTCTATTTCCATCCATTTGCCTGCAAACTTCAAGAAGTCCTTGTTTTTTACTGCTGAGTAGTACTCTAATATGTATATATTCCATACTTTCTTCATCCATTCTTCAATTGAAGGGCATCTAGGTTGTTTCCAGGTTCTGGCTATTACAAACAATGCTGCTATAAACATAG
>NW_026068043.1:2340174-2417544 GCF_014885135.2 Alexandromys fortis
GGGAAAGGGGAGGCGGTGGTGGGGAAGAGACAGAAATCTTTAATAAATAAATAAAAAAATGCATTATCACCATCACCGCCACTGCCACCACCACCACCATTATCATCACCACTGTGGATGGGGCGTACACAAAGCACTACATATATATATATGAGGAGACAGCTCAGTTTGTAAAGTGCTTGCCTCAAGTTTAATGACCAGAGTTTGATCGTTTGATTGCTGGAACCCATGCAAAACAGCTGATCATGCATATAATTCCAGGCATGGGTAGATGGAAAGAACCGGACCCTAGGGGCTCACTAGTTAACTGTCATAGCCTACTTGGAGAATTCCAGATCAATATGAGAGTCTCTGTCTCAAAACACAAGTTAGACAGTATCCTTAGGTATAACACCCAAGATTGACCTCTCTCCTACACATGCACACACATGGAAGGGGGATGATAGATACATATGCATATACAGTCAAACATACTTGTACAGCTACATATATACAAATCACAGAGAGAAAGAGAGAGAGAACATAAAAGTGAGAAATGAGAAGAAAAACGGCCTGAGATTCTGCTAGCTCCCCTTTATCTCCATAAAGTTCTAGGACCTCCCAGTAGTTCTGTGATGGTGTAATTGTCAACTTGACACAACCTGGAATCGCTTGGGAAGAGAATTTCAGAAAGGGATTATCTAGATTGTATTGGTCAATAGGAGTGTAGGCTATGGTCTTATTGCATTGATTAGTGTGGGAAGACCCTCTCAGTGTGGGTGGCACCATTTCCTAGACAGGGGCTCCTGAACTGTATTCGAGTGGAGGAGTTGAATTCAGCACAGCAAACAAGCAACTGAACATGCATACATTAATTTCTTTCTGCTCTCGACTGTGCAGGTGACTATGTCCTTTAAGTTCTTGTCACCTTTGCTTTTCCACAGGGATGGACTGTAACATGGAATTGCAAACTAAAATAAACTCTTCCCTCAGTTGCTTTCCCCCCCCTCCAAGATATTTTATGACAACGACAGAAACAAAACTAGAATAAGCCCCTCACTTCTTAAATAGGTTTGTCACCTTCCAAGCTTTTGACTCAGGGAGGCACTTGGAATCCAAGCTGCAGGGAAGAGGAACAGAATGGAGGAGAGAAGAGAAATGGAGAAAGGGAAGAAGACAAGGAAGGGAAAGGAAAATGCAGAGAGGTTTCCTCTTTGTTTTTTTGGACACGGGATTTCAAACTTCAGCTCCAGTCCTGATGTGGCTGCCAGACTTTAGAAAGTTAGTAGCTCCTGGCTGTCACTTGGGTATCTACAGTTTCTGTCCCTCAGGCTTGATAGGGAGGATTACTTGGAGTTTTACAACCTGTGGAGGAGATCTTCTAGGGAAAATGTTGATGTTCCTACTTCTCCAAGCCCTATCACTTTCTTTGCTTGTGTGTATGTGTGTGTGCACGTACAAATCAAAAGTTACCTTTGGAGGGTATTACCCAGAACTGTCCACTTCGTTTTGTTGGCCAGGGGTCGTCCTAGTAGACTAAGGTGTTTACCAACGAGTGCCAGGGATCCTCCTGCCTCTGCCTCTTAAGTGTAGGGATTATGAGTGCCACCAAGGCTGGTATGTTTTGAAAATACAGGTGCTGGTGATCAAACTCAGGACCTTATGCTTGTGAAGCAAGCATTTTACTGACTGAACCATCTCTCCAGACCCTTTCATTTGTTTTTATAAAGGATTTTAGCTGGGCATATTGGTGTATACCATTAATCCCTGCATTTGGAGGCAGAGGCAGGCAGATCTCTGTAGGTTTGAGGACCAGCCTGATCTACAGAGAGAGTTCCAGGGCAGCCAGAGTTATGTAGAGAGACCCAGTCTAATAAATAAATAAATAAATAAATAAATAAATAAATAAATAAATAAAAGTGGTGGCAAAAGGCTAGTGTTTCACTTACCGAGGAAGCTGAGGCAGGGGGTTTGTAAGATCAACGCCAGATTCCACAAGACCAGCCTGGATAACTTAGTAAGATACTAGCCAAGAATAAAATATAAAAAGAGGGCCAAAGATACAGCTCAGCAGGAAAGCACTTGCCTAAGGTGCATAAAGCCCCAGGTTCAATCCCTGGAAACTCCAGCACTTGCCTAAGGCACTGCAGGTTTGCTTTTTTTTTTTTTTTATTTTTAAACTACTTATTTTTTCTTTCTTTCTTTTTTTTTAAGGGTTCTTTTTTTTTTTAACTTGCTTTATTTATTTATTTATTAAAGATTTCTGTCTCTTCCCCACCGCCGCCTCCCCTTTCCCTCCCCCTCTCCCAATCAAGTCCCCCTCCCTCGTCAGCCCAAAGAGCAATCTGTGCATTTGACTCAATCGCTGAGGGCTGTAAGTTGTCTACGGTACAGCGATTGTAACTTTGCTGTTCTTGAGACAGGAATTATCTTTATAAAACTGTTTCTTTAACTGAGAAGCGATACCGTAAAGTATATATAAAGAAGAGACCCCTAAATCTTTAACATGAGGTGGAACCCCGTCATGTAAAATCATTTCCACACATGAAATAAATGAACGAAAAGTGTGTCACTGCCCAGAACTCTCTAGCAGATGTAACGGTTTCGGAAAGCAGGCAATTTACAAAACCCGTGAGAGTCAGCTTGAACAATAAGAGATCAGATCAGTCACCTTCTTATTGCCATTACAAAATACTCCATCAAAGCAACATAAGAAGAGTTCGTCTTGGCTCACGGCTGGAGGGATACAGTCCCACGCGGCAGGAAGACATGGAAGCGAGAACGTGAGGCAGCTGGTCACCTTGAACCATCAGTCAGGAAGCAGAGAGAGATGAACGCTGGTGCTCAACTCACTTTCTCCTTTGTTTCATTCAAACATTTACCTATTTTCCTGGGTTTGGACATGTGTGTGGGCACTCGTGCCAAGGTGTATGTGTGGAGGTCAGAGAACAGCTTGGGGGAATTGGGTCTCCATCTCACCATATGGGTCTCAGGGATCTGACTAATGTCATCGGGTCTGGGGCAAGCTTCTTTACCTGTTGCGTCATATCACCGGCCCATTTTTTTCCCTTTGTATTTGGTCTGGTACCCCAGCCCACCGAATGATGTTACCCTTATGCAGGGTGGGTCTGTCTTCCAGAATCAATTCATCATAGACATGTCCAGAGGTGTGTCTCCTACGCCTTTATAAATACCTTGCAGTTAACAATCAAAATTAATAACTACAGGTGTGGAAAGATAAATGACTCTGGCAACTGAAAAGTATAAAAAGAAAAATGGTCAAGATTAAACATGACATTTATACTAGAAAACAAGATTAGTCAAAGTATGAAGAAATATAATATATGCGAATATATGTATATATTCCTAACCTATATAAGTTATTATAAGTCTTTTTTCTTGACAGTTTTATAATATGTGATAATTTTTCCTCTAAATTTGACAGGCTAAAATAGCCAATGTTTACAGATGTATTTTAGATAAGAAAGAATAAATGAGCTATAAGTTCGGATGAAGTATTTCTGCCATTCCATGCAGAAAAATCCTTTCTAAATATTTTTTAATTTATGGAATTATTGGAAGCTATGTTAGGAAGTTAATAATATAGTAATGACAACTAATTAACATTTAAGTTTTAATACTTTTTTTGTGTGTATATGTGTATGAATGCATAAGGGCCTGTGTGGAGGACAATTGGCAGGCATTAGTTCTTTCCGTTCCTCATGTGGTCGTGGGGATGAAACCTGGGTCGTCAATCTTGGCAGCAAGCACCTATCCTGGCTGAGCAATCTCACTAGCCCTAACTGATATTTAAAATAACAACTTCTTATTAATCCTAACAAAATTCACATGTGTCAAATATGAAATGATCTTTACAATGGCATAAGATTTATAGTACTTCTATCCTTATTTAATACACAAAGCCCCGAGGCTTAGAGATACTAAGGAAGTTATCCACGAGGACACAGATTGTATATAGAAGAGCCTACAGACGTTTATCTCCCCAAATGGGATATTATTATAAAGCTTCTGCTAGGATTTAGTCTTTTAAATTTGACCTATACCAACTGGGCTCTCTGTTTACACATTTACTTCAAACACATTATGTCGGAAGGATTACAGAATAGTCCTATACGTAGACATGAAATAGGACTTATGAAAGCATTTCCTCCACGGACTCAGCGAGGCGGCTCGAAAGGTAAATTCGCTTGCTGCCCAAGACGGACGGCCTGAGTTTGATCCCTACAACCCACAAGAAGACAGACTCGGCTGTTTCCATCCTGGCACTCCCACAGCGAGATGGGAGATGGAGATAGGAGAACCAACAGGGAGCTTGTGGGTCAGCTAACTGAGGTGCACTGTACTAAGAGAGATTCTGCCTCCAAAAGGGTGAAGGAACAAACCAATCCCAAGAGTTGTGCTCTGACCTCCACACACAGGCTATGGTACTCATACCCATCAAATTACAAACAGTGGCACTCAGTCCCTCCTTGTTGAACACATTTGACATTACCATTATGCTTTATCTTATTATGCTTTATCTTATCATATATTTAAATACTAAATATATGATAAGATACTTGCTGGGTAGTGGTGGTGTATGCCTTTAATCCCAGCACTTGGGAGGCAGAGGCAGGTGGATCTCTGTGAGTTCGAGGCCAGCCTGATCTACAAGAGCAAGTTCCAGGATGGGCTCCAAAGCTACGGAGAAACCCTGTCCTGAAAACAAACGAACAAACAATAACAACAACAACAAAAAACCCACTTACCGCTAGAGTACTTTTGCACATTTTTGTATCCAGGCATAGCAGCACACTCTTTAATCCTAGCACTTGGAAGGCGAAGGTAAGTAGATTTCCGTGAGTTTGAGACCAACCTGATCTACATAGCCGATCCCAGGCCAGCCACAGCACAGAGTGAGGCAGTGTCTCGGAGGGAAAAAAAAGTAAGTTTTGTAGACATAAATTGCTGGTTCAAGAGCTTTTAAATACTGTGTAATATCAACTTTAAATTTAGTTCTCTAAAATGACTTCAGGCTCTTGAAGTCACCAAAAAATTGCTAATTAAACTTTGTGTTTTGTTGCTAATAGTTCCATTTGTGGTTCCTAGCCTGCCACTTAAAAGAGAAACTCAAGGAAGGAAAAGGTACTTCAGTAGCTCCCAACAGATAAAAGGACAGGAAAAAAATTGTTTTTTCGATCCTTTGACAGAAACTGGCAGAGAAAATGCCAGGCATGAAACTTATTTCACTCCGTGAGGGCACAGCTGGAACCAGAGTGGAACAAAATGACAAGCCCCGAGTATTTTGGTACTGACCATCTTTTTAAAGCAAAGAAGGTAGTGAGGTCCTGTAATCCTATCATTTTGGAGGCTGAGACAGGAAGATAGTTGTGAGTTTGAGGCTAACCTGAGCTGCATAGTCAGTTCCAGCACAGACCGGGTTACAGAATGGGATTCTAACTCAAAAAATGGGGGAAATATTTTATATATTTAAGGGGTACAATAGAATGTTTTAGTATACATGTTGATGGTGAAATCATAGCTATAGCCATTAGGCTAACTAACGTGATATGTTTTGATGTTGCATTGTTTTATTTATTTATTTATTTATTTTTAGTTTTTTCGAGACAGGGTTTCTCTGTAGCTTTGGAGCCTGTCCTGGAACTAGTTCTTGTAGACCAGGTTGACCTCGAAGTCTGCCTGCCTCTGCCTCCCGAGTGCTGGGATTAAAGGCGTGCGTCACCACCGTCCAGCTCTTTGTTTTTGTTTTTTTGAGACAGGGTCTATCTGTGTATCAGCTCTGGCTGTTCTGGAACTCACTTCATAGACCAGGCTGGCCTCGCACTCAGAGAGATCTGCCTGCCTCTGCCTTCTGAGTGCTGGGATTAAAGGCGTGCGCCACCACTGCCCAGATGTTGCATTGTAGAACTGAATAATGTGAATAATTTATATTGGAGAATGAACTTGAGGGTTTTGTACATGTGTGTGAGTGTGTGTGTGTGTTCCCTGTGCGCACAAGTGTCTGTGGAGGCCAGAGAAGTCAGATAATTTAGAGCCGTAGCTACAGGTTGTTGTCAGCTGTCCAGTATGGGAGCTGAGAACAGAACTTAGTCCTCTGCAAGAGCAGGACGCACTCCTAATGGTTGAGGCACACTTTCCAGATACTTGAGTTTATCTTGACTAGAGAATTGAATGTCAGAAGGGAACTTCGTGTAATGCCAGAAATGGTGTGTATTTTACCTAGATGGTGACTAACTGTATGGAAACAGGTTTTGACATTTGAGATCTGAGTATTTCATAGTATATATATATATGTTACATTCCAAACAAAAGAAAAACTCATCCCAGATAGTTGGCATTATATAAATCACACATCTAGAGGGGCCTGGAATTTCATTTTCCCCAGAGGTTTTGTGTCTTTATTATCATTTAAATATTACATATGTGAGCAAGGCTTGGTGATACAGACCTCTAATTCCAGCTTCTCAGAAGACTGACGAAGAAGTGAAAATTCAGAGGATTCTCTTGGTCAGAGTAATTTCAAGGACAACCTGTATAACAGTGAAATGAAAAGTAAAATGAAAGGGATCAGGGGTGCTGGAGAAATAGTTCAGACGGTAAAGTGCTTGCCTCACAAGAATTAGTACCTAAATTTGATCCCCTGCATTCACATAGAAAACTGGAGTGTGGGGGTATCCACTTGGAATCTCAGTGCTGGGATGGCAAAGCCAGGCAGATCTTTGGGGCTCACTCATCAACACATCTAGCCAAATTGATGAGCCCCAGGTCTAGTTATCACCCACGTTAAAGAATCTGTGTTTACAAACAAAACAAGATGAGAGAGAGACTGAAGCTGACCCCTGGACTTCACATGCACATGTGTGCACCTGCCTTCACACACAACAAAATCCTCCAAGAGAAAATGAATGTTACATATTGCATAGAAAATACACAAACACAGAAACCCTCCAAAATCCTTCAAAAGAAAATAAATATTATATATTACATAGGAAATCCACAAACACAGAAAGTCAAATGAAGGCAAGTTGATGAACCCCCTTTTTATTTTTATCTTTGTTTAACTGAACCCAGTTTCACAGTCAACCAAACCCTGACAGCTTGATGTATTAGTAGTCTCCAATGGTTTACTCTAGTAAAAAAGCTTTATACATAGTTTTGTTTGTATCTATTTTAATTTTCTACATTTTATGCATTTATTTATTGTGTGTGTGTATGAGTGTACATGTAAACATCAGAGGACAACTTCCTGAAGTTGGTTCTCCCCTTGCATCATGCAGGTCCTAGGGATTGAACTCCGGTCATCAGACTTGACATCAAGTACCTTTATCCCTGAACCATCTTCCCAGCCATGTAGCTTTAATTATTAACTGGAAATAGATTCCTGGGAAGCTGCCATTCAGTGAGCTGAAGAGGAAACAGCACACAACCTCCTGACAATCTTTATCTAGAAGTTAAAAAGAAGTACCACGTGTCTCACTCAGAAGAGTAAGGTTTGATCAACACTGCCTAGACCCCTCGAACCACCTCAGAAATAAATGGCTGAAGATACAGAATGAGCTCAGCTTGAAAAATATTGACATTTGGCATAGCCCAGAGTTAATAGTGAACACTGAGATAGCTTTTTTTTTTTTCTGAACACACCCAGGTCAAATGTTTCTCTTTAGATTCTCAGTCTCAGTCTTGAAATTTTGAAGGATAAAAATCCTCAAAGATCTGGGGACTTTTCCAAAAATCTCAGATACTTTGGAAAATGCCACTATAACTTCTGATAAAATGAATATTTTATTATGAGCTATGTTATGATACAAAAATGCGGAGCCAAGCTCTGGTTTCATATATTTTAGTCTCATTTGATTGTGCTGTGGATCAAACACAGGGTCTTGAACATGCTAGGTTCTGCCACTAAGCAATATATGCAGTCCCTCACTGGGGGATTCTAGTCTGGTGCTCTACCACTGAGCCACACCCAGTCCCTCACTGGGGGATTCTAGGCAGGGGCTCTACCACTGAGCCACACCCCAACCCCTCACTGGGGGATTCTGGGCAGGTGCTCTACCACTGAGCCACACCCCAACCCCTCACTGGGGGATTCTGGGCAGGTGCTCTACCACTGAGCCACACCCCAACCCCTCACTGGGAGATTCTGGGCAGGGGCTCTACCACTGAGCTATATCCCCATTCCTCTTTTTCTTTCAAGGCAGGGTTATAATACATTATTTAGGCAGACTTTCAAGTATTGCTGATGTTCATGCAGTCCTTAAACTTGAGGTGTGCCTGCCTCAGTTTTCTGAGTAACTGGGAACCAGACTTGGCTCCACACTCTTTCACTGTGGCTTGTCTTCCACCAGCAATATTTTTATAGTGACGAAAAGTTATATTTAGGTTCAGGAGTATTTCACATTAGACAGACCTGTTTTCCTTCATCCTCACAAGCACCCCTTTGCTTTGTTTTCTAGAAACATCTATCCTAGCTGGCAGCAACAGAGAGAACCTTGGTCTTCCACTTGCATTTCCCAACCTCTTAGTGCAACGGGGCAGACGTTTGTTTGTGAACACAATATTTTAAGATACCCGAGATTTTGGTTGGGATCCAGTTCATCTGTTACAATTTAGTGATGTGCTAAGCTCCCTTTCCATCTCTTGGACCCTAAAATGACTTCATGTCTTGGCAGAGCTTTACAGTTTCAATATCCACAGACAGTTCCAGACTTTCTTATTCACCCCACCATGCTAGACCTATCACCAGCAATTCTGGGCAATGAAAAAAAAAAAAAAAAAAGCATCCAAACTGGCAAACTTCAGAAAAAGCAGTCCCCTTCCCCACCCAACACTAGACATATTTTGCCTCCTCAGAACAAAAGGCCAACCTGTTCCCTTTTGAAAATATGCGATGGAGTTATTTTAGCGCCTGAAATTTTCCACTCTGGAGCAAGAATTTACATTGGAAAAGAAAAAAGAAAAGGAAGACTCCTATCAGCTCTGTTTAGCATAGTAATTGTGAGCGCTCTGAATCTTGCAGTATTGGATCTCAGTTCTTGCCTTGATAGATGCTTTCTACATGACTGAATCTAACCAACTCTCATTCCCACAACCAGCTTAGCCCCAAAGCGTTCTTTTTGGGGCACAGAAGAAGGCTCTGGGAGTAAGATCGCTTGCTTAGGCTCAGAAGAATGGAAGGCCTGCCCTAGCCTGAGTACAGAGGTTGATCTTTATGTGGAGAAATGTGTAGCCTCCTCCACTATCTACACGGATCCTAAAGAGAAAAGATCTACAGATCATAACATTATTTTTTCTCCCCTTTGTTTCTTAAGATGCTTTGAGAATTTCACACAGTGTATTTTGATCCTATTCATAAGTGGTCCCTCCTCCTAACTCCTTTCAGGTCTACTCCCACCTCCCAACCCCTTGCTCCTGTCCCCTTTTTTTCCCCGTAGATCATGGACTCCAGTCTGTGCTTCCCATTCCTTCCAGGAGCTGTGTCTTTAAATAAAATTAGTTCTTTCACTCGCAGAAACCACAAATCATCCAGAGCTCCTCAACTAGGGATGGGGGCTCATAAACCCCTTCCCTCTTCATCTTAGACTTTTGACTGGCTTGATCCTGTTCGGGTCTTGTGAAAGCAGCCCTTCCTGCTATGAGTTTATGAGTGCAGTGGTCCTGTTGTATCCAGAACATACTGTTTGATTCTGGTCCTCCCAGTCTGGCTCTTAGAATCCTTCTGTCCCCTCTTCTGTGATGGTTCCTGAGCCTTGAGAATGGGGTGCAAAATATTGATATCCCCTTCGTTAGTGAGCACCCCACTGACACTTATTCTTTGCATTTCGATCCGTGGTGATTTTTCTGCATTAACCACTGCCCACTGTAGACAGGAACTTCTCTAATGTGGTCTGAGAGCTGCACTAATCTATGGCAGAACCACTAAGAATCTGGAAGGTAGATTGAAATTGTGCTTTTAATAGAGCAGGAGTAGTAGGTTCGCCTCCTGGGACCTGTGAGTTCCTTAAATATGGGTTCTTGGTTTGGTTTACAGTAGCAGGTATGTGTTTCTACTTGCTGACGGGCCTTAATTCCAAGCAGAAAGTGGTTAGTTACCCTACAATATCTGTGCCACTATTATACCCATGGGCACATCTTTCTACAAGATCCTAGTATTGGGTTCACCTGCAGACAAAGCCAGCTTCAAGCCTTATTACCTAGTGATAGAATCCTCCAAGCACTAATCTTCCCTGAAATTTGTTATTTGCAATTACCTTATTCATTTAAATTCATCTATTAATCAATTTATTCATTTTATAATAGGGTCTCAATATGTATAGCCCAAGCAGACCTGGAACTCCCTATGCAGTACAAACCATCTTCAAGTTCATAGCCTGGCCTCTGTCTCCCTAGGGTTGGGATTACAAGTGTGTCACCATGCCTGGCTGTCCAATTACCCTTTTATCCTTCTACACACACACACACACACACACACACACACTAAAAAGTTGTTTTTAAAAGTGATAAGCAGAGCCGGGCGGTGGTGGTGCACGCCTTTAATCCCAGCACTGGGGAGGCAGAGGCAGGTGGATCTCTGGGAGTTCAAGGCCAGCCTGGTCTACAAGAGCTAGTTCCAGGATGGGCACCAAAACTACAGAGAAACCCTGTCTCGAAAAATAAAAAAAAAAAGTAATAAGCAGATATTTCTCAGTGGTAGAACACTTGCTTAGAATTTACCAATACGGGCCTGAGGAGATAGATCTAAGACATCCATATTCATCATTACACTAACCCAGGAAGTTGGAGAAAGGAGAATGATAGGTTACATAGCCAATTCAATAATTTCAGCCTGGCCTACATGCTAGTCTGTCAGAAAGAAAGAAAGGAAGGAAGGAAGGAAGGAAGGAAGGAAGGAAGGAAGGAAGGAAGGAAGGGAAAAGAAAAGAAAAGAAAAGAAAAAAGGAAAGAAAGGAAAAAAGGAATGGCTCATTGGCTCATTAGGTAAAAGCACTTGGCTGTGGCGGACCACACCTTTAATCCCAGAGGCAGAGGTAGGTGGATCTCCGTGAGTTCGAAGTCAGCCTGGTCTACAAAGCAAGTTGCAAGTTCCAGGACAGTTAAGGTGATGACACAGAGAAACCCTGTCTCGACAAACAAACACACAGAAAGCACTTGCCCCAAGCACGATGACTTAAATTTGATACCTGGCACTGAGCGGCAGAAGAAGGGAACCAACTCCTACATGTTACCCTCTGACCTCCGCACACACCATGGCATACGAATACTGCCCCCCTCAAATGAATAAAATAAGTAAATGTAACCCAGAAAACTATTTATAATTTACCATTATGCCCATAAATACAGAGAATCCGAAAGTTTACCAAAGTTCCAGGAACTTATGTTGTAGGCAGGGATAATATTACTGTCCATCACTGTCTACTTATTTTCTGTTTAAGGAACTTTATTTTCCTAGTAGAGGGGGCTGGTTTAATAGAGTGTCGGGGGAAATGCCCAGTGAATTTATTGATTGGATGTATGATGATAAATGAGTCAACTCACTTTCTAATCTTCCTCCAGGTTAGCCTCACCCAGGGCAAGTGAAATTATTTTCAGTGTAGCCATGAAGGTCTTTTTCCTTTGCCTCTGGATTCCAGAACCACACATATGTCTAAATGACTTTTTTTTTTCTCTCCAAAAAAAGTGTGAATATTTGTGGAACAGTATAAGGTGGGAGATATCTTCATACATGGGATTCTGCCTGGATGTGCAGTTTTACCATTTCATCCAGAAACCATTAAGTTAAGCTAGGATAATATACAAGAAAAACAAACAAACAAGAAATACATATAGGAGTCACACTGCATCAGAGAAATCAACTGTCACACCTTAAGGGGGGAATTTAAAAAAAGCGAGGACATTTGCCAAGTGTAAGAAAAGATCCCTGGGCTGGAGAGATAGTTCACTTGGGAAGGTGCTTGCTTTGCAGGTATGAGGACCCGAGTTTGAGTCCCAGACCCATCTTTTGAAAAATTGAGCGTAGGTCCATGTGTTTGTAATGGCAAGCGGAGGAGGTCCACAGGCAGAGCCCTGGGGTTTTGCTCGCTTGCCAGTGAGGGATCTTATCTCAGAAAGTAAAATCCAACTGAAACAATTTGCCTGGGCTAGCCAGATCAAGTAAAAATGCCTGCCACGGAGCCCGGCAACCTGAGTTTGCTTCCCTGGACCTGTATGATCGGAGGAGAGAACCAACTCCTGCAAGTTGTTTTTCTGACTTCCACGAGCTTCTTGGGATTCTCTTATCTGCACTTCCCATTTGCCAGAGTAGGGTTGGGATTACTACCCAAGCTACTTCATTTGTCTTTTATATGGGCCCCTGGGGAATTTCAACTTAGGTTCTCATGTTTGCACAGCAAGTGCTTTATTTATTGAGCCCTCTTTCCAGCCCCGTTTTGGTTCTTTTGAGAAATGGTCTCCCTGGGTAGCCCAGATTAGTCTGAAACTCACTATAGAGCTCAGGCTGGCACTGAACTCTACGCTGTAGTTTCCTGTGTGCTGACATTCCAGACAAGTATCAGCATACTTGGCTTGTGAATAGGGTTTAGTAGATCAAGACGGTTGAGTTGCACTTTATAGTCAACAAGAATGTCAGAACAGAAAACTACCTTCGGGTATAGTTTTCCTTCAAATTAGAAAGTGGGGGTGGAAGGACTGGGGAGATGGTTCAATGAGCAAAGGCTTGAATTTGATCCTTAGGAGCCACCCACCAACGCCCGGGCCAGGGTTCTGT
The DNA here is from genome assembly GCF_014885135.2 of Alexandromys fortis. Taxonomy (NCBI): domain Eukaryota; kingdom Metazoa; phylum Chordata; class Mammalia; order Rodentia; family Cricetidae; genus Alexandromys; species Alexandromys fortis. The sequence goes on from NW_026068043.1 coordinate 2,352,938, forward strand.
AATATCAGCGCTGGAGCTGTAGGGACTGGAGGATCCCTGTGGCTACCTGGTATCCACATGTTAATGTAGGCACACCCACTCACTCACCCACACATAGACACACACAGAAAGAAAACGGGATTGGGGCAGGCTGGGGATGGGCATCAGGATGGAGTACTCAAAGAATATTTCCTTCTCAAGAATGGTTACAGTGTTTGAATTTATTTCTGGGCACGTAGCTCAGTGTCTAGGAAGTGCTAAAGGACCTAGGTTCAATACAGCACAAGAGGGAAAAAAAAATCACATATTAAACAGAGTTGTAGGGAAAAGCTTTTAAGCCAGAATTTAACTAATTTTCTGATAATTTGAAATTCCATTATATAATAAATCACATCTCAAAAATTGTAATTAAAAACATTCATTCGCTTCCAAGTGGAGAATGATTTCTCTGCAGTTGATACGGGTTAATCTGTATTTCTGTCCTGTCGTCTCTGTGAAAGGATACCCGTGGCCTCATGCCTTGCCTGCTGTCTGTGCTAATTTCCTATTACAGACTTGTCTTTAATTCCTCAAATCTTACATGCTGCAGGTTTTGCTCTGTCATCTCATTTCCCAGAAGACCGGTGGAACAAGAGAGAAGTATTGGTCACCTCTCTCTCATTCATGAAAAAGCTCCTGAGTGTATTAGACTGATAATAGTTCAGAAAATTCCAGAATGACTGAGGGCCTTTCATGGAAATAGCTTCAAGTGAGGAAGCCTTAGAATATTAGCAAAAGGGGCTGGAAAGATGGCTCAACAGTTAAGAGCACTCACTCACTGGCTGCTCTTCCAGAGGACCTGGGTTAATTCCCAACACCCACGCAGAGGCTTACAACTGTCTGTAACTCCAGTCCCAGGGGATCAAGATGCCTTCTTCGGGCCTCTGAGAGTAATTCACGTATATGGCGTGAAGACATTCATACAGACAAAACACACATACACATTAAAACAAAAGCAAAACTAACAAAAGCTAGGCTTGCTGGTATAAGGCTGTAATTCCAGCATTTATGGAGGAGGAGTAGGAGGATTAGGAGTTCAAGGTCATCCCCAGTCACAACTTGTAACTGGAGGTTTCTCCCCCCCACTCGCCAGTTCCCGAATAACCTCTCTGAAGTTAAATATTAATTGCAAACTGTTTGACCTATTAGCTCATGCTTATTATTAGCTAGTTCTTACAACTTAAATTAAGCAATTTCTATTATTCTATACTTACCATGAGGCTCTTGGCTTATTACCTCACTTCTTACTTCCTCCAGTGGTTGCTCGCGTCTCCCTGACTTCGCCTTCTTTCTCCCTGTTTCTCTGCTTGGGTTTCCTGCCTGGCTCTATTCTGCCTGGCTATTGGCCAATCCGGCTTCTTTATTAACCAGTGGTAATAAGACATATTCACAGCATATAGAAGGACATCCCACATCAACAGTTCAGTTGATAAGAATCTGGGCTACCTGAGACCCAGTCTCAAAAATGAAAAAAATCAGGGGCTCAGCAAGTAAAGACAGTGGCAGGCAATTTCGACAAACAACTGAGTTTGATCTCTTGGACCCACTTGGTAGAAGGAGAACACTGACTTGCACAGATGGTCCTCTTGAACACACACACACACAGAGGGAGAGAGAGAGAGAGAGAGAGAGAGAGAGAGAGAGAGAGAGAGAGAGAGAGAGAGAGAGAAAAAAAGAGAGGGGACTGGAGGAATAATTCAGTGGTTAAAAGCAAGTACTGCTCTTGTAGAGATCTGTGTTCAGTTCTCAGTATCCTATCAGTCAGCTGACAACTGCCTGTAACTCTAGTTCCAGGGCATCTGATGCCTACAGGGGCCTGCACTCAGATGCAAACACACACACACACACACACACACACACACACACACACACACACACACACACATATATATATGCATGCAAATAAAAAGAAAACAAAATCTTTTTTCAAAACGAATTAGTCAAGTTCTTAAGTTTATGGATGTTTTGCCTGCATATAGGTCTGTGCGCCACTTACATGTCTGGTGCCTGAAAAATCCAGTGAAGGACATAGATTCCCCTGGCAGTGCTTGGAATCAAACCTAGGTTCTCTGGAAGAGCAGCCAATGCTCTTAACTGCTGAGCCATCTCTCCAGACCCTGGACTTAAAAAAGAAGAAGAAAGGATATAATGTCAAAAGTCTGTATGTGTTCAGTGCAGATATGTTTAACACACACACAGACACACAAAAAGTGAGCACGCAGCTCAGTTGATAGAGTGCTTGCTGGCCCAGTACGCTGAGTTCCACTGTCTGCACCTCATAAACTGGGAGGTTTGATGGTGTACAGTTTAATCCCAGCACTGGGGAGGTGGTGGCAGGAGGTTCAGGAGTACAGAGTCACTGTGGTCTTCATAGCAAGTTCAAAGCCAGGCTGGGTTGCTTGAAGAGGAGGAGGAAGGTTTATGCAAACGTATGTTTGATTTGAAGTAAGTGGAATCTGGGCTTGTGGTACTGTGTGAATATTGATGCTGCTCTAACTCACACATTCTAGAACAGGATTTCTCAACCTGTGGGTTGCGACCCATGGGAGGGACATGTCAAACGACCCTTTCATCGTCCTTTCACCTAAGACCATCGGAAAACACAGATATTTACATTACGATTCATAACAGTGGCAAAATTACAGTTATGATGTATCAATGAGATAATTGTATGGGTGGGGGTCACCACAACCTGGGGAACTGTATAAAAGGGTCACAGCATTAGGAAGGCTGAGAACCACGGCTCTAGATGCTCACAGCTAAGCATGTTGATTTACTGTTGTACATAATTAAATGCAGGACTTCTGGAGAAATGCCAAGCTTCGGTTTAATAGCAGACACCCCCCCCCTTCCCGACACCCATTTGTCGTGTTCAGACCTTCAGAAAAGTTGTAGGATTAGTACAACTACGCCTCTCACAAGCTTCTATTGGATTTACCAACTGCCAACATTTCCCCACATTTGTGTCTTTTCTATCTTTCCTTCCTTTGATATACAGGCATTGTTCAATCACTTAAGAATTTACTGCAGACACCCTGACACTCTGTCCCTGAGGACTGCAACATGTATCTCCCAAGGAAGAGGATGTTCTTCTACATAGCCATAATGCAACTCAGTGCGATACTTTTTTTTTGTTTGTTTGTTTTTTGTTTTTGTTTTTTGAGACAGGGTTTCTCTGTGGTTTTGGAGCCTGTCCTGGAACTAGCACTTGTAGACCAGGCTTGTCTCGAACCTACAGAGATCTGCCTGCCTCTGCCTCCCAAGTGCTGGGATTAAAGGCGTGCGCCACCACCGCCCAGCTTCGGTGGGATACTTAACACTGATTTAATACCATTACTTAAGAATATGCTCTGTATTCAAATTGTCCTAATGGTCTCAATAAAGTCCAATGTAGATTTGTTTGATTTTTATTTCAAGATTTAATCAGATGTTCTCTGTTGCACTGTTTTCTTTTTTAATTTAAATTACTTTATTGTAGTGTGTGTGTGTGTGTTTTGTGGCAATCATAGAAAAATTTGTGGGAGTCAGTTCTTCCTTCCACCATGTGGGTCCTGGGGAATTGAACATAGTTCATCAGACTTGGCAGCAAGCACTTTTACTGACAGAATTACATTGCCAGCTCTGCTTTCTTTGGACTTTTATTTCTTCTCTATTGTTTGAGAAGTTTCCGTTTCCCTTTTTTCCCTTTGAAATAGTAAGTTTTATCTTGTCCCTTCTCTTTCTTCTTCCTTTTTTCTTGTATTTTTGGTTGTAGTGTGAGTGTGTGTGCGCGTATGATGTATATGAGTATGTAGAGGCCAGAGTTTGGCTTCTGGTGTCTTCCCCTATTGCTCTCCATCTTTTCTTTAGAGGCACGATCTCTTAGTGGACCCAGAGCTCAACAAGTTTCTACTTAGTGAGCTTGGAGAATTCATTTCCCCAGTGCTAGGGTTGCAGATGTGTATGGTCACACCAGGCTTTATGTGACTACTGGAGGCCTAGACTCAAGCCCTTATTTTTATTTTTATTTTATTTTTTACTTTACTGACTGAGCCATCTTTCCAGCCTCTGGAACTTGTTCTAAATAAGAGGGGGGAAAACGAGCCATCTTCCCAGCCTCTGGAACTTGTTCTTAAATAAGAGGGGGAAAAAAAACCCAAATACTGCAATAAGGAGAAAACATTGTGCAGAGAAGAGAAAATCATAGCGAGACCATGGTGGTGAGAGAGAATGCCATCTTTTTTTGGTAAAGGATTTGGAAAGCAATGGAATTCTAATAATAGTTACAGTCACTGGAACAGAGTTCGTGCAAGGTGAGCTGTGCAAGTGATTACCCTTTCAGTGGCAAGAATAGGAGGGCTGGTGAGATGGCTCAGCTGATAAAGTGCTTGACTTGAATTCAATTCCTAGAAGCCACATTAAAAAGCAGTGCATGGCGGTCTTTGCTTGTAAGCTCAGTGCTAGGCAGGTGGAGACAGGCAGAGCTCCAGGGATCACTTAGCAACCAGGCTAGCCCACTTGTGAGCTCCAGGTCAGTGAATGGCCCTCTCTAAAGACAAAAAAGGTGGTGGTGCGGGGGAGGACAGGAAGAATGAAATCTGAGGTTAGTTTTCTTTTGGCTTCCACATACAAATGTACACACTGCACTCAAACAAACATGCTTACACACACACAGAGGGAGAGGACAGAGACAGAGAGAATGAAAATGAGGAAGAGAGACCAAGACACAATAGATCGCATGTAATTTCAAATAACCGAAATATGTCTTTTATTTTTTTTCTTATGGTGTTTTAAGACAAGGTGATGCTATATAGTTTATGCTTACCTTAAACTTGTATTAATCCTTCTGCCTCAGTGCTTGAGAGCTAGGATTATTGGCAAAGTATATATTATATACATTTGACTCAATGCCTGCCCAACTTGTAGAATTATATTAGTACTTTTTTTTTTTTAAAATGTTAACTTTATGTTTAATTATTTAGGGTGGGGATTGGAGGTGTGTGCGTGTGAACGCCAGTGCCCATGGAAGCCAGAGGTGTTGAAGCTGGAGATACATGTAGTTTTGGACTGCCTGACTTGGGTGCTGGCGTCTGAACTTGGGTCCTCCGCAAGAGCAGGACATACTTTTAACCAATGAGCCATCTCTCTAACCCCAGTATGAACACATATCTTCTTTTGGCTGTTTTCTTAATCTAATCAGACAATTTGAACCCAAAGCAAGGAGAACAATATTCGATGTCAGTGTTTCAGGAAGAAAAGAGGCGAGAATTGCAGAAGCACTTTGCAAAGACAACAACGCCCTTTGTTTCCAGGCTGACAATATGATTGTCAATTATGAAGACAGAAATAGCTGTGGGTAGAATTTTTCTTAAGCATGCTATGCCACTAAGACATGCATAATGGACAGTAAAAGAACAATCAACAAAATGTAGGATATTATAAAGACTGAACTTTAAACTGCAATACAGTCAAAACACATTTAAAAACCTTGAATTGTCTCATGAATGAATAATGAAATAGCCATGTTTTATTCGCTTTATTTCAAAGTATATACAAGTGGAACAACCTTTTGAGCCCTAAAAAAAAAAAAAAAAGAAAAAAACACTTGCAATTTGCTGGAGCCATGGTTTCTTTCCTCCTTCTCTTTGAGCTACAGGGCTAATCTGATTTTGGTATTTCAGTAATTATGTCAATTAATGTGTGCCGAGAGTAATTTCATTTGTGGAAATGGATACCAGGTGAATATGTAATTAGTAGAAGAAGGATGTCTCTTTAAGACCTCGAATGTCGTTTTCTTAGAGTACAATATGGGAAGGGTTTTAAATACAAATACTTTCATTTAAAACCAAACTGGTATCTAATTTATTCCTTTATACAGAGTGAGAGAGTGGAGGCAGGGCCCAGGCTGGCTGGTCTGGAACTTTCTATGAAGCTCAGGGTGACTTGGCATTTGGGCTCCTCTTTGCTTCAGCCTTCCAGGTTCTGGGATAATAGGCATGGTCCACCACACCTTGGTGTGCCAATATGCCTGGATCTTCTGTCTCAAGCTCCCAGTGCCAGGATTACAAATGCAGGCTGGCACACCTGCCTTTTTATATAGGTCATGGACCTCTAACTTCGGCCTCTAACCCCAGTCCTCCTGTTTCTATGGGTAGACTGCTGGGGTTACAGGTGGGAATCACCATGTCCCCCTGGAGCCTTCGTTCATTGTTCCTGGTGTTTTGAGACAAGGTCTCAATATATAGTCTAGCCTACTTTAAACCACGACCCAGTGATGGAATTAAAGGCATAAGCCACCACGTCTGATTCCATGTTAATTCTAAGCCTGACAAGCAGAGCCCAACAGCCTGAATTTGAACGTGGTAGAAGGAGGGGACTGGACTGACTTCTGCAGGCTGCCCTCTGACCTCCACATACACGCTGTGTCATTGTGCATCAGCACAAATATATATACAAATAAATCCAAGCACGTGTAAAATAAGACCTTGCACTGACCTCTGGACTATATAATTTGCTATTAATAATAGTAGAAATTTTAATTATATTGATTTTTGTCTGTGTCAGAGCACAGACGTAGGCATCATAGACAAATTTTGCGAGTTTGTTCTTTCCTTTTACTATGATTTTTTAGGGAATGAACTCGGTTATCAGGCATAGCAGCAAGTTTTGTTATCTGCTGAGCCACCTTACCACTGACCAATCTATTTTATTATTATTTTGTGGAACTGAGGTGCCAACCTTTGTGCAGAACTAAGCAAGCACTCCATCACTGAGTTACACCCAGAGCCCCCTATTCTGTTTGTTAGATAGTTCTAATTTCTAAAGTGTACATACTTCCGTCAACTGGGATGTTGTCTGATTTGAATTTGGTTTAGAGGGTGTACTCTTCTTCAAATAAAAATAAAAACCACAGGGCTGGGGCAGATAGCTCAGTGGTTAAGAGTACTCGCTGTTCTTGAAGAGGAACCATCTTAGGTTTCCAGCGCCCACAGGGCAGGTCACCACCTCCTATAAGTCCAGTTCTAGGATATCCAATGCCTTCTTCTGGCCTCTACAGGCATGTTTGCTTACCTGAGCATGTGTACTCAGACACACACACACACACACACACACGCACACAGTAATTGAAATAAGACAAAAACACAGATCAATACGAATCATCTACTGAATCCAATAGAATATTGATTCTCAGGCTCCTGATCACATATAAATATGGACTTCTGTCATTGGTCGCTTCAAGGGAATCATTAAAAATTTTTTTTTAAATGACTACCCATCAGTTTTTCCATCTGCGCATTTCTAGACTTAGAACACAAATAATGCCCTGGAAAGGGTTAAAAATACTGACTAGATCGGTGTTTTTTTGTGTGTGTGTGTGTGAGTGGGTGTATGTAGCTTATTAAATTTGCTGCAACCATCCTGTTAGAAGAGCATCATTTGGTCAGCAGCAAGCATCTTTCCTTGGCTTCCTAAGGCAGAGTCTGAGGAATATGGGTTGATCGAAGTGTCACTCACCAGAGACCCCTGCAGAGATGATGAAAGTTTGTCTTACAATATTATGGAATAGAAAGAACGCTTAATAAATTGAACTATACATCCCCTCCTGGCTTTTCTTTTTTAACATTAAAAAACTGCATTTGAAAAACAACTTCCAAACGTGTAGGGGGGAAAAAACCAGCAGGTGATAATTAGGGCAAACTTACAACAATGTTATTTGCTGATGGTCTACCTGTCAGTTAAGACAAGTTATCACTTCTCCCCAGGAAGGGCTATTATTAAAAACAACTTAGGAGGGCTAAAGAAGAGAAGCTAAATGTGTTAGTTGCTTTATTTCCTCATTTGGAGATGGCATAGGGATAGATCATTAACTGTCTCCGTTGTGTGTCTGGTTTCTCTGTGCAGGCATGCACACAAAGTAACTGAGAGATATAAACGACCAAAACATAAACCTTCGCTGCCTCGAGTTAAAAATCAATTCTCCTAATAAATTAAATTCAAATATTATATACTGGGATATAACGTCAAGAATGATGTGCTAATAATTGCCATGTTGGCAGAGTCCAGAGAGCAAGGTAGAGGAATATAAAAATTTAGTAGTAGAGAAAACCTGGTAAAAGGCATAGTATCCGTGAGTGGAAGACTCTGAGATTAGAAACGTGGTTGAGCTATAATAACAGTATTCTCCTAGGTGGGATGAAGCTCAGTTGGTCAACTGCTTGCTTAGCAGCTCAAGGCACTGGGCTCCACTCCCAGCAATGCATAAAAATCCGGGTATGATAGTGTCTGGTTCCAGCACTCACGAAGCATAGGATCAGAAATTCAAGGTTGTCCTCAGCTATGTGGAAAGTTTGAGGCTAGCCTGGGCTATATGAGACCCTGTCTCAGAGCACTAACAAAATAGAATGTTTATCGTGTTTCTTTTTAAGGTTTTTTTTTTTATTATATGCCTACATGCATGTATGTGTGTGTACCATGTGGGTACCTATTGGCAGAGAAAACTAGAAGAGGGCATTGTAGCCCACAGAACCTGTGTTACAGATATTTGTGAGCTACCACGTTGGCGCTTGGAATCAAATCCAGGTTCCCTGCAAGAGCAAAGTACTTTAACCAGCGGGAACCACCTCTCCAAACCCCAAGAATTTTCATTGAAATTCTGACTTCTTGGAATGGAACCAGAGAAGCATATCGTATCACAGATATTTTCTCTGTTGAATCGTTCTTACTCTCCCCTTCACGATCTTTCCATTTGTCCTGATTAGTTTTATGTCATCTTGATGCAAGCTGGAGTCATTTTGGAAGCCAGAATCCCAAGTGAAAGAAATAGCCCCTCACCCCCGAATGGCCTGTGAGCAAGCCTCCGGGGTGATGTGTTTTCTTGACTGACGATGGATGTGGGAGGGCCCGGCTCAGTGTAGGTGGTCCCACCCCTAGCCTCGTGGACCTGGGTGCTATAAGAAAGCAGGCTGAGAGACCCATGAGGAGCAAGCCAGGAAGCAACATTCCTCCATGGCCTCTGCATCAGTTTCTGCCTCAGGTTTCTGCCCTGACCTCCCTGGAGGATGGACAACAAGCTGTACGATGACATGAGCCCTTCCCTTCCCATGCTGCTTTTGTTCAGGGTGGATGTCACAGCAGCCAATATCCTAGCTAAGATACCGTTCAAAATTCTTTCAGCACATACACAAAGCGTAGAAGTGTTCTGTGACACTGTATGCTTTTCTCCTGGAGCATAGCCTATCAGAATCTCCTCCTTACATGTTCTGTTCTCTCCCGTGACAGGTCATAGAGCGCCTCAATCTTGAAAAAGATGCTGAACAGGAAACCCCAGTTTACTCTATGCAAAATAAACACCGAAGAGTGAAATCTTCCTTGAACTCTGCAAAAACTGAGAGATGGCTCAGTGGTTAAGGGCATTTGCTAAGTAAGCATGAAGGACCCGGAATCTCAAGCATCTATCAAAGAACCTAACCGTGTTCACACCCACGTTTAATCTCAGTCCTGTTGAGGACAGAGAAAGGAGGACTGCCGGCTGTCAGCTTAACTCCAAGCTCTGTGAGAGGATCTGTCCCAAAGAAACAAGACTGAGAGTGACCGAGCAGGAGACTTGCCATTCTTCTCTGGCCCCACCATGCAGGCCGGAGAGTGCCCACCTGTATATGCATGTGTCTATACCTCCTTCCCACACACTCATATATGAACTCACACACAAAAATAAAACTTATGAGAATTAATTGAGATATTATTCTTAATACCCTTGGAACAGTGCCATGCACAGTAATTGCTTAGCTTATTATGCAGTATTATTAATCATTCATTAGTGATCTAAACAGATGAGATGGAATTTAGAGACAAATAAGAGCAATATAACCCGTAAGTAATTTTAATTCTCTGGTGGGAGAATACTATGAAATTCTGACCCCAAAAGCCATTACCAATTCTAGTGAGCAGTACACTTGGACCCTGAAAAAAAAAGTCATTTAAACATTATCCCAAAATGCGTTTGCAAATTACTCTTGCCAGAGGCAAGGTTCTTGGATACAGTATTTTACGATCCACACCCCCCAACTAGACATTACTCTTTAAAGACATAACTGCCAAGGGCTACCTTGAAAAGTCACTAATATAATATGCCTTTTATTATATTTGCCAATTTCACACTTTCCCCAACCCAATCTCCAAAGTTTGTGCAAAGAGACTCCTCCCACAGTGCTAGTTCCTGACTTCCTAGAATCTTGTCAGCCTTGAGGACAACTCTTACATCCATCCTCTTTCGCTTCAGCTGTCAACGTGACACAGCCCAGAGTCATGGGAGGGAGACTGCCCAGATCAGAATGGTCGATTGCCAAGTCTGTGGGGGAAGTTGCTTGTTGATTGATATGGGAGGGCCAACCCTCTGTGGGTGGTGCCACCCCTGAGCAGGTGATCCTGAGTTGTGTAACAAAGCTACAAGAGGGAGAGTGTGCCAGAGACCAAGCTATGGTAAGCAGCATTCCTCCGTGGTCTTGGTGCCAGCTTCATGCCCTGACTTCCCTCAGTGATAGAATGTGACCCCAAAGTGTAAGCCACATAAACCCTTTGCTCCTCAAGTTGTTTCCATTTAGAGCTTTTTTTTTCTTTAATCACAGCAGCAAAAGAAAACTAGAATATCCTTAAAAAGATGGACCCTGAAAGCGAGCCCAGGGAGTGAATGACAGGGAACTAGCCTTTATTTTGTGGGATTTGCTTGATATATTCACTGTGGGTTGCCGCCAGTGCAGGTAACAACAACCTAGAGGTTAACATACTCTGCTCCAGGGGCAGCAACCGTCAGTTTAGGTAAGCAGTTTTTGAAGGTAGCACTCTGTTCTTAATATGTTTAGATATCACACATCACTGTTCTCAAGAGGGAAAAAAAAAAGCACACGATCTGTTCATAAAGGACGCTTTGTGTTTGAGAAGGCCTTGGGAGACTTAAAAGGGAACTTTTGAACATTTAATTGAACTTCTTTGATTCACAAGATGAGAAAATTAGTCATTTAAAAGTCTTGCCTAAGGTTAAATGGCTTGTTCCCCTGGACAGACATAAAGCCTGCCTTATTCACACTCCACTTCATCTCTCCTTCTGTCGCCTTGTCTCCCACTATCCATATCTACCACTCTGATATTTTTTATTAAGTCACAATCCCGGGTTCCCGAAATGGGGAAGTTGAAGTGTGACTTAAAAACAAAGTAATGAGAAACCAACCCCTAACTCTGGAAGTGTTAAGAACAAAGAGACCCAGTTGCCAGAACTTAAGATCCCAGCACTTCTGGTTGGGGTGCCACTGTATTCCCCAAACCTACAGTTGTGATGCCCTAATCTCTGTTGAGTGGAAGAAAAAAAAATCCATCCATCCATCTATTTTAGAAACGTCAGTTTTTCTCTTCCACCGCCTCTGACCTTCAGTTCAGTTATATGCAGACTGGGATTCTGAACAGTCGAAACCGTGTACAAAGCATTGTAACACGGTGAGCCTGGCTCATTGTGAGCAATTAATGTCAGTTTGTTTTCTTTTCCTTCGTGCCAAGTGTGGGCTGCTAGGGGTGAGGGGTGATTGCCACGGTGTTTATGTGCTTGGACAGAATGCAAAGCGACTAAGAGGTTGCTGAGAGAAGGCTGTCGGTGAGTATAGATCAATTCCAGTGCCCTGAAAAACGCACAGCTATTTTATTCAGAGAGGCTGGTCGCTTTGGTTGATCGATTCTGGGCTGTAGTCAGCTCTTTAATACAACTTTTTATAAGCATCAGTTACATTGCGCTGGAAAACGCGGGGAAGCCACCTCTGCTCCACCCTCCTGCAGCTAAACAGTAAATGAAGCCTGCAGCGATAGGGATTGCGGTTTGTAGTCCAAAGGGTCCTCAGGTTGGGGCTTCCCCGGGCTAATCAGTCCCTTACTCCAGGTTCAAGTACGATCTCTGGCAGCTCCAAAGCGGCTAGCAGGTCCCCATAGGGTCCCCTGCAAGGAGACGAAAGGTGCGGTCCTGGGGACACTCGGGTTCAGGGGCACTCAGGCATGCAGTGTTCCTCCACGCAGGCGGGGAAAAGTTTCCAACTCTTGCCTGTTGGCTGTCTCGCTGCGCCTGGCCGCAGCCCTGGGCCGCCCTTCTTGCACCCTCGCCCTTCGTCCCTAAGGTGCACCCTCTTTGGGGGCCAAGCTTTGGCACCTCCTCCCGCTTCACGCACTTTTCGCACTGTGCCCGCGCGCGCACAGGCACGCGCAGGGAAAACACCTAGAGGTACTTCAGAGGAGTTAGCCCAGCAAGAGCTTCAGGAGTGCAGGAGATGAGGGACTCCAGGAGCAAGTGTCCGGAGAAAGGTGCCCGGCTCGCGCGCGCGCGAGCGTCCTCCGTGCGTTTGGCGGGATGTCGGGGCAGCTTCCATGCCCTCGAACTTCAACTCCACACCGGCCCGTGACCGACCCCTCCACAAATACCCCACAGCCTCTGGAGACCCCTTCCGCCCCCAAGTGCGCAGGCCCGACCGCCCCAGCGCGCATGCCCTGGGCTCGTGGAGCGGTGGCCAGCCCCTCAGCCTTTTTGCTTTCTCCACACTCTACAACTAGGGGAGGGGGGGGGGCGGGTCACGTGATCCAGCCGGGCCTGAGGCGCGCGGGAGGAAGGGGGACGGGAACGCGCACGGGAGACAGAGTGAGGCGCGAGGGGGAGGGGCAGTCCTCGGGAGCGCGCAGCTAGTGGTGCATGAGTGGAAGGGGCGGTCCTCGGGAGCGCGCCCGGGGGGGTGAGGCGTGAGAGGTTCCCGGGAGCCCGCCAAGGGGAAGGGGCGGCCCTCGGGAGCGCGCCGAGTGAGGTGCGAGGGGAGGGGGGTTAGCCCTCGGGAGCGCGTGGAGAGCCAGGAGGGCGGTCCTCGGGAGCGCGCGCAGAGCGAGGCGCGAAGAGGGCGGTCTTCCAGAGCGCTCGAGCTGGAGCGCGCGTGCAGGAGAGAGAGGGGGAGAGAGAGAGCGAGAGACCGCAAGCGGGCGGGCGCGGGGCTGGGCCGAGGCGGGCGGCGGCGGTGGGCCGGCCGGAGGGGGAGGAGCGGGCGCTGTGTGAGCAAGGCGGGCGGAGGATGAGGCCGTGCCCGGGCTCTGGCTGCAGCCGCCCAGGGACACGCCGTGCACCCTCGGGCTCGGGGCTCTGGCGTCGGCGGCTGTGGCAGCGTTAGCTGCGAGCGGCATCTCCCAGCGCTTCTTCCTCAGGCGGGGCGACGCGAAGAAGAAGAGGCGGCGGCGGCACCACACCGGTGTATCTCGGGTTGGAGACTGCTCTTTGCTTTCCTCATTGACTGACTCACTCCCTCCTTTATAATTTTTTTTGGAGGAAGGGTGACCTCTGGAACTGGGGGTTGGGGGGAAACCTACAATTTGTGTGTGTGTGTGTGCGTGCATGTGTATGTGAGGCGGGGGTCGGTGGCACGCGCCAGGCTTTGCAATTCTTCTCTTCTTTCATCTTTTTCTCCTCCTCCCCACCTCGAAGACCGAAAAAAAAGGGCAAGGAAAAAAAATCCCACAACTGCTCTAACGTCCTCCTCCTTCCCTTCCTCCTTTCCCCCGGCAACCTCTGTCTCCGCTCGTGATTACGTGGTTATGCTCCCCTCTCTGGGGGGTCTCGCCCCTGTCTGCTCGCTCCCCAGCCCTGGCTTCCCTTGGATACATTTCTTAAAAAAAGAATTGGGAGCCCGGGAGTGAGTTTTTCTGCGAGGCGTGTGTGTGAGGAGGAGGTGTGGGGTGTTTTCCTGCACGAGGGGGCGGGTGAAGTTCATTGCCACCCACCCCTCACTTCACCGTGACCTTTTCGGACCTCGGGGTTTCTTTCTTTTTTCTTTTTAAATTGGGGGTAGGGGTCTCTAGAGAAAGCGAGAAGCAAGGCGATTTCGGTGGTGGGGAGAGAGCATGGCCGCGGGGAGGGCTTCCCCAGTCTCTTGATCAAAGCATTCCGCTATTCTGATTTATTGCCTGCTTGGTGAGTTATTTTTTTCCCCCCTTTCCTCTGTAAAGGAGACCTGTGTGTTCAGCCATTACTTTGCTCGGCGCTGTTCGCAGGCATCTCCGACCCTCGGTGCAGAGGGGAGCCCCACACTTCGCCCTCTCGCTTCCCAGTCCCTCCCTCCCCGTCTCCCCGCCCCTTCCCCCTTTTTTTCTTTCTTTTTTCCCCCTGCCCTCCCTTCTTGTTCTTCTTCAGCTTTTTTTTTTTTTTTTTAATTCCTCCCAACCTCCTTCTCCCCCGCGCCCTTCCTCGCGGCTGGAGGGAAAAGCCCGTGCAGGAGGAGGAAGGGCTCGGTGTCAATTTTTTTCTTCTTGGGGTGTGTGTGTGTGTGTGTGTGTGTGTGTGGCCGCGGCCCGAGCCTGTGGCGCGCGGGTAGGCAAACGGGGAAGATCCCAGGCGCGGTTAAAAGAACCATGGATGGCCCGACGCGGGGACATGGACTCCGGAAAAAGCGGAGGTCGCGATCACAGCGAGACCGGGAGAGACGCTCCCGGGCCGGGTTAGGAACCGGTGCGGCGGGCGGTGGAGGAACCGGCCGGACCCGGGCTCCCTCGCTGGCTTCATCGTCGGGCTCCGACAAGGAAGACAATGGAAAGCCCCCATCCTCCGCCCCGTCCCGGCCCAGACCCCCGCGGAGGAAGCGCAGAGAGTCCACCTCAGCCGAAGAGGACATCATTGATGGATTTGCCATGACCAGCTTTGTTACTTTTGAAGCGCTGGAGGTAAGGGGGGGACCCCCTTTCCTGTACCCCCCATGGTTTCCTTTTATGCATGACACCCCCCACTCGGCTGCACCCCGGTTTTCTTGCCTCCCCCGCCGCGCTCGAAGCTGTCTGTCTCGGCCGAGGTCTTATTGTTGGGTGTGGGGTTGTGTGTGGGGGAAGCTGGGGGCAGAAAGGCAGCAAGGAGGGAATTGCCAAGCGGTGTGCCTGGTCTGGTCTTCTACTGGTTTCGTTCTTGTCCAGCTTGCCTTTCCCTTGCGCCCCCTTCTGCACCCCCACCTCCCTCCACAGCAGATGGGTGGAAAGAAAGGGGTTCGGGCATCACAACAATGCGCCCCCCTTCTTCACGGATGGCTCTGCCCCCACTCCTTTCCTCCTCATCTCCCTCCCCAATCATGGCTTCTTGGCTGGTGGAAGTCTCTGCTTGGGTTTGGGGCGCCTGTGGACGGTTCTCTGTGTGCTTTCTCCAGAGCCATATGTTCCCATGCTTGTGTGTGTGTGTGTGTGTGTGCGTGCGCGCGCGCTTGTGTGTGTGTGAGGCTGTCTAGTATATGCCTTTTCTGGATGTCCTGGGGACCAGAGGCTGATAGGGTTTTGTGGCTTTTCTGCACCCCTTCCCCTTTTTTGGTGAAGCTGGGTAAGGGGGCGTTTTCTCCTTGTTGGGAGAAAGGAGGGAGGAGGGGAGAAGAGGAAAGGATGGAATATCTTCCTGTATTTTGCATGGGGCTTTATTGCAGAAAGGGTTAATGACAGTATTATCCACACACTTACATTTGCGTGTGGTGTGTTGGTGTGTGTCTGTGTCTGTCTGTGTGTGTGTGTGTATACACGAGCAATTTAGTTGAAGGACAGAAGAAGGTACACCAGGGAGGACTGGTAGGAAGCAGGAATAAAATCCTAGCTGACTGCTGGAGGGCTTGTCACCAATTGTCCCTCTGCTTTTTTTTTGTATGTGCACCCCCCAAGTGATTTGCTTTGTGTATGTGTTTGTGTGTCTTTCTTTATTCCTTAGGCACCTGCAGGCAGCCTTGATTTTTCAAATGCACATTTTCCTGTCTGCTAAGAGGCTCCTGGGGTGTGTGTGTGTTTGTGTATTTGTTGGATGGAAGGAGGAGTGGAGGGAGCCCATCCAGGGGTCACAGAAAACTATCTGTGCCTGGGAAAATCTGGTTTGGTGCTAGGACTGGTCATTGGTTTTTATAAATTTAGCTGCTTTCTTTCCCCTGTGTCTCCTTTTCCCCACCCTCAAGACACACAATCACACACAGGAGGTTTTGAGATTCTGCTGGGTTGGTCCAGCACACAACCAAGATAGAAGTTGGTTTTTAGCCTTTCATTGCACCTGACATAACGGTTTGAGGAAACTTTCCCCTTCCCTTTATTTATTTATTTTTGGGCTGTTATTGAGGTATTGTTTCAGAGGGGGCCAAAGCAAGCCTTGTTAATGAGAGCTTGGCTCTTGCATGCACTGACTACAGATTCAGGTTGTTGGCTCTAGAGATGTGTTTGGATTTCAAGTTTGAGTATTTTTAAAAATGGCAGTAGTCTTCCTGTCAGAGTTGTTCACCTCCATAAAGTGCTTGTGGCTGGGGTGACGGTGGTGAGTAGTGGCCAGTGGCTCCTGGATGGGGAGGAAGGAAGGGACAGAGATGACAGTGGTATTGGTGGTGACCAGAGATTTTGATGCTGGTACATGAGTTAATCGTCGGTTTTAGAGTTGGTCATCTCTGGGCTTCTAAGTGTTGCGTGTCACCATTGAGGATGATTATAGCCGTGTGGTTTTTATAACTTTGCAAAGGTGGATGGGTACTGCAGCGTGACCTCTTTCTTGTTTTAAAATGGGAATTGAAACGGCATCATGTATCCTAAGAGAATGCTGCCTGGATTTTGGCACAGCAAGGCTGCCTTGTGGTTGCTGAAGGAAAGAACTTGTAAAAGCTGCTTAGAAGTGGTTCTGCTCTCTGGGTAGCTGCCATGCCCTGCTGGGTGGCCCCTCTTAGCCAGCAAGAGGGGGCCCCTGTCTGCTCATCATCATTGTTGAAGGCCAGGTGGAGATGGAAGTAAGTTATGCATTTGTTTTGTGTTTGAAGT
Source organism: Alexandromys fortis (assembly GCF_014885135.2). Classification (NCBI taxonomy): domain Eukaryota; kingdom Metazoa; phylum Chordata; class Mammalia; order Rodentia; family Cricetidae; genus Alexandromys; species Alexandromys fortis. The sequence continues at coordinate 2,369,750 of NW_026068043.1, forward strand.
AACTGTTGGACTTTATCCTTTGACAGAAAAATATACCTGTTCCCGTTTTTTTTTTTTAAGCTTTAAAATATTTAAAGGAGACCAAGTTCAAAATGTTGAATACCATTTCTTTCTGTGCTGCAATTGATGTCTCAACTACTTCTCAGGACTTAAAACCTAGGTTAATTTGGTTAGCCGAATGCTATGATACTCTCCTGTTTACCATAAAATCACATACGTAGCCGTGCATTGGTATAAAGGGTCTAACTTTTAAAAAATATACTTTAAATTCCTATGAGACAGTAGACAGGACAGTAGAACTCGAGTGCATTCAACACCCCGGTTCGACAACTGGCATTTCACATCTGCTGCTTCTGTAGTTCACTGAGCTCCCTCTCACCTTGCAGACCTGCTGTGATGGCACCTGTGAATAACTGTATGAAGCTCTGGCGTATAAAGGATTCAGATGGCTTAAGAAATCCCCACAGCACCATTGTCTCTCCTCAATTAACAGTTCTCTAGTATATATTCTGGTCGGTCACATTTTCAGAGGCTCAATTCTGTCTTTTTAGAAAACATGTTAATAAACCTGTTAAAACCATGCAGTGACAGATAAAAGTCACCATATTTGCCTTTTTTAGTGGGGGCTGGGGGTGGGTACGTGTGTCTGTGTATTGGCTGTTAGCACTCTGTGTCCACATCGGTCGGTCAGAACCTAAACTCGTCATGACTGCTAGAGTCTCTGATGCCCACTGCACTAAACTTGCAAGGTTTCCTGAACTATCACCAAGAAATGTGAAGGCTTATGAGGGAAATGGGCAGTTGAACTATGAATGTGGATAGAGATGTGTGCTAGGAGTGTGTAAGTGCTCAGAATGATCACAGATACCAAGAGTTACTCTGAACACATGCTTGTGTTTATAAATGAGAAAAATCTTTGCCATGAATCGTCAAGGTGGCTCTTGGTATGATGTTATGATAAAGAAGCCAGAGATACTGGCTTGGACGGTCAGGCTTACAATTTAGAACACCAGTTTAGAGCCATTTCAGGCAGACGGTAGATCACATACTACTTAGGTTGTGCACTGAAACACTGACTCTCAGATTTTGTCCTTAGTAACTTCTTGGTGGCTCCTTCCTTCCTTCCTTCCTTCCTTCCTTCCTTCCTTCCTTCCTTCCTTCCTTCCTTCCTTCCTTCTCTCCCTCCCTCCCTCCCTCCCTTCCTCCCTCCCTTTCTTCCTTCCTTATTTCCTTCCATGAAGAAGCTCCTGATAATGGACTATTTGGATATGAATACTTCCAGACCAGCTATGGCTTTACAGACACTAGATGAAAAGTAATAAGCCTAATGGCAGCCTGTAATTTTATGCTTATTCTTCGAAATGGTTAGATTTTTATTTAAGAAGATGGAAGCTCAGAGGGCAGCTTGGCATCTCCCACATGTTATAAGCCGCGAAACTGGCTGAGGTAGTTGCATATTCTGCAGGGACACTTGTCTTGAGTAATTGTGCCCTGAAGTTCAAGTGTGTGATTACAAAGAGTCTCATGATAGAAGATAAGAGGGTAGGTGAGGAGGCTAAAGTTGAGCGGTGTGTTCTCATTACACAGTTAAGGAGTAGAAGTACCATTTAGAAACAGTATTGCATGTTTGGGTACTCTTTGGGCGTTAAGATGAGGGCAAATAACCTCTAAATGTGTTTGTTTCAGTTTTGGGGGGTGGGCAGGATCTTGCTCTGTATGTAGCACAGGCTGGCTTTGCAGATTCAGTAAAATTCTCCTGCTCCAGTCTCCAGAGTGCTGGGGTTATAGGCACGTGTTACCCCACTTGGCATTTCTCTCTCTCTCTCTCTCTCTCTCTCTCTCTCTCTCTCTCTCTCTCAACAGAGTGGCTTCTAGGAATCAAAGTATAAATGGGAAATGCTGGCAGCCTGTTACTAACAGCATGCACTGGTGCATCAGCTATGGTGCTTTTCAGAATTGTGTAGGTTTCTGTTAGGAAGCCATGGGTATCCTGGCTGTAAATTTAACTTTGCAAATCAGTTATTTCTCATCCTATACCTCTTTGTAGCTTGGGTATTTCTTTTGATACAGCTGACCAGAGGGAAAGAAAGATGACCCTGGTAGACTTAGGCAGACAAGAGCTCTGCTGGTGCTGTAGTGTTCTGAAGAAAAGGGAGGGCTCATTTCTGGGGTGTCGAGGGTCACATCCAGGCTTTCCTCTGACCCCTCGTTTCCTGGTTCTGCTTCAGGACTCACCCAGGTGTCAGTAGTCTTCTAAGTCTATTAGATGGAATTTGACAGACTTATCTGTTAGGTCTAGTAGGCGCTAGTAATTTATTTTCGAAATTTCATTTATTAAGTTTATCATGTTCTTTGTGCCACTCAGCAGATATTTATGGAGTGCTTAATATGTACAAGGCAGTAGTAGTATGAGTGGCCTACAGTGTTTGTAACGTCTTGAAGAAGGATGCGATTTAGCTGATAACTTACATCTGACACTTGCAAACTAATTTTGAAACAGGCACTTGAATAATATTAACTAAAGACTTTTAGAGAGAAGATAGGGAGAAAAGTTGAAGTGTTTAAAAGGTATTGCGTGTGCGTGTGTGTGTGTGTGTGTGTGTGTGTTTGAGGCATGTTCTCGTGCACTCTAGGCTGGCTTCAAACTTACTGGGTAGTGGAGAATGACCTTGAACTTGTGATATTCTTGCTTTCACCTTCAGAGTGCTGGGGAAATAGCTCTGTACCTGAACTCCTAGTTTGGCTGTGTTGAGGATTGAACCCAGGGCTTTGTGTATACTGTCTACTAATTGAACTCCATTTCCAGTCCTTGAGAAGTCCTCCTGGGAAAGATGGGTCCTAGAAGGGTGTAGTGATTGGTAGATGAGGTAGTAGCAAGGGGAGAGCTTTCTAAAGGAATATTGAAGGTGACACAGGAGGAAGACCATTAAGAAGACATTGAGCGGTTAAGATCAGGGGCCGCTGAGGAAGGCTGATTAGGAACGTGTACAATGGTAGTGAAGTTCTTGCTAGGGACCAGGAGACCCACCAGCCATACTTAGCCTTTCTAAATAGTTGTCTGTGCCTCCTTGGCAAAGCCACCTTCTAAAAGTGTCCTTACCCTCCCTTCTCTGTTAATGGAGAGATGGAGACTAGGTTATAGTGAATTTCTCAGGCTGGAAAGGAACAGAGCTTTCCCCAGGTTTCTCATAGGCTGTGTTTGAGACTGAAGCAGGATGATCTGCTTTCAAATATGTTTTAGCACTACTTGTTCTTGTAGAATTAAAAGTCTTTATTATATGAATGTGAATTTGGATTATGGTGGAGGAGGTAGTGACTTATCTCCTAAATCTCTCTGGCCACAGGGCTCTGCAGTTGTCATCATTGTATCCATAAGCCAGTCTGGAAAACGGCTCAAGGTCTCAAAGAACCCATTCCAGATCTTGGAGTTTGGTGATCTCTGAGGGTAGTAGCATGATGGGGGTGATGGTAGAAGTCAGGAATGGCAGGTGAGGGTGAGATATTAAGAGAGATGTTCCCTTCTTTTTCTGATCCCTTTTCTGCCTCATGTCAGCTGTTTCCCTGATTTTTTTTTTCTCAACCCACCAAGAGGTGAGCATTGGTGAATGGTTCTCATTAAAGACTCTTTCTCAGCGTGACAGCTGCTTGATTCCCAGGCCAGCGAGTTGCCCTCCAGCCAATATGTTTTATCTCCTTGTGGTCCCTTCTAGTTTCATGTATTGCTGCTTTTTAGCCACCTGGAAAAGAAGGTTGGGATGAGAAAGGAATTTGACATTGGTGTTAAAACAAGGGTTTGGGATTAGCTGGCTTGCTAAAGTGCACAGAGTGGTTATTCAGAGGGTCAGAGCATCTCTCGTTCTGTCGCGGTGCCAGGGAAAGGCGTGGATCGCAGTCTTCCTTGCTTGCTTCACTTTCTGCCTTGTGAAGTTTGGCTGTGAGATTGCTGAAAGAGGTCACGTCCCAGCATTTCAGTTCTGAACAGTGTACATAACTCCGTGATCTGAGGACTTTCTGAGTGATGGAAAAAAGGAAGAGTGTGAATTGCATGTGTGTAAATGAACACTAGCTTTTCTAAAAAAATCATATTTGCTGAACTCTGTATTTCACTCTTTCGAGGCAAAGCTTGACTGGAGGGGGCTTTGTGTGAGGTGAATTGGAAGGATGGTTCTCTCTGATTCTTGTTAGTTGTGGAGATTAACTGCTGTAGCCATTTTGGGCAAGATACAAATGATTCAGTAGACTTAAAAATGTGGGCCATGAAGTTAGTGATAGGTTCTGGGAGCTGTGTTCTCTTGACACCTAGTTGGAAAAAGGTTGAACAATGGAGTTTGGGGGCAGAGAGAGTAACTCAGTGGTAAAGTACTTCCTTAGCATGTGCAAGGCTCTGGGTTCAGTCTCCCAGCATTGCACCAAACAAACAAACAAAGCATTTGATTTAGGGAGTTCAAAACAAACCCTGAGTAGTTTGTTGTGATAGGTTCTGGGACTCTTGTATATAGAACTTTTTTTTTCTTACACTGTTGAAAATAAACAGTGATTATTTAGTTTGAGAGAACGTTGTTAAGATTAGAAAGTACTCACACACAGAAAACAACTGTTGGGAATAGATCGTGCAATAATCTAGGTCCCAAGGACTGTGTGTGATTTGGAAGTCCTCTGATGAGAAGGTCAACAGCTCTTCCTGATGAAAGCTGCACTTCCTAATGAAAGGCGCGCGCGTGCGTGCGTGCGTGCGTGCGTGCGTGTGTGTGTGTGTGTGTGTGTGTGTGTGTGTACAGATACATATGGGTGTGCATAGCTGCTGAGGGTGAATTTCCATCATTTTACCCTGTCCTGATAGTGTATATTTACAATACACTAAGTGTAGTTTCACTGTATTGAAGTGAAGAAGTAACATCTTCTTAACACTTCCCTTGCACTCCAGGCTTGGGCTTACACCCAGTATGCTATAGATTTAGGAAAACCACTTGGTAAAAGGATAGGAGTCTCTTATTTGATGGCAACATGAAAAACTCAAGTAGATTCAAAACTGTGGAAATCAGAAAGAAGACTGAAGAAGTTAGTTAGGTAAAAATCAAGCCCGGGGCACCTAAAAGAACAGTTTGGGAGATATTGTTAGCGAGGGCAGAAGCACTTCTAATACAGCATCTCGAACTTTGTCATGAATGTAGGTCTTGTGTCGGTGCACCCAGTCCCTCTAGAGGTAGGGACTTAGGAGAATTTATGAGGGACGCTCTAAAGTGTGTCCTCTTTCCCCTTCTGAATTATTTCTTCACATCATTAGTCCCCCTGCAGAACAAGGGCTTGTTTCTTGTTTTTTCTTTTCTCGGTATCAGCCAGTAAGCACCATTGCAGGGTCACAAAGAGTAGGTTGGTTCCCCACCCCCATTGCTTTTAGTAGCTGCAGGTAGGAATGAGTGGTTTTATATCATCCATCAGCTTTTTCTTACTTAGGAAGGGTCTGTGTCAGTGCAGGCTTCTCTGTCCTGTTTAAGTCTCCAATTCCATATACTTTTAAGGGGACCTGGAACTTGAACTCATGTGAAATGCTTATTTCTTTCACACGCTGATTTCAGGGTCCCGTTGCATTACCCACCACTCACCCACTCTCTACCTCCCTGCTTCCTTCCCCTCACCGAAATAGAGTCATCAAAAGTAGGAATGCAGATGATAAAATGGAAAGTGTCTGGGAGTTGTGACTGAAATGTCAAAACCTCAGCATTCCTACGTTTTCGTTATTTGAGCATTGACCGTCTGAGGTACTCTGGTGTTATTAGCTGTGGGTTAGAGAGTTGCCTGTGCTGTTCTAGTTTACACTTGTGATCTTAGCTCAAATCAAACTAATACATGCTAAATACATGCAAAATATTTATCAACTTATTTATTTATTTATTTTTCAAGACAGGGTTTCGCTGACAAATATTTATCTAATACTTACTGTCATTTTGGCTTGTTCCTGAACCTCATAGTGGCATATGTTCTTGGTATCAGGACTTTGGTAAAACCTGGGTGCAGTAAGAATTAGAGCCACAGAGGAGAAGGAGGAAGTTTATCGTGTTCATGAGTGACAGTAAAGGCTAATAAGGGTGAGGATTAAGTTTCATCCGCAGAGCTCCTTTCTAAAAGTACTGTGTAGTAGGTAGTAACTGGGCCACCACCTACAAACAGAGACTGTGACCCTTGGTTGTGCAGCCGAGATCTGATACTTCCAACTGCAGCTAAACTCTGAATCCTAAAATAAACCATTGCTAGGGTCAAGTTGTAGTGATAAGTGGGAAATGTCATTTTCCTTGTTGTCCCTACACTTACCCTTTGGAGCCACAAAGCAACCCTTATTTTTGGTATTTGTAGTTTCTGAGGGAAGGTTGTGATATTTTAGAACGTAAAGGGCCTTAATAGACATCACTCAGTACTATAGCTATCCCGCAGTTGTTATGCTGGGAAAAAAAGTTTATTCCTCTTTCTCGTTTCCCCCTTCTGTGTTTCTCTTCTTCCTTCTTCTTCCCTCCCTTCTTCCTCCTCCCTTCTTCCCCCGTCTTGTTTTTCCAGAGACAGGATCCCATTCTGTGGCCCCAGCAAGTCTTTAACTCCTCATGTAGACCGAGTTAGCCTCAAACTCACGGAGATTCACTTGCCTCTGTCTCCCAAGGCTGGGATCAAAGGTGTGGGACACCACTCCTGATACCCCTCCACCCTGCTTTTAGTGTCTTTGCTACTGTTGGCTAAAGGTTATTAATTTAGTGAACCACTTCCTATAGTTAAAAATGAAGGGGGAAAACACACACACACACACACACACACACACACACACACCACTCATTTTTTCTGTAGTTGACAAGAATTTGGTGATTGTGTATGTAAATTCCTTACTTCTTGATATAGTGTTCTCTGCACTTACTTTAGAAAATTAGTTTTGAGAGTAATGTGCAGAGCTCAATCTTTAGGAGGAATTATCCTAAAATTAGGGCCTAACCTTGTCCTGCGTATCCTTTGGATCCATTTCACGCCACATCTGGAGGCTGTGCTTCTGAAGAACATTGGTGTTCTTTGCACAGACAATGGTCCCTAGCGGTAAAGTTCTTTCTGCCCCTCATTTTTTTTTTTTTTTTTTTTTTTTTTTTTTTTTTTTTTTTTTTTTTTTTTTTTTGCAAATGGAACCGGCTCTCAAGGATTAACTGATCTGTTCCAGATCACACTGGGAGTTAAAGGTCCCAGCTGTTCCTCAATGAAACTAGGAGACTATTTTCCCTTATTGTTGGTGAGTGCAAGGATTGGGAATTATGGAAGAAAGTTCTGTTTTTAAAGTCAGGGCCTCAATAGCTTCAGCTGGCCTAGACATTTCTGTGTAGTGTAGGATGACCTTGAACTCCTGATCTTCTGCTTTGAGTTCTGGCATTACAGGTGTGCACTACCAACCCTAGTTTATGTGCTGAACCTCGGGCTTTGTGCATGGTAGGGAAACAGTCCGCCAACTGAGGTATATCCATATCCATAAGAACGCTTTTAAAAACAAAAATCAGTAGGAACACCCATGGAACATCCTATTTTTTTCCTTAATAATATTTTGTTTGTTACTTAATTTCAAGAACCTTTAAAAACATTCTTCCCCCATCCCACACGCTCCCACAGTAGTATATTACCTTGAAATTTATTGCCCCGTTTTATAGGTGTGTTTAAAAAAAAAAAAGAACCCTTTCCCACCCTCCTGTAATGAAAGTATTAAGAAAAAACAAAACTATTACAGTGATACCGTGAGGCTTCTCATTCTGGAATGTCCAGTGGAAAGATAATTGCTTGGGTATAAGATGTTTTTGTGGCCTACTTTAACATTTTTAATTTTTTTTGAGTGGGGATGAGTGGGGATTAATTTATTTCCTTCAGACTGTAACCTGGGGAAATTTAGAGCAGTTCCTTTAACCCTGGTAGCAGAATATATGTAACAGAATGTTGGAATGTATTTGAGATGAAGATTCAGACTTTCTTCTGAAGAACTCAAAATACAAGATTCACGTGATGTGCTGGCTAAGGCGTCTAGTCTGTTTATTGCTGAAGGAGGAAATTTATAACAACTGTTTGTCATGTGTGTATGTTTATAACCATTCATATAATGAAAAGAAGTTTTCATGGGATTGTAATAACATATCAAGATGGATGTAATTAAAACAGAAGCAGATTGACACCCTGAATTAAATGCAAACCAGAATCCGGCATACCTGTGCTTTGCGCTGTTCTTATTTGCTGCAGGGGCAGTCAGCCAGATATGCAAATAAAAAGACATTGATGAATCTCTCTGGGTGTGTATGTGGTTGCAGAGAGCCCAACTATTTTATTAATCTTTTACCAAGCATTGTTTAGATTTGCAGCAATGATGGAATGTATTAATTTGGCAGACCAAATAGCCTAGGACCAGAATGTAGGAAATAATAAGAGGAAGACATGATTGATAGGTTGTCCCATAAATAACACATGTGACTGATAAAGGGGCCCGAGTAATCTTTAGATCTGTGCTTAATGTCATTAATGGAGTTGTTAAAGCAGGATGTTTGAGTTTGAACTTCAATCAGAGAGGCCTTGCCTCCCATTTAAAATGCAGACCTATCTCTAGTTATGCTCCCCGGACTGATCTGTTGACAAAATTGGTATAAATCGAATTTTTGTAAATTGGATCAGATGTCAGGGGGAATCTTGCTGTGAAAAATGAGTCCTTTTTACCAAGCATAGTGTTCCGTCTCTCTGCAGGGAAGCTGGGATTTTGGTAGTCACGTGTTCTAGTTTTATTTTGTTGTCGCGATGAAACACCCTGTCCAAAAACAACTTAGGGGGACTGGAGAGATGGCTCAGCCCTTAAAGGCTAGTCTCACAACCAAAATGTCAAAGAGCAACTCAGAGGGAACGATTGACTTAGCTTACAATTCCAGGTTATGGTCTATCATTAGGGAAGTCACAGTGGTGTGGATTTCAGTGATCTGGGCATACCACATCTACAGTTGAGAGCAGAGAAAAACAAATGCACACATGCTTGCTTGCATTCGGCTAGCTTTCTTTACTCTTACCGACTCAGGACTCCTAGCCTAGGCAGTGATGTCTCCCACATTCAAGGTGAATCTTCCTAAAGTCCATCCTGATTTAGATAATTCCCCAAGATCCAGGAGGAAAATGTTATTCTCAGGTGATTCTTGGTGGTAGCAAGATGATAGTTAAAAACGGGGAACTGAAAAGAGATGGCTCAGTGGTTAAGAGTGATTGCTGTTCTTGCCAGAATCTGAGTTCAGTTCCCAGTACTCACGTTGTACAGCTCATAACTACCTGTGACTGCAGCTCCAGGGGACAGGACACCTGTGGTCTCTGAAAGCACCTGTGCACACACACATACCCAGACACATACACACAGTTAAAAACGATAAAAACAAATCTCTTAAAAAAACAACAGTAACTAACTGTCGCACCATGTTTGGTGCATGGCTTTCTCTGGGTCGCACCTCTTCATGTGTTCCTGCACCCCTGGAAGGAAGTGATTGCGAGCGTTTCATTTCTCCTGTCCAGGTTTCATACCTCACTTGGTGTTGGTGCTTTCAGCAGTCATTGATGGTGATTAGAATAAGCCCTTGTCATTCAGATCTCAGAGCTTCGTTCCAAGTGCACGCTAAGGAGGACTTGTGGCTATGAATATGGAATATGATTTCCATATCTGTTCCATTGGGGAGTCCGGGCATGTCATAACCACTTCAGAGTCATGATTGTACAGAGACACCCTAGCTGTAATTCTTCTATATGACAGTTCAGTCTTAAAATTGTAAGGATGCCAAAAGCAGGGCTGTCTGGTTACTAGGAAAGTCGAGGACACCTGTAATGCCTTGTTAAACGGGAGGAAAGTGCTCTAATCAAAAACACCTAATTATGCCCTCTCAACTGAAGGAAATACCCTTTACTAAATTTTTGGAATTTGTGTAAATGGAAGAAGCTGACCTCTAGATGAACAGTCTATTCTAATTTACTCTATTAAAAAAAATTGCCCCTAACTGTGGTGACATAAGGGTTTCATTTTATCAATTTGCTTTTACACTGTGTGTCAAAAAGAAAAAAAAAAAGGAAGGTATTTTCAGAAATTGTCTCCACCAGCATGAAGTTCTTGTTTTTCTTCTCCCTCTCAGTCCCAGAGCATAGGAGGCCCCCAGAGGGGGTTCTTATTTCCAGATGTGAGCCTCAGAGGATACATGCTAGCTGAGAGCTACCTAGGGGAGGGAGCGGATGATAATTGCTGCTGAGAGGCTAGGGGATAATTCAGCCTGAGTGCTGGGAGGTGAGATTTCACACCTGGATGTTGAAACCTGCTCAGTCAGAGAGTTGTGTTGTTTAATTTAAAAGGTTTCATTAGTCCGACACTGAAATGGACCAGATTGTTCTAGGTGAGCGCCAGTGCAAAGAAAATAATGGTTTTAAGATACCGAAGTGTATTGTGTTTCCGTGGTTGAAAGTTGTCTTACCTAATACCTGAGAGTATCAAAAGCCATCTCCCCACTTGGATGTATGTCTCCCTTGACCACTCATTTGATAATTTAAATTTTGGGTGTGCTGGTGTATGTAAAGTGAATGCACAAGTGTGTGCGTGCATGTGGGCACGTGCGCATGCCTTATATGCGTATAGATGCTAGAGAAAGGCGTTGGGTGTCCCGCTTTACCACTCTTTGTCTCGTCCATTCCTTTGAGACAGGGTCTCTTTCTAGCTTACCCTGGAGTTAGGCAGCGAGTCAGCAAGCTGCAGAAATACCACAATACTGGATGGATGTGTCTGTGGTCACCTCAGGTGCTGGGGATTTGAACTCAGGTCTTCATGCTTTTACAACAAGGCTCTGCCCACTGGGATATTTCCCTAGGTTCATTGACCACTTAAAGTTTGTTTTTGGAAATGCTGCTTTCCATCTTGAGCCATTCTAACTTCAAAATGTAACCCATCTTTTAAAAGTTCTTAACATTACCTTTATATACTCCCCCAGTGTGTGTGTGTGTTTGTGTGTGTCCGTGTCCATGCTTGAATGTGCACACAGAGGTCCAGAAGGAAAATTTCAGGAGTCAGTTCTCTCTTTCCACCATGCACATCCTGGAGATGGGATTCAGGTCATCAGGCTGTGATTCATTTAACTGAAATGTTACCTGTGTTCAGAATCACAGATGATAATAATAATGTCATTCGTGGCACTGTATTCCTGATAATCTGAAGATTGGGACATGGATTAAGTCAGAGAGGTTTATTTATTTGTTTAGCTTTGGTAACCTTTATTTCACCTTTCTGAAATGCTGTTCTTATGGACTGAGATCTTGGGGCCTAGTCTAAAGGAATCTTTGAAGTATTAAGTATGACAAGATATGCTTTGTGTTTTCTTTGGGAGCCGGTGGGAAGTTCGAGCGCTACTACTTTTTCCTGTTCTCTGTGCTGTAATGACTTACTGGGGGGGGGGGGTGTCACTCGGGAAAGAAGAGCCAGCATTTTCTCCGCGTATTTCTAATGTATTGTCTCATTTCCCTATGTTCTCTGTTGTTAGCCCCTGCATTCTCCCTGCATACATCCCTTAAGAGGTTTTTTTAAAAGCTCTTAAAATTGTTGCTCTCTCCACCCGGTAATCCATGTAAAGTAGGCATTCAGTCGACGCTTATGTACTGTTGACCTATTTCTTAAAACAACGAAACCTTGAAAAGACATGTTTGAAAAGGGAGCTTCTGTAGTGCTTGCTCCGTGCCAGGCATTGTGTTCGCAGTTTCACATTCACTGTGCCCTAGGACGACGCCGTGGACAAAGGAATGAAGGCTGGTTTACAGTTGATGGAGGTCGTCAGCTCATCCAAGACCAAGAAGGGCAGCAGTTTATGGCAGACTCGAAGGGCTGGGCTCCTCACTCTTTTACACTTCTTTGAAAAATATGGACTCGTTTTGTGAGAGCCTCAGTGGGTCTCTGGTAGAGACCACGTTTGTTCCTCTTGCTGTTGATGAAAACTATCCTTGGTTATAAAGGATTTTCTATGTTTAATAGTAGTATTCAGGGCTGGGCAAGAACCATATACCTAATTGTTTGGGAAGTTGTTTTCTTTCTGACTTCCTGTCTGTCTTCTTTCTGTCTTCCTGTCTTTCTTACGACCGCCAGCCCCACCCCATTTGTGAACTAAAGATGGAATCCAGGGCACCGGCTGTATGCTGGGAAAACACTGGATCACTGAGCATCTTCTGTTTTCTTTTTAAATGCTGACGCTTATGGGCTCGAGAGAAATCTCACTCGATAGAGTGCTTGGCTGGCATTCAGAAGACCCTGGCTTGGATCCACATACATTGGTGTGATAGTATACACTGTAAACCAAGTGCTACGGAGGTTGAAGTACAGTGTCAGCCTCAGCCACATAGCAAGTTCAAGACCAGCCTGGGATACGTGAGATTCTGTGTCGAACAAACCAAAGCAACACAACAGCAAAATACGGAATCTTAGAGTAATTGCTTCATAAAGTTTGCTTGTGGTCTAGTTGGTGATGTTATTCCCTCTCTGCCTTATTAATTGTTTTTTTGTGCTTTAAAACTGGCCTTAAATAACATTAGCAGATTGGGAAGGAATTGGTAGCCTGTCCAATGTTTCTGTGAATATAAACTTATTTTACTAACAGAGGCCTATGTTTTATTATTATTATTATTATTATTATTATTATTTTATTTTTGCCTGCTTTTAAACTACTGTAGGAAGTGGCACTTACTTCTCTTGGGAAGATAGTCCACAATAAAAGAGATCTTATTACTGGTGCTAGGTTTTATTTTATTTATTTATTTTTAAACTACAGGCACTCTATTCTTCCTTCATGAAAGACCATACTAAATAGCTCTTTGCTTTTCTTGATATCTATTTCTGGAAGAGTCCGTTATTCCCTTGCTATTGTTTCCTTTCATTATTCCAAGCACATTTTCAAATTGTTCTCTCTCCACCCAGTTGAGGTTTGTTTATACTACAAAGAGTATGCTAATGACTCTTGCTGTTAGATTGATTCTAATGGAAATCCCAACTGCATATAAAGTACTGTACATTATTGAGAATCCCCATCCTCAGCTCCCCTGGGCTAGGGTGCCCTTCTACCTAGTTCCTGTTCTAGGACTAAAGGATTCGTACCTGGCTGATGACCATCAGGTTGGGGACAGGTTAGTAGAAAGATATCCTGACCTCGTTATTCTCACAGGGCCTGACTTTTCAAAAGAGTATTTTTCTCTTTGATGAGAAGAAGCTGTTTGCTCCATCGTGTTTCCAGATGGGCTGTTTTAACCCCCTCTTTCTAGCTACCTCAGTACACAGTTATTTCTATTCACGTCTAAAATGGGGAAACAGTGGGAATTACTTGTTTAGACTGTATAATTGCAGGGGATACCTAAACCAGCCCACACACTCTGACTCTCAAAATCTGGCATAATAGGAGCCACACCTTTAGGTCCAGGGTTTCAAGGTGATTTCATACCCTTTGATTTTACGTATGTGCAAACCACAAATTCTGAGTCACCTTACAGTTTGGTTCAGATCTAAGACTTGTAGAGACTGTGAATTCATTCTTTTGCTTCTCCTTGTGCCTTTCTTAGACTCTTTTGGGGATGTGTCCAATTAAGGAAACCGTGAGGCTGGGCAGCAGAGATGGGTGTCTGTCTTGGGTAGTGGGTAGGTATTCTCTGATTACAGATGTACATTACTGTTACATTGTGTGGATTTCCACATCTGCCACCCATATTTCAGATGCACATTTACTTCATTTAGTATGTCATACCTGGGATTAGGAACACAGAGAAATATATCCACTTGTCCTGACTGGAAATTATGTTGTTGAAACACAGCCCATATGGCCATTGTAAAATGGTTACTACTGCATATAATTGCCTTCCTAACGATGTGCTTTGTCGTTACCTCCATTTTCCAAGAAGTGCCCCTGTAGCATGCTGACAGCCACAGCATCATTAGGAAACATGGCATGCAAAAACACTCAGTCGTCTTTAGTTTAAGGATTAGATTACATGTCAGAGGACAGGTCACCATGCTTTGTGACCATGCCTCTTACTTGGATCAGCTTACTGGTAGACTGGGTGGCAGATTTGTAAAGGCTCTGTCTCCCTGTTTTCTGAATATATTTTACGGCTTTGTTGCCATTATGAGAAGGCTGGTGTCTCAGGAGTATTATCTCCACATGGTCGTGTCTTGTGTAGAGTTGTTTTTTTCTGGGATACTCCCGCAACCTCTGTTCTCCTGAATATGAACACAAAGATCAGTGTAGGGGTGATTTCATTTGGGGTCATTTACGTGAGAGGGGAAAGAGAAAAGGGGGTTAGGGAGGGAGGGAAAGAGTCTCTAACGAGTAAAATAAGAAGCCCATGCTGTACCTGCTGTATGTCATCCCTGTGTGTTGCTTAGCTCCACATGGGTCCTGACTAGCTCTTCCTATTAAAAAGGAGTGAGTCTCTAGAGGGTGTGGAAAGGATCACTACATGGGTCATCCTTTACCTTCCACCGTGTTTGAGCCCCAGTCTTTTTGTTGTGTATCTGCTGTGTACTTCAGGGTAGGTGGTCTGCAGCCTCTGAGATTGCCCTTTGATTTCCTGGTAGTCATGCTGGTATTGTAGACACATGCACTGTGCCTTCAGCTTCTAAATGGGATCGGGATCCGAACTCAGGTTCTCAAGCTTCTGTGGCAAGCAAGGGCTTTTTGTCAAGCCATCCCGCTAGTCTCCAGGAATGAGTTCTTTCTAGCATGGAGAGGATCAGTGTCAGATCCTAGAAAGACGGCTGTGAGGTCGGCCATAAGATAAAGGTGTACCAAGTCTGTCTTGGGTATCTTAGGGATGCAGCAGTTGTGGGATGTGGTCTGCTTCCAGTTTTCAGGGTCTGCTTGGGAGCTGCCAAGTCAGTAAGAGGTAGACTAACAGAAAGGAGTCTTTCATCAGATCTAGTGTTTGCCTCTGGAGTCTGACATTAATAATGGGTTGTGGGGACATTCTGAGTGGTTTTGGACATTGAAGATCATCTTGAAGTGGCTTTAGCTGTGTGGTATCCCTCAGTTTACCAGAAGAACCCTGCTTTCATAGTTAGGGTGAGAATCTTTGGAAGGAAGGAAAAGTTATCTGGATTCTTTGTTGTTGTTGTTGTTGTTATTCTTTTTAATTTACTGAAAAAAATACAGTGGATGGGTATTTTGCCTGCAGTGTGTCTATGCAGTGTTTGTATACCCAGTGCCAGAAGGCAGAAGAGGGCACTGGATCTCCTAGAACTGGAGATAGAAATGGCTGTGAGCCACCGTGTGTGTGTGTGCAGGGAATCAAACTCAGGTCCTCTGAAAGAACAATAAGTGTTCTTACCCATAGAGCCATCTCTGCAGCCCCTAGATTATATCTCCTTTATCCTGAGGGTTTGGTTGCAAATGTTTTCAGGGTTCATTTCCTTCTAAACAAGCTAAGCATGGGGCTCTAGAGCTTGCAAGGACACTTTGGGAATGAGTTGAATTTTATGCTGTTGTGAGGATGATACGCAGTTAAGGTTCAGGCTTAGGGAAGATGCTGAGGAAAAAACATTTGGTTTTTCTGTGAGGTAGAAGCTCCCAATCTACCTGCACACTCAGTACATTTGAGGGAAAGGAGGGCAGAAAGTGAAAGTCTGTAGGGCTCTCTTCTGGGCAAGGCTATTAGGTTATTTCCATGGGGAAGACTTAATTAGAAGTGAAGCTTTACATCTGTCCCAGCCGTCCCCAGCAGTCCAGAGAAATTGGGTACTGATGAATACCTCTGCTACCGTGAATGCCTCAAAGGTGATGTTTTGAGTCAGTCAATCAAACAAGATTTTGGAAAGAAAACGGAATGCTGGAGAGAATAAATGAGTGAAAAGTTCTTAAAGCCTTTGGCTTAAATGTAAGAAGTAGACAGCAGTTGATGAAATTTTCTTTCTGGATCTTCATTCATAACACGGTGGGTTTTTGTTGTTGTTATGGTTGGTGTATAGGTAGGTGTCTGTGTGTAGGTCAGAGGTCAGTGTCTTTCCCTGTTACCTAGATAGAATTCAATGTTAGAACCAGACTGACTAGCCAGTTTTCACTGGGGACCCCCCTCTTTCTACCTCCTCAGTACTGGGATTATAAGTGAATACTGCCATCCCCGGCTTAATAAAATGTGGTTCTGCATGTTGAACTTAGGTTCTCAGATGTGCAAGGCAAGCAAGCACTTTGCCATCTGAACCACTTCCCCAGCCTTGGGCATGGTTCTTGACTGGAGAGGAAAGACAAACTCAACATGTATATATAACTCTTTGTACATGTGGGCTTTTTAAAAAAGACGACAAAATAATAATAATAAAAACAAGAATATGTTGTTGTTTTATTTGCATTTGAGTTCCTGAAGTAGCTTTTGAATTCAGGATGCAGTAAAAGAGAGGGTGCCAGCCCCTCTTGTTTTCATGATTTAAAGCTAGGGTGCTCAACTTGTGGGTCACTACCCCATAGGGGTTGCATGTCAGAGATTTGCATCTGAATTCATAGCAGTAGCAAAATTACAGTTATGAAGTAGCAAAGAAATAATTTTATGGTGGGGGTCACCACAACTTGAAGAACTGTCTTAAAGGGTCACAGCATTTGGATGGCTGAGAACCACTGATTAAAAGGGATGAACACATTCTGTTTCTCTAGTGTAGGCTTTCCTGGTAGGTGTAAAAATCCGTCAATCCTAAGGGACTGTGTCTGCAGGGGAATAGCATCCAGTACTGAACCAACTCCTGAATCAACAGGCTTGGGAATAAGGGAAAGGGAGTCTTGGGATTCATGAAAAAGAGGATTACACCAGAATTCATGTCTAGAAATACAAGATCTGTTTTTCCTTTGATCAGAAGGAATAGGAAATGAATGCACTTGGGCACCTTTTCTTTTTGCCCTCTGGCCAGAATAGAGGCACCTACGTTAATTCAGTGCCTGCTGGTGGCCAGGTACCACCATAACTGCTAATGTCAACTCATACTATCCTCACACTGGATTCATGTTTATAGGGAAAGAGACAGGTTGCAAAGTTTACACCTAACATAAAAAGTGCCCAGCATGTTGCTGGGAGTCCATACATTTCCGCCACAGAACCTGATTTCAATGTTTAAACTGCATAATGGAATTTAAAATGAAGTAAAGCATTAAATAGTTTTGTTCTGATTAAAACCAACTACCAAGGCTTTAACTACACTCCCTGGGTTTAAAGGTGGTCATACACTTAAGGTTGTTACCTAGAGCATCATGTTCTCTGATAGTTGTGGATGACCTAGTGAGTTGTTGGTAGAGGCAAGGCAGAGCCGCAGAGGCCAGGCTTCCTAAAATATAGGCCATTGCTTTCCCACTGGGCTGGACTGCTGCCATTTAAAAATATTTCAGACATATAACTGAAGCTTAATTTTATAAACTTAATTTGTGTCACCTGTACCCTTGTGGATGTACTAGATTAAAATAGCCAAGTATTGCCTCCCGCCTCTTTTCTGGACATTAGGAGAAGGTGTTAGAAATTTTGTTTTGATCCATCGAGGTGTCTTTCCAGTCTTTGGTAGGCTTTCTTAAAAGTAGGTGAAAGGTATTTAGGTGAAACAAAGGAGTCACCCTCAGGATTGAATTTTGCGTGGGCTTCTAACCGTTCTTTTAATTTTATTTTCATCTTGACCCTCAGTTGGGAAACAACTAATTTAAATTAGAAAGACGGTGCCAGCTATTTGCGAACTCCAGTTCCAGTTAGGGACTGCCTATCTAATACGATTTGAGAAGAGGTAGGGAAGAACTGTCCTCATTTCTGGGGTGTTTTCAGAATCTCCACCATTCTGGCTTTTTTTGTTGTTTTGTTTTTGTTTGTTTTTTTCTTTTGATTCCTTTCGTCGTGACCTCTTTTTCTCGGCTAATGTTTTGTTTAAAAACAAGTGCTCTGGTATTCTAAAACAAATTATCCTGGTTTAGCGATTGTGCTCTCAGATAAAAGGCCCCAGGGTAGGGCTCTTTCTGCCTTTGAATCCTAGTTGCCTTGGTCTGCCTGAGAGCAAAATCCAGTTTGCTGCTTTGCTTCCTACCCAGATTAGTGTGGTTATCTCAACCAGCGAATCTGAATCTGAAAGGGGGAGATGTGGATTGAATTTAACCCTACCTGGGGGCCTCAGTGGGAACTGGGGGGAGGATTGTGGATTTGAGTTTTGCCTGGGGTTAGGAAGAACCAGCCGCGGTTTCTAACTGAGTTTTAAAGTCACCAGTCTGGAAAGGAGAACTCTTCCTCTGTGTGGTAATGAAAACAGGCTTCCAGGCTGTGTTGTGGGCGAGCACATGCCCAGGATTTTGCCAGTGACCCAGAGTCCCATGTGGCCACAGACAAGTAATTTGATTTCACAGTTTCTATTCTTAAATTTGCAGGAGGGGGGTTCCTGCAGGAGTTACATAGTGATCATAACTTAGCAGCTTCCTTTTAGGGTAGATGTGATTGTGAGACAAATACCTACTGAAAGCCGTAGCCGGGCACTTTGAATGTGGTGGGGACTATCCTTTCAGCCTTTGAAGCTTCTGTGTAACGTTCCCACATAATTTTTCTCCCCATTACCCATTTTGGGCATGGAGAATCTGGATTGGATGGCTTCACACTGTTGCGGCTTACAGGTTTTGCTTTGTGCAGTGATGTCCAAATGCACAGGCACATCTGTACCCCAGTCTATTTAATATACAGATGTCCCGTTCCAGGGCTTCTCTCACATCAGTCAAACACTCTGTCCCTCTCAAGGCTTCTTTGATAGCAAGCTTCTGTACAGAGGAGTCATTGTTTGTTTTGGAGTCATTATTGCAGAAAGCAGTTTTGGGTTTCTTAGGGTAATGATAATGGCAGTGGTTTGCAATAACTGCTTTTTGTGTGTGTGTTCGATGAGCGTGCTTGCCTGGGAGGGCTTTTGTATAGAGGTTGACTTGGGCTGCCTTCTCGGTTGATTTTTCACTGTATTTTTGGAGACTGGCGGCACACGTGTGAGGGTGTGAATTTGTATCTCCAGCACTTATGTACAAATCCAGGCATAGCTGCACACGTGTCTGTATCCCAGAGCTGTGGTGCCCGAGACTGGAGGCCTTTCCTTCCTTACAGGTAAGCATGTGGTAAAGCAGGACACCCCGTATTCTCCTCTCTGTTCTTTGCTCATGCTCACACAGGTGCTCCCCTCCCCTCCGCTCGAAAAACATTTGGATATTTATTATGCTCCTCAGATTCCCTCTTCCACTCCTTACCTTGCGAGAAACAAGGACCGTATGTAAAGGGCTGATAATACAGTAAAGTACAATAAAGTACAGGTGGCAGAAACATTACTTTTTCTGTCCTTGGTTCTTAATCACTCTTGTGAGTGTTGTGAAGTTTTTTATTGTTTGTGTTTTTGCTTCAGTCTTCACTTAGAGCCTGACAGTGACTTGTCTACGAATACTCAGCATATATCAAAATTTGGCTCTGTGATTTGTCCTTTTAGAAATCGAATTCACTGAAAATATCCCTGTAATAGTTTTGAGAAATCTGTACAGACAGATAACCAGCCATGGCAGCTATGACTCTATTAAATAAATGAATCTTATCTTTCCTGCCTGGGTAATTTAGTAAACATGTCTGATCAGCCAAGTATCTTTATCTGGTACACGATGAAAGGTAGATTATCGGCTAACAAAAATGAAAGAAAGAGTTTCTCCCTCTTCCCTGTCCATCCGTGAATAATCTCCTTTATTCTATTCCACTTTGAGCACTTAAAACCAAAGGTAATGGAATTTGCCTGGATTTCCTTCCTAATTTGTTTTTCTCCCCCTGACGGAAGAATCATCAGGTTCTCAGGGGAAGAAGTTGCGGCTGTTATTAAATAGCAGGCTTGCTTGTTTGTTTTCTTGGGAGGGGGATGCTTTCTGTAAAGGAATCAGAGCTGCGTGCAGGGAGAGTGCTGGCCACAGCTGCTGGCTGTGGTGACCTGGTACTTGCTGGCAGGCCTGTGACCTCTGTCAGGATTAAGAGCTGTTCTCTTCCATTCTACCCCCATCGCGGTGATGGCCACTTTCACCGAGCAGGTGACGTGACTCCAATCACCCCTGTTCTGAATGGCTTTCTGTCTTTCCAAAAGTACACCAGAGGCTTGTTTTGTTACAGTACATTGATTAAATAAATATTCCTGTGTGCACAAAGGAACGGAAACTGGTTATAGCACTCGGCAGTTAGCTGTCCATTAGCAATAGAGCAGCTACTGCCCGCCTGCCCCCCTCCCCCTTCTCTTCAACATGAAGGTGCCAGGAGCAGATAAATGGCCTGGCCTCAGCTTTTAGACATGTGTGAGCCAGGGTGTAGCATCATGCTCTTTGCTGTGGTTCTCAGGCTGAGGCAGTGCCCAAGGTGTGGAGATGACAGAAGAGACAGAATTAAGTGTAGATGACTCTTTCTTGCTTGCGGTTTGTCTTTCCCTTCATATCTTAGCACCGTTTCCCTTCATCTCTTAGCACCGCCAGCTTCTCAACTAATTTGCCTCCCTTATAAGAAACAGGTGCTTCTGACCTTGAAGTGCTGCGTGAGCAGTTAGGTGTGGAGACCACTGCAGCCACACTTCTGTTGTGTTTGTTTAGAGATTCTGTCACGTGGCAGTATCAGGAGAGACACTGACAACTGGGGCAGAAAGACGGGATTTCCAGCCACGGCTGTGCTCCATTTTGTTTTCCTTCTCTTGGAAGGATTTTTGCAGCTGTGTGAGGGATTGAACCCAGGGCTTTGCACAGGATAACTGGGTACTCTCCTACTGAGCTATATGCTTCCAACTCCTTCCTGTTTTCAGTTGAGGGGTTCTGGCTGGAGTGTTAGATAAAAAATAAGGATGATTTGCAGAGTGTCACTGTAATTCTTCACATGTTAACTACTAAGTGTGTCAGCACGAAGGAACGATTTATACATCAAGTGTGAAGTGACCAAAATTCTATTTTTCCTACAGGATATTACGCAGGGGGCTTGTTCATGGAGGGGAATGGAAGGGACAGAGAGAATCAGAGAACATTAGTGTGGACCCTTTAGATGATAGAAAAAAAAAAACAAAATCCTAGGAACCACAAATCCTTGTGGCTGTGAGGACGGCAGCCCCAGGAGATCCGCTGTAGAACTGAAGTGAATCTCTTAGTGCATGTCTCTTCCAACTGACTGTGGGTAATTAGTTGGAAATGACATTAACCTGAGCTTAATTGTAATTTTGCATCCTAACAACATACCAGCTGTTCACTGTATTCTTTCCTGGTGGTGCGATTTAATTATTTTTTTTTCCTGTGCTATCTCTTAAGCTCTAATTTTCAGTTGTGTTTCCTTTTAACCCCTCCTTGTTGCTGTGTGTGTCCACAGCCCACACAGTTTAGCAGGCATGTCATTTCTTTGGCTTTTTGTTCTCGCGCCGTGATGAGGGCTGAATGCTGTTGGATTTGTGAATGACTTGCCTATTTAAACGAGGCCGCTTTGGAAAGGCACTGAGATACGCCTGGATGACTAGAAGCCTTGCTGTATTTAGGGCTCCTCCACCAGGTTTTAGCTTATTATATAAATAATATGGGCAATCGTAGGCCTATCAAAGGTGCTGAAAATATCAACTGAACAAGCCAAAAGAGAAGTTAATTACTGAACAGTGATTGCTCTGATATAACCAATTATTGGATCATTAAATGTTTATTACCTTTTATATGCTCTTTCCCCCATAAGGGCAGTTTCTTTTTTAAGTCATTAAAACAGAAATGGGATCTTGAAAAAAAAATTCTGCTTAAAAATTTCCACAAGACTGAAGTATTAAAAAGGTCTTGTGTGATCTGACAGCTGAATAGCCTTTTTCTCTTTGGTCTGTTGAATTGGTAATTAATGAAATGTATTGCTTGAGCAGAGAAAATAAGATTAGTTTTGCTTAGGAAATAAACAGAAGCTAAGCATTACTCTCTACCTGATACAGGTTAACATTGAAGAGCAATATAGGAAGTGTAAAAAAAACCAACAAAAACAAAAAATAAACAACAACATCAAAACCAATCCTGTCTGTATTGGTAGTTGGAGGACAGCCTGAGCTACACAGAGAGACCCTTACTCAAAAACCAAGCAAACTGAAAAGAAAAGCCAGGTTTCTTTGAATGATAAAAACGCTCTGTTGTAACTGTCTGTCTGTCTGTCTGTCTGTCTCTCTCCCACGTGAAAGTGGGGCCAGAAGGTTGATACTGTATGTCCTTATTATATCTACCTTATTTTTTTGAGGCCGGGTCTCCTTGTACCTTAAGCTCACCCATTCTGCTAGTCTGCCTGGCCAGCGAGTTCCAGGTTGTCTACCTCTGCCTCCTCAGCCATAGGATTACAGGCACATAGCACACAGTATAGTTGCTGGGTTTTTTTTTTTTTTTTTTTTTTTTTTTTTTTTTTTTTTTTACTTGTGTCCTGGGGATCCAAACTCAGATCCTGATACTTTACTGATAGTCATGTTCCCGGCATACTTAAATTCATTCATTCATTCTTTCCTTGAGCATCAGCACTAACTTGAGAGAGGAGCTGTGTAAGTGCTAAGGAGTTTCCATCCTAAAGAAGATGCATTCGAAGAAGAGTTCCGGGAGCCAGTAGTTTCAGGAGCCATTAATAAAGTGTAGGGCTTGACAGTGCGAGAGCTCCTTGTGTTTCTGTAGGGGGTGATGGCTATGAAGAATCAAGGTCCTGTAGTTGGGCATGGTGATGCACTCCATTAATCTCAAACAGAGGCACATGGTGAGACGCTACTTCAAAAAAAAAAAAAAAAATGAAGCCAAAAACAGAACAAAAGTATCTTGCAGATTTCAGATTTAGTGCGAGGTGAGTGTTACTATGAAGAGAAACTTGCTTTTAGAGGTCACCATGACATTCCTTGGGTTCACAGCCCAGCTTTGCCACTCGTCAACTGTGTGGTATGTTAGTGTCTCTCTTCCCCTGTCTATAAAATAATAGTGTATCCTTCCTAGGCTCGTGAGGGTTAAATGATGTATTGAAGTGCCATGACAGTGTATAGCGTGCAGCAAACTGTGTAATAGGTTGTTCATTTTTGAGAGATAATGCAACCAAATTCTTCCTTAGGGGAGACAGTGTTTGATTGGGTGTGGAGGGTTGGAGAGTTTTTTTTTCTGATACTGAAAAGAGAGAGGGATTCCTAAGGTTACCCCCACTCCCCCATCATGGGTGACAAAGAGTGGATGACTGGAGGTTGTGAGCGTCTCCTACCCTAAGATGGGTGCTGGGACCCAAATTCTGGCCTTCCCCAAGAGCAGCAAGCCCTCTTGACTGCTGAGCTTCTTTCCAGCTCTGTTCCTTGCATTTCAGGACATCTTTGGGTGTAATCACTTACAATGCCTACAGTGGTGTGGGCTCCTGTAGACCATTGTCAAGTGATTGCAATGGGCACGTTTTTCTCAGTTCCAGTCTTTTGAAGCAAGAAGACTGTTTATGCACATTCTGTGGTTGTCTGAAGGGTTTTGGAGAAGTTTGCTACTGCTTACTGCATTTGTTGAGTGTGTTTGGAGTCTTGAGTTTCTTGAGGGCAAATTAGACTGGTGCAGAAAGAGAACTTTTTAATCTTGTAAATTCTATTTTTAAGTCTTATTAAAAGTTTATAAGTGTGCTCATATGTGATACATTTTAAAGTCATTTTCTGGAATTTCTAGCCAGTAATGGGGCTTGTTTATTCTTAAGGTAAATTCCAGGTCACAGGCGATTGGATTTAGAGACAGTTTAGAAGAAATGTAATAATAACCAACATTACTTGAGTACTTTCTATGAATTGTCATGACTCCAAAGTTGCCGCAAAGATCCTGAAGTCAGCAGCAGCAGAATAGATTAAAGACTTAAACTTTTGATTTTGTTGGTTTGAGGCAAGGTCTGATGTAGACTGGATTTGAATTCTTGATCCTGCCTCTGTCTCCCAAGTGCGGGGTTTGCAGGTGTCCACTAGGATGCTCTGCTAAGAGCCCCAGATCTTAGTTGCATTGTAGATGTTACCTCATTTAGCTGTGTCTGACCATCTGTGTCTGTCTCTGTGAAGAGAGGAAGGAGCAGTGGATGGGAAGCTGATGGGGACATGGTAACTAGTTTAGTTTTGAGTGGAAATCCTTCTACTACAGGGAGGAAGGAGGTAGAAAATAAGAGAAGGAAGGCAAGAAAAGAAGGAACCTTACTCAGCTGTAGAAGATAGGGATAGATAGAAAACAAGAAATTGTGGTTTTGTTTGTTTTTCAGACAAGTCATGTTACGTCCTCAGACCAGCCTCTAATTTCTGTGCTCAATTGATTGTCTTGTCTTAGCCTTGTGCGATTACAAGTATGCAGCTCGGTTCCTGGCTGGGGAGCAGGTTTGTGAGAAAGATGCCCCTGATCAGGTGGTTAGGCCTTGTCTCGCAATCCCCAGGTTTTGTCAAGAGGGCACCCCTGTATACTCTGGGAGGTGTTGCATACCCAACCCCAAGACAGCCTCACTGTGTAGTCCTGGACGGACTAGAACTTGCTCAATTGTAGGTCAGGCATTCCTCAAAAAACTCACATAGGTCCTCCTTCCTCTGCCTCTGTCTCTTGAGTGCTGGGATTAAAGGTGTGCAGTGACTTTATTGCGATGACACATTTTATTCAGGCCGGGAGTTTCTTTTAATGTAAGAGCACAGGACATCCATTTCTGTTTGGTGATGGAGTCTGCTGAGCGAGCATTTGTCAGGAAGTTGTGAGGTCGAGTTTCTGACAGTGTAGAGATCTCACAGGCAGAACACATGCTAAGCACCTCGCTGTAAATGTCTGCTTATGCTCATCGTGACCTTTCAGGGAAAATAAAACAAGCAAACTACAGAATGCTCGGATAAGACATGCTTTACTACCAGAATGGTAAACTCGAGTACTTAGCAGTATCTGAGGCCCATGTGAAGCCAGTGAGGTAGACAACGCTTCCAGCTTCTTCTGGAGCAGCTTGGATGCATTGTTTCCGCCCTTAGCAGCACATCAGGAAAAGAGCTTTGAAGTTTTCAAACTTGGTGTCGTTCTAATCTTCAGGGAAGCTGATAAGGAGTAGGGGTGGGAAAGTGGTTCATTTGAGCAGTTATGAAGGTCTAAGTCAAGTCCTTCATATCCCATGGTGAAAAAGCAGTGTGCTCATAAGTCTCTTATTACAGAGCTGGAGAGGATTCCTGGGGCTCACTGGCCAGGCCAGCTAGTTTATCCAAATAGGTGCTTTTAGTTCCAGGTTCGTTGAAATATCGTGTTTTAAAAAAATTAGGTGAACTTACTAGACCTGGATGGAGGTGGGTGGTCCTTGGACTTCCCACAGGGCAGGGAACCCTGATTGCTCTTTGGGCTGGCGAGGGAGGGGGACTTGACTGGGGGAGGGGGAGGGAAATGGGAGGTGGTGGCGGGGAAGAGACAGAAATCTTTAATAAATAAATAAATAAATTAGGTGAAGAGCTGTTGAGGAAGACACTGGATATTTACCTTCGACCTCTACATGTGTACACATATGCACATGGAGAAACCCACATAATTAGATTCTTGGTATACTACTCAAGACTTACTAAACTTAAATCTCTGGGTAGTGACACTTAGAAATCTAATCTATCCCCGAATTCTAGATTTACACAGATTTGGAAACCTGTGAAAAAGTGGGAGATTGTGTTTCATCATCCATCCCTGCATTTGTTTTTCATTTCTCCCTGTCATGAGCAGATTGCAATTGGCTGCCCGTCATGCAATGGTCATTTAAGAACTGGCTGCAGAAACAAGAACTGACACAGCCTTTG
The DNA here is from genome assembly GCF_014885135.2 of Alexandromys fortis. Taxonomy (NCBI): domain Eukaryota; kingdom Metazoa; phylum Chordata; class Mammalia; order Rodentia; family Cricetidae; genus Alexandromys; species Alexandromys fortis. The sequence goes on from NW_026068043.1 coordinate 2,395,545, forward strand.
CTTGCCCCATGGGGTTCACACGCTGGCTGAGAAGTCTTTAACTTTGGGTTAGGTTTTAAAAGACTCACAAGCTCTCCAAGACTTCACGGGTAGAAGATTTGTGTACGCAGGTTTTTCTAGCTTTCATCAGATTCTCTTAGGGGTCAGTGACCCATAAAAGGTTAAGAACCAAGGTCTCAAGCATGCACAGCTGTTCAAGAAAATGTGGAAGAGAGAAGTGTTCCTCTTGCCACTTAGCATGTTTTTTGACCTTTTAAGAGCTTATATCAGTTTGAGGCTTGCGTCTGTTTTCTGACCCACTTAACATATTTTTAAAAGAAGAAAAAAAATAGTTTAACACTGGGCTATGGTCTGAACATAATACCTGTTTGGAGAATTGCATCGGATATAATGTTAAAGAGCTGCCCACAGTGAAACAGCTCAGTGGTCAGCCTGGTGGAGGAACTGCTTAAGCAGGGTGGCATAGGCAAGGTTCACTCCAGTTTTCTTACAGTATATAATTAGCCAAATTGCGGATAATAGTTTTCACTCCGTGGATATACATAAAGACTAATTGTCTTATTTTTGTTGCATTCTAGCCCCAGCATGTCTATTGAATTACTTAATTCCAAAATAACTTTGCCAGCTGTACTGCTGCTGCGTTCCTCCTTATCTCCTAAAATCCTCAAGTAACACCATTCATCACAGGCAGAATTGAATATCAGGGGAAGTCCATCTTTAATTGTTACAGAGAATATTCACTGAGTAAAATGCTGGAGCCTGGTGTATTTAATAGCCTCATTTATTTGTTTTGGGTGCACGTATGTGCTTCTGCATGCATGTGGAGGTCAGAGGACGATGTTTGGGAGTTGCTTCTCTCCTTCCACCATGGGCACTTGAGTTTCACTTAAAGCCCTCTTTGCCTCTCTGTGATGATCCCAGAAGATTCATGTTTTTTGGGGGGAATAAAAATTCTCAATTGTAGGGCCAAGGACTGTTGCTACTTTTAGACCTGTGTGGATGTATTAGTTATTTTCGTAGTTGTGTGACCAAATGACAAGCCTCCCAGGCAGGGCAGGGCAGTCTGAGGATATACTCCATCGTGGGGAGAGTGGAGTCATGGCAGCAGGAGCATGAGGCACGTCCAGGAAGCAGAATATGTGGGCTGCTGGTGATCTGCAGTCTACCTCTTGCATTTATTGTACATTCAGCGTGGGGCCCTAGCCCGTGGAATACTGCCGCTTACATACAGATCTGCTTGTAGGATTAGTGAGATATGCTTACTAGGATCCTAAGCCTAGTAAGGTTCACACTGAAGATTGACAGAATAAGAAGTGGAAGTGTGTTGATTTCAGTGTTATTAATTGGTACAGTTCTTCACTTTTTGAAACAGTAGTACCATGGAGCTGGCTGGGAATTAGAAGTTTACATTATTCTTGAGCCCTTGCCTTGTTTGCTTAAAAATTCAAATGTCTGTTCTACTTATTTTTAACTTAAAAAAAATCTTTGGATTTTAGTTTGTTGTCCATTTATCTTTATTTATATTATAAATTAAAAATTTTAAAATCTATGAATTTCAGTTTGCAGTCCATTTATTTTTATTTTTGTAGCCAGAGTTCCCATTGTCATATATTGAAAAACAAAACCAACCCAAAAACTTAACAGCAGCGAGCTTTTGTTTTCTTTCATGAGTTTAGAGTTTCTGGTTGCTTGCTATTTTTCTTCCTTTTTCTTTTAAAGGAGGGAGATCTTGCTGAAGATTTGTTCATAGATTGCACGTCTGCTAATTAAATAGATGTCAACCTTAATCTGTCCTAATCCTAACAGTTCTATCAATTGTATTTCTCTATCGAGAGTATTGAAGGCTTTTAATGAAACACTAGACCTTCAAGAGATCCAGCCTGTTAAGCAGTCCCTGTGGTAGCCCCCAAGGCCATTTCCCCCAGCTGTAAGAGGTAAATAGTAGCTTAGGCTGGGGTTAGGAATTTTGGATCTGCAATGGCTCACACTCTTCATTTCTTTCACTGGGATCTCTTGAGTTTGCAGCTTTCCCCCAAGCCAGAGCCGTGTTGCGTGTGTGTGAATATTCAGCGGTGTAGTTTCCTGTTAAGTTGTCCAGGTGGCTCAGCTCGGTGGAGCAGTTTCTCATGACTTGCCCATCGTCTGCAGTGGCACATCTAGTTTTTCTTTCATGAGTCTCTAACGGGACACTTACGTGGCGTGGCTCCCAAACGTTGTCCAGGAGGTGTCCCGGTAGTGTAATTATCTTTCAATTGCCCATGTTCCTGTAGGTAACCTCAGTGAATCCAATGCTTCACCGAGCTGGATTCTCGGTGTCTTCATTTAAAGTGATTCACGCTGGCAGTTTCAGAATATTTACAGAACTGTTTTAAGTAAGAGAGATGAGACCCAACTTGGCACTCCTGTGCCTGTTGAGGACACAATTAGGTGCAGTAAAAAGAGTGTAGTTTTCTGATAGTGCTGTCTCAGGGTCTTGAGTTTCAGTTCCAGTCAAATCCACTGTGCACTCTCCTGGGTCATTGTTATTGGGACTAACACCACTAATAGTGACCTTGGATGTCTCTCCATCCTGGAGAGACAGTGCTTATATGATAGGCCAGGGGAGAGTATTTTGAGTGATCTATACACAGTTCAAAGCTCAGAGCGGCTCCTTGTAAATTTATCTTTTTAAAGTACTCAGTCATGGGTGTCGTTTATTTCATATTTAGTTGATGATCACCATATGCTTTGTTATTCTGGTTGGTTTTTGTCACCTTGACTCAAACCCATTCGTATCTGGGAAGAGGGCATCTTAATTGAGAAAATTCCTTCAAAAGATTGGCCTGTAGACAAGTTTGTGGGATATTTTTTTGACTAATGTCCATTTGGGGCAGTGCTATTCCTGGGCAGGTAGGCTTTGGAGCCTGTCCTGGAACTAGCTCTGTAGACCAGGCTGGTCTCGAACTCACAGAGATCCGCCTGCCTCTGCCTCCCGAGTGCTGGGATTAAAGGCGTGCGCCACCATCGCCCGTCAACCTTTTTACTTAAAAGTAAAACCTTTGGGTTAGCAGAATGGCTCAGTGGATAAAGGCACTTGTTGCTTAAGCCCAGCCACTTGAGTTTTGTCTTCGGAACTCACATGGGATGACCCCCTCAAGTACTCTACACAAGTATTGTGGCACAGTTCCCCCTCCTTACAAAGAATCAGAAATATAAACAAAACCTTAAATAACCTGTCAATTTTAAGAATCTGTAAAGGTGTTTTTTGAGATGGTTGAAAGTATGTGTGAGAACAATGTCAAACTCTCCAGTTAAAAAAAATTATACTGGATTAATCATGTATCATTATAGTAAATATTTTATAACTAGATTTTGGAGGTAGAAGTAGGGGGTGAAAGTGTCTCGGTAGGTGTCAGCTGTACTAGGATGGAAGTTTAATTCTCTGGCCCCCATCTTGTACCAGAGGGCACTGTGGATTAATGTTCCGGGCTTTCATTCTGTGTCCTGTCTAAGACACTTGGCACTGATTCCTTCATCTCTGAACTGAAGTCTCGTGGATTAAGAGGAGAAAGAATGGAAATGTATCTTGTTCTCTGCCAGAGGAGGTACTTAAACCAGAAGGAGGAGGGGATGTTAACAAATCAGGCCTTGGCAAGAGAATCTGTCCTGAATCAGCAATGACTTGGAAAGTCTCTGTCGCTGTATTTTGCAAAACTAAACATTTGCTGCTTCTGAGGATTCTTGCTTACTTTTAGGATCAACTTTAGGTTGCACCATAAAAGGAATCATCTCCCCCATTTTGACAACATTAGGTAATTAATTTACAAGTAGCTCAATTAGACTCCAGCCCATACAGTGTGTGCAGGGCTTTTTAAAGAGCCTTTGTTTTGATGCTAATTGAACTGGTTGTAGCAGAGACAGCCAAACCTTTTACATTCATCTTTGGCAGAACAGAGGGCTCTCCCTTGGTATGGATGACCCTCTTTTTTTATACTGTGGATAGCGTTTAAAATGTACTGTGCCCTTTTTAACTGTATAATCTGAGAACTTTGAGAAGTTACCCAAGGCACATAATTCAGGTTATCAGGCTTGGTGGCTTAAGGTGCCTTTAGCGACTATACCTCAAGTTCGTGGATACTAAATTACTTGGCTAGGGTTCTGTATGTTTTTTAAAATTTTGATGCATACTGCCAAATTAAAAACAGTTTTTCTGTAGCTGAATATAAGAGATTTATAGTTGCCCTTCCCCACTTTTGAGACAGGATCTTATTTTCTAGCCCAGACTGGTCTTGAATTCACTAGTTGCTGGGTTGACCTTGAACCCCTGGTGTTCTGAGGGTTTCTGCTCCCCAAGTGCAGAGATGACTGGTGCGTACCACCTGACCGCTGGAGGTGGAGCACAGGACTTCCTGCCTGCTAGGCTAGCACTCTACCACTGAGCTAGAGCCCCAGCCCAAGTAACTGCTTTGTTTTTAAATTTTTTTTTAATTTTTTTTTTAAGTTTTTCAAGACAGGGTTTCTCTGTAGCTTCGGTGCCTGTCCTGGAACTAGCTCTTGTAGACCAGGCTGGCCTCGAACTCCCAGTGATCTGCCTGCCTCTGCCTCCCGAGTGCTGGGGATTAAAGGCGTGTGTCACCATCGCCTGGCCTCAAGTAACTGCTTTTTAAAGACAAAAGTGCCTTTGTTGTTCTCTAGAAATGATTCAGAAACATAGCTTTTCCAGTGAATATGGATCAACCTAATGAAACAGACTGAGGCCAGCCTGGTCTACAAGAGCTAGTTCCAGGACAGGCACCGAAGCTAAGAGAAACTTTGTCTTGAAAAACAAAAACAAACAAACAAACAAGCAAACAAAAAACAAACAAACAAACAAAACAGAGAGAGAGACTGAAATGGAAGCAAAGTGTATATTTTTGCTTCACATATGAAAAAAGAAATGCTCGACCTTTCTTTAGGTGGTAAAATCTGTTCCTATAGGCAGGCACAAGGTGATATCTTCATCAAGGGTTAGCCGAGAGGAACGGGTTTGTTCTGCAGTTCTCTTTATCTGCTAAAATACTGGGCTGGAAGTCTGAAGTGCTGTTCTTCCATCTGATTCTGTTTGCAGCATTGAAATGTTCAATGTGTATTCAGGCCAAAAGCAAGTACTTGTGGTTGACCAAATGAATGGATTGGATAGGCATGCTTCGGAATTAGATAAAGATCTTTTGGGTCATCTCAGATCCACCCATCAATATTCTTTTTAGAGCTAAGGAAATTGAAGTTTAGAAAGATTAAGTGACATCTTGCTCTAGAGCAAATTAGTCTCAGCAGATGTTGAACTTCTCTTTATCAGCGTATTTTGTAGATTCCTGTAGTAAGAAGAGAGTGTATTTCCCTTGTGATCACATTTAAAAGCACTAAAGAAATTCTCATTTTATAAGCAGCACAGTTTCCCAATGTCTCCTTTTTCCTTTGTGTATGTACTGAAATAGCCTCAGGTTTTGTTATAATTCAGCTAGCCTTTAAAGCTTACATTTCTTTTTGCCTTCCCCTTTCTATAGTATTTTCATCTATACTATAGAGGGGCGGTTGGTTGAGGTTTTGTTTCATTCCAAGTATCTAAATGTATTGTATTGACTTCTAATCTAAAGATTCAAGTCAAAGGTCACTTGCCCAGGAAGCGGAGATTGATGTAGTAACTGAGGCTGGCAACACAGAGACCAGCCACGAGCAAGGGCCCAGGTGCTGCCTGTCTGTTCTCTTTTGATTGACAGTAGGGTGCAAATGTGACTGCTTTCCACCAGAGGCTTGCTTCTGAATACAGTTTCTGTTTGGGACGTTTTGGTTTGCCCAGTACTACATAAAGTTTGCAGTGAAAGTCCGTTTAGGGTAAACCAGGAGGAAGGGGGAGCAAATGAGGGGTTTAACAGTTCCATGTTTTAGTTTTTCATGTGACTGACTTTTCTCCTTTTTCTGATTGAATTATTGCAGGTTTTTATTAAAGAGTAAGTTCTGGAATGTAGACTCTTATGGTAGTTAGAACAACATGGGATACTGTACTCTTAGGTTCCATAATATTTCATACTGCCGCTCTTTACTGTATGTTAAATGATAGGGAAGTATAATAAAATCTATCTAGAGAGCACTTATCTATTTTATGTCCTGTAACATTCAGTACTTGATGCAAGTCTAGCAGATCTGCCATTCAGACAGCAACAAAAGTGGTTCTATCCCAGGAGAAAGGACTTAGGCTCAGCTGATAGGAAGTTCCTGGTTGGTGGCATGTGTTCAGCAAGATCACAGAACATGAATCTTTTTCCGGGTGTTCATAGACTACCACCTTATAGATAGGGAAAGAACTAGTCACTGGTTTGGAGCCATTGGGCAGGGTAGGGAAAGAGCTTTGGGTAGAACCGAGGACTTAGCACCTGCTCCAATAGGCCTTTTCATTCTGGAGTCTTAGTTGAAGCATTCAGTCTAAAACAGTTTACTGTGCTACGTTTTACAGACTGGAAACCTGTTGAAAAGACACACAGCTCCTCAAGCTTGCTTTGGGCCTGTTTTCCTTGCCTGCTCTGTTGTGCTTCTCTTGTTGCAGGGAGGATGGATGTGACCGAAGAGAAAGCTGTGTTATGACAGTGCTTAGAGAGCTGCTTTTGATAACAGAGCCGCTCTTATCACCAGGAGAGCGGGACTGAAGAAGCCTGGATGGTAGATGGTCACAACCTCCTGCAGTTGCTTGTGATTCTTGCAGCCTTAGAGTGTGGTTCTTAATCTTCATGTCACCTCCTAGATTTACTGTATTATCTTGGTCTAATATCTAACTTCTCCGGGGCCCACTTTCTTCTCAGGAGGTTCAGGGGGATATTAAATGAATGATTTCTAAGGCTCTTGCCTTCCAGGTCCTGGATTGTTTATAGAAAAGTTTTTCCATGTCATCAAATAACAGAGCGTGGAGTTTTACTACTGTTTTGATTGGTTTGTGTGGGAATTTGGAAAATGCCTACTGACTCCTGTGAGCAAGTTGTTAAGCAGTTTATTTATAGAGCTCCACCAGGTGCTAAAGGTCTGTAAAAGGAACAGTGTTCAGAGCCCGCTGGAGACTAGAAAGACTTCTTTATCTCCCCAGCGGAGGTGAGGCATTCTTCCCTTCCAATGGGATAGGCGCTCTGTGAGTGAAGGGTTTATCTTAAGGAGTTTGCAGTTAGGCAGTGCTGGTTGTCACAATGTGAGAATGAGTCTGCTTGTCATTGTTGCTTAATATTTATAGATGTGCCACCGAGGTTTCTCATTTTGTCCACCTATAAATGCCATTAACACGAAGAAATTTCTCAGAAAGTGGGTATTCCTCATCTTCCATAGAAGAATGGAGCGGAATGTTTTGGTTGACAAAAAAAGTCATTATCCCTTTCTTGGAAATTTACTTGGATATTTGCATGTGCCAAGATGTCTGTCTGTTCAAGTAATATGGCTCAATACACATTTCCCAAACTTAACTGACCTCAGAATACTACCCATGTCAGTCTTGGATGGAGTGGTTATTCACCTTGTTTAGAACTTTGACTTGGGACATAATGGCTGCTCGAGAGAGTCGTAAGGAATAAACAGAAGGACCAAGAATGGATTTAACACCGAGGTAGCCTTGTTCTCTAGTAACGCTGTATGCGATTGTGGCAGACAAATCTCTTTTTCTTCTAAAAATAACAATAGCTTGTTTCCTGTTTAAAAGTGGGCGGGTGACCTGACTGCTTCATTATCTTACACTGTGTTAGTGGGTCTTTGTACGGCGGCTGAGTTATAACCTGTGTCAAGTGCTGCCCTGTCCAATACTGCAAGGAAACAGTGAAAAGGGTGTTTGTGATCAGAAGCCTGTTGTCCAGTGCCGGAGACAGGCGTGTAAGCAGATGACAGTAATGATGTTCTCAGATGTGAAGCTGGCCAAAATAGAACAAAGGAAGAAATGCTATCTGTGTAGACCATGCCGACTTCAAAGTCGCAGATCACCTCCTGCCACTGCCTACGATTAAAGATCTGTGCAGTCACACCCAGGCTAACTTCCAGTTTGGGGTTGCTGTTTGTATGATAAGCTATATCTGGAACCTGTTGTGATTCTTTAAACAAAATTTTACTCATGCACCAAGAATCAAATCTTTCCCTGCCGAAAGGTGGCCTAGCTATCTTTAATTGTTAACTTGACAGAGCCACCTGAGAAGGGAGTCTCAATTCAGGGGTTTTCCAGATCATACCGACCTGTGGTCATGTCTGTTTTTGTTAATTGGTGTTGGAGGACCTTAGTACACTGTAGGTGGCACCATTTCCTGGGTATGTCTTAGGAAACCAGGAGTTAGCGTGCCTCCATGGTTTCATTGGCTGTGCATGAATTTCTCTGGTCAAAGGTGCGGAATTAAAGCAGTCCTGTCTTCAGGTTCCTACCTGGAGTTCCCACCCTGACTTCTCTCAGTCGAGTATTGTAATATGGACATAAGAGATGGAACAAATACTTCCTTAAATTGCTTTTGGTCATGATATTTGTCAAAGCAACAGATTGAGATTATAAGAGGAAGTGATATAGCATTCTTACTCCCAGCACACAGTCTGCATATATGTGTACTGCTCGAGGGCAGGGTGTTGACATTGTTATGTCAGTGGGCCCTGCACCTCAAATGCAGTTTGACTGCCTTTGTTTAGCATGGGGATAAGGTCGGGGAGCTTTAAAAGCTCTCTTTAGGTAACTTCAGTAAATAAAACCACATTTTATGGAAAATGTAGTCAGGAAAGGAGGTTGCAGTATTGATATTTCTCCCTCAGTGCTTAAATACGATTTACGTTTCAAGGTTTTGACTACTGGGGCTGGACGTATAGTATAGCTCACTGATCTCATGCTTGCCTAACATGCACAGGGAAGGCTCTGGGTTCCATCCTCAGCCCTGAGAAGAAAGAAAAACAGTTACGTTTTTGGGAAGGTTATAAAAAATTCTACATCATGAAATAAATATTCACTCACGTGAAACACTGTATGCATAAGCTTTTTTTTTTTTTAGTTCTATTTCCTCGTATCCGGTTGTTTGTCTGGAATATAAGAACAGCTTGTTTCCATTGGCTACTTATGTTTGAGTTCTGTAGTTAGGTATTGATTGATGACATTTTCTTTGACATATTTGCTCGATGGCCAGAATGATTCTCAGGATGTTGCAGGCAGTAACTAAACTGAAGACAATCTGACGTGGCATTGTGCTTAACTTCCCTTGGTGACCTTGGACAACAACCCAACCTTCCAATAACCAAGGAGGTTGGGCTAGGATTAGCAGGGTACCTTGGAGTGTAGATGTTCCTCTATTCTACAGGGAGTGTTGAAGGGAGCTGCAGGCTGCGTTCCTGCTACCCAGCTCCCAGAGGCCTGTATTCATTTAAATACTGCCTGGCCCATTTGCTCTAGCTTCTTACTGGCTAATTCTTACATCTTGATTACCCATTTCTATTAATGTCTATAGCACCCCAAGGTGCGCTTACCAGGAAGATTCTAGCCATCCTGGGTCGGAGCTTCATCGCGTCTGCCCCAGAGAGGAGAGCTATTGAGTCTGAGCTCGCTTCCTCGTCCTCCCAGCATTCTCTTCTGTTTACTCCACCCACGTAAAGGCTGGCCTATCAAATGGGCCAAGGCAGTTTCTTTATTAGCCAATGACCTTCCTCCATCAAGGGAGGATCCCTTTCCAGGGAGAGTTCAAAAGTGGTTGTATTTTTAGCTAAAATGACTTTGTTAATTAAGATCCCCCCCCCCCTCGATTTGGAGCCAAAAGACTTATTTATTATGGAGAAAGAACAACTCGGAAGCTTGCAGTTTTGTCTATATTTTCATGCTTAAAGGAAGGAAAACACTTAAAAGGCAACAAAGCAGAAAAGAATACGTAGGAATAAGTTGCCTTGTTTGGAAAGGTACTGCCATCTTTTTTTTTCCTCCTACTGATTTGAAGCAGCTGCAGACTTTTCCTACTCTCAAGTGAAGAAGGTAACCCTAGGGCCTGGACACTGGGAGACAAGGATATTGTTTGAAGAGTCTTTGAGCCACAGTCATGAAAGCAACCGTCTTTAAATTCTTTAGTTATATAGTCCCTATGTGAACAAGCATCTTTTTTAGAGAGCCTCAGTCAGCCTTGCCTGACTGAGAACTCTTTCTGCAACACTTCAAGCCTTTCTGACCCTCAGGTGTTTTGCCATCAGGTTTTGTGGATTCCACAGACGATTGGTGAAGGTGGGTGTATGCCCTGTTTACTCTTCTGTAGTCGCTGGTTGTTCATTGTTTGTTTGTTGAAGGATGGCAGTGGTTGTTCCAATGAGTGCAGTTAGCTAATTTGAAGATCCCTGCTGTAGATTGAAAGAAGTTGTTCTGCCACGTCCCCCAGGTACATAGTGACGCTCTAATCCTCATTGTGATGGGATTTAGACGGCATCTTTGGGAGACAATAAGGGTTAGATGGGTTCATGGGGGAAGAATCTTCTTGATGAAATTAGTGTCCTTAAAATAAGATACCAGAGGTCTTACTCTCTTTTTTGATATTCCCCAAGTCCTATGTGAGAACTCAGCCAAAGGGTGACCATCTATAGTATAAGAAGAATGTTCCCATTAAAACGGTCATGCTTGGAACTGGACCACTTGGATATCCCAGTCTCCAAAACTATGAGTAAATTAATTTTTGTGGTTTAAGTCAACCAGTTGGTGGTAATTTGTTAGTCTCCTCTAGTCCTTCCATGTAACTATTATTTCCTGTGTATAGCAAGAAATGATAGCTAGTGAGTTGTGTGCTTCATTGCAGTCACTCTGTTCCTACTCCTCTCTTTTAGTGTTGGAAACTGAACTCACCTATGAGTTCATAGGCCTCATCTATGGTAAGCAGGCACTCTACCTCTGGCCCATCATTCCCCTTCTTTGCTGAACTTTAGCTATAATTATTAGTGGAGGGCGAAGGAGAGAAGTGGGAGAAGAAAGGGCAAGGGAGGGAGGGGCGATGGAGAGAGAGAGAACAAAGTGACTATCCAAAACATAATATTAGGGTGACTGAAAAAAGTGTGTTTGTGTCTGTCAGGGAGGGGATATGTGCACAGGAGTGCAGGTACCCGCAGAGGCCAAAAGAAGAGGGTATTGGATCCTCTAGAACTGGAGTTACAGGAAGATGAGAGCCTCATACAGGTGCTGTTAATGGACCACATCCGTGTCCTCAGCAAGAGCTCTTAAGTGCTAAGCCATCTCTCCAGCACTAACTGGCTTCAAACAGCTGGCCTAAACCAGGATGCTCAAGGCAAGGCAAACGTCGCTGTTGAACCCGAGATGATGGGAGGATTCTGTATAGAATTCATTATTTACTCCTAATCCTTACCTGTTTTTAACTACTAGATTTCATCGATTAATTCAGAAATCAATATGTAGTGGACTCAATAGCGTCCTTGTGGTTTTTCTTCCTGACTTTTTTTTGGAATCTTGCTGCTTCTCTGGCTTCTCCAATGGTAAAACTGGGAAATGAATGAATATTTAAAGAGAATACTGTAAGGTTCCCAGCACACAATAGACACTCATTGAGTGATTTATGTGGTCAACTCAGAGGCTGAGGGTTCCCTGCCCAGAATATGAGAATATTATATATATGTGTATACACACACACACACACACACACACACACACAATCCCACGTGGAAGAGAGGAAACGAAGGGCCAGAAATCTTAACTTTTATACAAAGTCAGCATTTTCAGCAACTACATTGAAACAAGCATTAACACATGTTTAGAACTGTGAAACCCACTGCCCTAGCCACTCAGAGCCATATGCCACCTCTATACTCAGATGCTTGTGGAGATGCTTTAGCTGAGTTGGAAGTCTCAGAGTGACACCTCCTCTGCATTTGAAGCTTGGCTCCTGAGTGAAAGGTGGATTGTATGGGGCTGGGGGAGGGGAGGAACAGAAGAGAGAGGCTTCCAGCCTGAGGCTCCTGCTGGTCCCTTGGGGGATTTAGAGTCTGTAAAAACACATTTAGGTTTCTGAATGGTAACAGATAAATAGCCCTGGCCCTTAATTGAAAGGGAGGAGACCACATGGAGCAGAGGTCAGGGCTTTCCCAGATGACTGGTATCCTGGGGGTGTCAGTTGAAAAGGTCTGGGGCTTTCTCTCCTCCTTCCTCCCATTTTCCATGCTGGAAATCCAGCCAGGGCAGGTAGAGGGACCATTAGCTAAGCTTTGTTGTTTGGATTGTTGATGAGGATGGCCCCTGGGTGGGCTGAAATTTTATGTTGGGGAAAGGACCCAAGTCTTTTCTTAACTGATAGATTTCAATCTGACTGCTACCTGCAGTTTGCCAATTACCTAATTATGACACAATTTTGTACATTTTTTTTTTTAAAGTAGGCTTGCTCCTATTCTTCCTTATACAAGGATTTTAGTCATTGTACATCTTGTGTCTTTAAATAATGTATTAGGAACATTTTCAAGTCTGTAAGTGCTTTTTTAATGAGAGTGTGAAGATTTTAATGGGACTAGATTGCTTTTCATGACATTTCAGAGTGACTTAATTGTAACAATGTTGAGAGGCTGTATTTTAAAGTTTGCTAAGTATGTCTGTGTGGATTATAGTCAGACACTTAAAAGGATGGATGGTTGGATAGTGGATTCCGATAGCTCTCGCCTCACTGATTCCCTCTAAATATTAGCTCTTTGTAAATAGGGGTTCAGCAAATCAGATGCAGGGGAGGGTTCTCTTGAACCTTTTAATTTTCAAACAAGAACAGAAGCTAATAATTGAGGATAATTTCCAGGGCAAATTCTTCAAAACTTAGGTGGATAGCTGTATATGGTAGTGCTTCCGTATAACCCAAGCACCATGGAGGCTGAGCTAGAATTGCAAGTTAGAGGCCAGGCTGGTCAGGACTACACAGCAAGATCCTCCAAACAAAACAACACCCCCGTGGCCCCCCAGAAACCCCAAGCCTATGAAACTTACTTGGACATTGATGTTGCTTCTGGGGTATTTATTTCCCCTGTTTCTGCAGAGCCAGGAGGCCCGACCATCTGTTTGCCTACATGCAGAACGTCTTTGCTGCTTGCATACAGACAGCCCTTACCTGCATGCTCATCGGGCTTTCAGGTTATGTCAGTTAGTGTTTCTGACATTTCACTGCAGTACTCACCATAGGTTATCTTTTTAATGAAAGCATTTTTCAGACTTGATGTAAAATTATTTTTGTTCTTTTTTAAATTTCTTTTTTTTTGGGGGGGGGGGACACAGGATCTTTACCTCGTGTGTTCTATGCTGGGCGCAAAGCTTATGTTTCTAGAAACTGTTTCTTGAAATGAGATAGATCCTAGTGGGACCAAGTGACACACACCTGTAATGTCAGCACTTGGGAAGAGGAAGCAAGAAGATGGGGGGGGGGGTTCTAGTCCAGTTTGCACTGCATAGTGAGAGTCAGTGCCAGCCTGGGCTAAGTCGTTCCTGTCTCTAAAACAGTAACAATAATCAAAATGAGACTGATGGTCAGGGCTTGTAGTGGGTGCTGTTTTTGCTTCCCCAGGCTGCCCTTTTAAAGTGCCAAAAGCCAGCTGGCTTAAAACAGTAGAAAGTCTCACACTTTTGGAGGTTTGAAGCCTGAAGTCCAGGTGATGTCAGGGGCTAACCTATAGGGGAATCCATCCTGGCTTCCTCTTCCTAGCTTCTGGCAGCTCTTACTGTCCTTTGGCATACTTTTGCTGCTCTTTGGATCTTCTCGTACATGGCCATAGTCTGATAAAGATACCAGTTGAATTGCATTAGGGGTCTCTAGTAATCTGCTGAAACTTCATTTCATCTGGTTACATCTTTAATGGCATGTTCCGAGAATGGTCACATCATGAGGCACTAAGAGGTTAGTGTCCCTCCTAATTTTTATTGTTGGCTTGACACACGTAGAGTCACCTGGGAAGAGGGGATCTCAGTTGAGGAATTGTTTAGATCAGTTTTGCCTGTGGGCTTGCCTGTGAAAGATTGTCTGGGTTATTAATTGGTGTAGGAAGACCCAGCCCATTGTGAGTGGCACCATTCTCTGAACATGTGGTCCTGAGCTCTTTAACAAAACTAAGTGTGAGCCTGTGGGGTAACCCAAGTAGTCTTCCATGGTTTCTACTTGAGTTCCTGCCCTGGTTTTTCTCTAGTGATGCAAGTATAAATCATATAAATCCTTTCTTCGACTACGTTGCATTTGGTCTGAGTATCAGAAATGAAACTTGAATAGTTAGGATGTTTACATGTATTTTTTTGGAACCGCAGTTCAGCCTGTGATAGGCATTGTGCTAACTTTTCTTGAGGTGACGGAACAAATGTCTGTCCTTCCGAGACTGGAGTTTAATTTCACCAGTTTTTTTTTTTTTTTTTCCTGATGAACCAACAAGTTTATTGGGTTTATTTGTAGAACAAAGGAGAGGGGTTACTTATAGAAGTATGAGCGAGCCCAGTAGAGCTGTCACCCCTTCATCATGGATAATGATCTCATGGATATTGCATTGTCGAGTCCCCTCCCTCCCTTCTTCCCTCCCTCCCTCCCTTCTTCCCTCCTTCCTTTCCTCCCATCCTCCCGTCTGTCCGTCCATCCATCCGTCCGTCCTTCCTTCCTTTCTTCGTTTTTTTTTTTTTTTTTTCTCCAGACAAGGCTTCTCTGTAGCTTTGGTGCCTGTCTTGGAACTAGCTCTGTAGACCAGGCTGGCCTGGAACTCACAGAGATTCACCTGCCTCTGCCTCCCAAGTGCTGGAATTAAAGGCGTGTGCCGCCACTTCCTCCTGGCTGAGTCCCCTTTTGAATTAGCCTTCTACTTGACACACAGTCTAGCATCTCCCCAAATCACTTGCAGATATGGGAAGATAAGGAGTAATGGCTGGACTTTAGGTGAGGGTCTTTTGAAGTCCCCCCCACCCCCTCCCCCCCGCTCCACCTACTAGGGAATGCCAATAGCTCCATTATGATAAACATTAATTTGGCTACCACTGTAGTGCTTTGGTTGCCATGGCTACTGGGCCAGGTCCAGGCTGGCATCTTTTAATTATGCCCTGTCATAAAACAGCCATGTAGCAATAGACTAATACTTAAACAAAACAAAACAAAATGCCCAGGAGATTCTGACGTAGGGTGTCTGTGTTCCTGAAGCATGTTTCCTAGAAGACAGGCATATATAATGATATTAAACAGGAATAGTTTAAAGAAGATGTGTGACTCACAAACTCACACAGCAAGCTTAAAAAGTAAAAACATGGCCATGTATGGTGATGCACATCTTTGCTTTTGACTTCTTTTTCCAACTCACGGTACTCCAAGGTATCTGAAAGTCTGAGGTGGCTCGTGAATAGTGAAATAAATGACTAACTCTCCAACTCACAGCTCAGCAAATGCTAGGGGAAAGGGCTGATCATCTGAACTGAAGAAGGCCTGCTCTTTTATTCCAGCATGAGTTCTGCCTTAAATGCTGATCCCACCTGTGGATTTAACCACTTCTGAGTGATTAAAACCTTTGCCCAGCCACCGACTTAAATAGCCCAAGTTCTTCATTAAACTACACTGAAAAAAAGTGATGAACAACCAAATTCAGATGCTGCATAATTTATTTACGTTTACCTAACAGCTTCCCCCCTGAGGAAATCAAGGCATTTTGAAGCTTAAAATTACCTAGTGGATATTAATTTTTCCAAAATTCCCAGGAGAAAGACACAAATATAAGGTGCGGAATCAACAAGGAGTCCCTTATCTTCACATAAACAGAGCTTCCTCCCACAAACTTGACTGTGTAGCACTCTCCGTCTCTGTGGACTGCAGATCTAAAACTACTTACAGAAAATTCTACCAAGTGCAGGAAAGATTTTTTTCTTTTCACAAAAGAACCTTATTATAGAAGCAGAGCTAACAAATGTTCCACAAATGGAAAAAAAAGTTATCAAACTTTATGTTATAATTTTGCAGTTAAGACAAAAATCTTACTCCATTTCCAACTAAAAAGTGGAAAGTCACTTTAAAAATGCACCTTGACTGTCTGGAGAGCTGTTTCAGCAGTTAAGAGCATTGACTGCTTTTCTGGAATTCCTGAGATCAATTCCCAGCAACCATAAGGTAGCTAGCTCGCAACCATCTATAATGGGACCTGATGCCCTCTTCTGTCATGCAGGCATACATGCAGATAGAATGAACACTCTTATACATAAATAAATGAATCTTAAAAAAAATACAATTCGACATTTAACCAAAATAAAAGTGTTTGCTCGTGTGCATTGTCCTTTATCTGCTTCCAACACTGGCTATCCCAGGTCTTAGTAATGTTTGACTTATTTTTGGAGAGGTGGTGCAGATGGGAGTAAGAGGTATGTTAAGTCTCTGTGCTTCTCTACAGCCCAAATGAGTTGGGTTCCAAAACTACTCAGCTTTGCTTTCCAGTGGGTGATAACTCCAAAAGACTAGATGAGAGTGGAGGTGGGACAAAGTCGCTCACTCTAGAGGTTCAGTCCAGCTGTGTCTTTGTTCTCTTGTGTCCTTGTATCTATTGGTTCTTCCTATCTGTAAGAGATAAGAAGGGGTTAAAGTCTCTTACCTTTTAGGCAGTAGTTATGAAACTTCTCATTTCAAACTTGTCAGGAAGCTGTTCAAAATGCACTTTTCTATCCCAGTCAAATCTGCTGAATGAGAGTCTTAGCTGTAGGTTCCCTGAACACTGCTAAGATCTCTATTGAGAGACCCTGCCACAACAGCATGGACTGCCATGGGCGATTGAGTAGGGCACCATTGAGCCCTACTTTATTTCCCACTGTGCTGGCTAGTTGTATGTCAACTTGACACAAAGCCATAGTCATCTGAGAGGAGGGGATCTTACAGGCTAAAAATGCTTCCATATGATCAGGCTGTAAGCAGACAAACCTGTAGAAGTTTTCATTGTCAGTGATGAAAGGGGGCGGGTCCGCTGTTGTGGGTATTGCCACCCCTGGGTTGGTTGTCCTGGGTTCTCGAAGAAAGCAGGTTGAGCAAGTCACAAGGAGCAACTCTGTAAGCAGCACCCCTCCATGGCCTCTGCATCAGCTTCTGCCTCTAGGTTTTGGCAGGCCCTTTGAGTCCCTGCCCTGAATTCCTCCAGTAATGGACCACGACGTAGCAGTGTAAACCAGACAGACCCAGTTCCCTCCCAAGTTGCTTTTGGTCACTGTGTTTTATCATAGTAATAGCAATCTTAAGACAGCCACCTTCATTAACCACTAGGTCCAGCTTGTTAATTTAGAGAGCCTAGTGAAATAAAAGTGTGAGGCTCTTACTATATATTATTAGGGACGTCTTGACGGTGATAGTATAACATTTAGCCAAGTGTGGGGTCCTCTCACTGTAACTGCTACCGTTTCCATTAGACAAGTTGTGACTACTTGTAAGAGACTCTTAAGATTGGGCCCTTTGACTGTTAATGTTTCCGTATAGAAAAATGGGTGTAGGAGGGTCCTTGGACCCTCACGCGATCACCGTTACTCACTTTCATGCCTTGGGCCATTTGTATTAATTCTTCTTTAATTCCATGTGGTCTCTGGGTTTCTAGATGGGAGGTGTTCAAGTATAAAGACTGGAAAGGGGACTCCATCTCTGAGGATATGATCATCTGTTCTAGGGAGACACTTTGGTGATGTAGCTGTTTTGGGGTCATTCATGCTCTGTGAATAACCTCTCACCCATACTCTGTAAGTAAGCCCATTACATTGATTCCCCGTATTTGACTTTGGTGGAATGGCACTTTGTTGGATGTTTGCATCTCACCAAGAAAAGATTTCATCTCTGGCTTCTCACCTGGGCTTGCCCCAGTTTGCACATACTGTGTTTGGTTGCCTTGGTAAGACCTCATGCACTGAGAGGCCAGGTCCTCTCTGCCTTATTTTTGTTTCCCCCTCATAGGCCATCATATTCTGAGTGTGCTGAATAAATACTGTAAACTTTGTCTTTTTAAGCTTATTTTGGGAGCATATGTGTGAATGCAGATTTGGTTCGGAAAGTGTTGTAGGGAGGTTTCAGAGATGCCTAGGTCTGACTGGCATGAAACGGTAGGAGGAAGGACGGGTGAGATGAACATAGAACATCTGTGGCAAATTACTCTTTTCATCCTTCATGGTTGACACCTTTGATAGCTGTTATCCTCTCTCTGATAACCAGTGTGCTCTGTTTAGATCTCCCGTTGACCTTGCAGTTCTTGGGACTAACAGCTTTTTCTGAGCCACAGGTTTAAACTTGCTAGGAGCAGAACCTGGGAAAATGCTTCCCAGGGTAGGAATCTGGTCATTTAGATTAGTGGTTAGCATTTGCAACTAGTTAGTTCTGGTTTGTTTGAGTTAGTGTCTTCTGGAGAATTCTGAAAAGCTAGATGGTCCTCCATAACAGGAGCCGTGGTTCTGTAAGCTGAGAATTAGTCTCTCCTTACTGAATATGAGAGGTTGCGGTGTACTTCTGCCTTGAAGTAATTGGAATTAGCGGTGAATTTGGCACAGCAAGGTCTGTCAACCTCTTTATCTCTTGATGGATGCACAGCTAAAGGGTGAGAAAAAATAAACAGAACAGTCAAGCCTACGTCAGATATTTAGTGACCGAATGACTGTCCTCCTAAGGCTGCAGTAAGTAAACAGTTGTTCACAGATGGATGGTTCTGTCTTTAACCTGATGGTGCTGAAAGTGAAATACGAAGGTGCCTCACTTTGAAACTGGAGTGAGCAAGTTATCTAAAATAGTGGTGTTGAGCTGAAATACCTACGCGTGACACACATTTTCAGTTTTTTTTTTTTAAATAGGTGAAATAAATTGTACTAACCAATGTAGCAGAAATTTAAAAAAGCACTTCAACTTCAACATAAGTGCTGAGGGTGTAGCTCACTGGTTCAGTGCTTGCCTAGGGTGCACAGTGCCCTGGATTCCATCCCCAGCATTGCCAAAACGTAAAAATAATTTTTTTTTTGAGACAGGGTTTCTCTGTAGCTTTGGTGTAGTTTGGTCCCGGAACTAGCTCTTGTAGACCAGGCTGGCCTCGAACTCCCAGAGATCCGCCTGCCTCTGCCTCCCAAGTGCTGGGATTAAAGGCGTGCGCCACCATCGCCTGGCCCGTAAAAATAATTTAAAAAGTCATATGGGATTTACTTTCCTCCATAACTCTCGTACTGGCCAGTACAGGTCTAGAAAATGGCAGACAGTATATTGAATTTTTATTTTGTTTTCCTTCAGAAGTTGCTTTATCGTCTGTATGAGCTTATTAATATGGTGAAGGGTGTGATCACACAAGGTGGAAAATGGAGGGTATAGCATGAGAGCTGGTTTCGTGAAGCTTTAGTGTAACTAGTTTAAGAGGTCAGATGAGCTCAGATCCCTGCTACGAAGATGTGCTGTGGACGTCTGCTTTTGTGCTGAGCATCTGGAGGTAATGGCTCGAGGACTTTTAGGAATACAGAACAAACTGCTTTGAACCGGTGTAGGGGTTGTCAGTTAAGGAGATTTTCTCTGCTATTAAGTCAGCCTTGAATTTGGCCCTGTTTGTGTGGAGAGTTTGCTGCTGACTTAGACCCTTGGTCTTTTTAGAGTATAAAAAGGAGGCTGTTGATTTTGAGTGAGATGATTAATCAACATGTAAGATCTTCCTTGTGACATTTAATTACAATTTAAGTATCAAGTGTAGTCATTTATGAGCCTAGTAGATCATAGAAACTAGCAGGGTAAGGCAGCCTTTCCCTTCTCCTCCAGCATTAATAGCCAGATCTGTACTAATTTGTAGATAAAGGCTAGTATATATCTGCCTTTCCTTCATTTTTTTAAAAAAACCAGTGCTCAAAGTCCCCTGACAGAATGCAAGGAGACAGCCTTGATTAGATTAGGCCAGATTACATTAAAGTGAATGGTTAAAGCCTTTGGAGTCTCTGGTTTGTAGGAGACACCATAATGGCCTTCCTAGCATCCCTAAATCCTATTAGGTGGGTTAATCTTATTGGAGATTTTACTTCTGCATAAAAAAGCACTGCCCTCCAGGTGGTCTCTGGCTACCAAGGTAAGCTGATGGACCAACTTTCTTGAAATAGGTTGGTTTTTTTGGCTTGAAGTTACCTGTCACTTGAAAACAGATACCTGTAGTTATAAGAAGAAACTGTGCCTAAGAAAATAATCCTTGGGTTGTACTCTGGCTTGGTGGCTGTTAGTAGTTGTGATGGGATATTCTTTCTTTCTTTCTGTCTGTCTGTCTCTCTGTCTGTCACCTATCTATATTTTTTAAAATCATCAGTCACTCAACCAACCAACTAATCAATCAGTCACAAGGTCTCATGTGTCCTGGGCTGGTGTTAAATTTATTATGTTGCCAAAGAAGACCTTGAACTCTTGATTCTCTTGTTTCCACCTCCCTTGTGCCAGGATTGCAGGCATTCACCATCAGGCCTGCTTGATGCAGTGCTGGGAATGGAGCCTAGAGCTTTGTGGTAAACAAGTGTTCTACAAACTGCTGAACTTTCCTGGCTTTCCAGTTTCTTTGTTAAGTTCATGATTTGGGGAAAGAGAGGGAGGAGACAGACATGTAAGAGTTGTGAAATTGGCTGTTTTGTCATTATGGCAGGTGTAGAGGATGGTTGGGAGCTCTGTTCTTAAGCTTTGAAATTGTCCCTTATAGCCTCTTTCCATTTTAGAGAGTGTCATTAAGAGTCATGGTGGAATCTGGAGTATGGTGGAGATGCTTAGATGCTGGGAATAAAGAGTCTTGGCACTTTGGAGTTGGATCATCACTGGCTGTGATTTTCTCAGCATGTGTATGGTTGTTTATACACGTGTCGTAAACTTTTTTCCTGAAGCAAAACACACTTTTTGTCACAGACCTTTACCCATTTTTAAAAAAATATTTTTCTCTCATCCAGACTGCAGTTTCCCCTCCACCTTCTCCTCCCAGTCCTCACCTTCCCTTTTCCCCAGATCCCCTACTCTTCTGTTTCTTTTCAGAAAAGGGCAAGCCTCCCACGGACATCAACCAAACATTGGCATATCAAGTTGCAGCAAGACTAGGTACCTCCCCTAGTAGGTGAGGCCACCCAGTAGGAGAGGCCACCCAGTAGGAGGAAAAGGGTCCCCAAAGCAGGCAGAGTCAGAGACAGCTTCTGTTCCCACTGTTAGGAGTCACACAAGATCACTAAGCTACACAGCCATAACATATATGCAGGGGACTTAGATCAGATCCATCCAGTTTTCCTGATTGTCAGTTCAGTGTGTCAGCCCCCATGAGCCCTGGTTAATGCTTCTGTGGGCCATTTTCTTTGGTGTCTTTGACCCCTCTGACTCTTACAATCCTTTCTTCCTATCCACCAAAGGATTCCCATGCTGCATCTAATTTTTGGCTGTGGGTCTCTGCATCTGCTTGCATCAGTTGCTGGATGAAGTCTCTCTGATTATATTAGGCTCAGGTATAGCAGAGTTTCATTAGGAATCAATTCACCGCCCTTTTTTTTTTCTCTCAAGTTGGATGAGTCATAGGTTGGCCACTCCCACAAGTTCTATGCCATCTTTACCTCAGGTACATCTTGTAGGCAGGGCAAATTGTATATAGGTTGAAGGCTTTGTGACTGGGTTGATGTCCAAATCCCTCTACTGGAAGTCTTGTCTAGTAACAGAAGGTAGCAGGTTCAGGCTCCATATCCCCATTCCTAGGAGTTTTTGCTAGGGTCACCTTCTTAGATTTTGGGGAATTTCCATTGCACTAGGTTTCTATTTCAACCCTGAAATGTCCATCCCCATATTCCAGTCATCTCTCTCAATACTCTTCCTCCATTCCCCAACCTGTTCCCATTGCCTCCAGGTGTCCCCCCCACCCCCCCCACTGGAAACTATTTCCCTTTCCCAAGGAGTTCCGTGCATCCCCCTCTGAGCCCTCCTTGTTACTTAACCTCACTTTTCTAGCTGCTGCTGCTGCTGCTGCTGCTGCTGCTGCTGCTGCTGCTGCTGCTGCTTCTTCTTCTTCTTCTTCTTCTTCTTCTTCTTCTTCTTCTTCTTCTTCTTCTTCTTCT
>NW_026068043.1:2421225-2428510 GCF_014885135.2 Alexandromys fortis
GGAAGATTCTAGCCTAAGTCCATCGTGGGTTGCAGCTGCCTGGGAGAGCAGAGCATGGCGGCTGTCCGGTCCCTCTGGAAGCAGAGCAGAGTCTGACCTCACTTCCTCTTCCGCCCAGCATCCTATTCTGTTTATTCCGCCCACCTATCTTTTAACCTATCAGGGCCAGCAGTTTCTTTATGGCTCAGCCAATGAAATCAACAGATTGATATGACACTCCCACATCAACCCCCCTCTTCCTTTCAGGTGATGCTTAATCACTCTGAAGTTTGGGGAAACGCTAGGAGCAGGTAAGGCAATCCTGGGGAAGGGTGATGAGCGCATTGCCTTCTGACCATTGAGATACAGAAAAGCTCTCTGCTGTGTCAGGACGTGTATGTGGTTGGCTGTGTCTTCAAAGGCTCTGGTCTTCCTTGGGGACTTGCTTGGTAGACTAGGCTCGAGCAGAGGCTTAGTCCCAGCCTTTTAGAAGTGATTCCTTGCTTCATTCTGGTCTGTACTAGTGTCGTTAGCCTGGGCAGGCCCAGAGGTCGTACTGGACAGAAGAGGAGAAGCGTGGGAAAAAAACAAGAGCCTTGGCAACGTCACTGGTGTGACATGTTCATGATTCTGAGCTGTCACGAAGTTGGGCAAGGTGGCAACTCTTCTGTAATCCTAGCATTTAGGAGGTGGAGGCAGGAGAATTGGTGAATCAAGGTCATTCTGGGCTACTTAGTGGGTTTGAGATTGGCCTAGCCTATATCAGAACTTCTTATCCCTCCAGAAGAATTCCACAGGGGCAGGGAAGATAGCTTAGTAATGTGCGTACTGTGCATGTGTGTACATGCATGGGCACACATAAACATGAATACGTACCCATACATGAATATACACAAACACATAAAGTGCAGACAAGGGGTCACCACAAAAACTCCCCCTAAAATCGGAGAGTTAAACTGTGTGACTCTTCTCTATGTGTCCTTTCTCTCCTTATTGTCCTATTTTCAGTGATTTCGATGGAAGGCCCTTATCCCTCTTCCCTGTTGTGTGTACATCAGTAACGTGGGCTCATTTCAGATCCATTATAGGTTCTCCCACAGCTGACCACCAGGTCCCCTGGAAAGGCCCCTTGGGAAATAAGAGCTTGACACCAGAGCAGAGTGAATCCTTGACTGGTGTTCTCTTAAAGGCTCAGGTTCCTTACAAACCTTACATAGATAGATACAGTCTATCCGAGGCTGACAGTCTGCTGGGGAAGAGAACCTGATACAAACAGAAACACATAGCCTGAGGTTTTATCCATAATTGGTAATTTTTCTCACATTTGAAAATGTGTTTATTTTGCTCAGATTTCCTCCTGCCTTTCTGAATGTCAGGTGTTCCTGTGACCTTAAAAAGTATTTCTTTTTTTTTTATTTTTTATTTTAAAAGGAGTATGAGCTAGAGATGTAGCTCAGTGAAGTGCTAGCTTAGCTTGTATGAAGCCCTGGGTTCCATGACTAGCACTGCACATAGAGGGCATGGTGGAACACACCTAATGTCCCAACATCTTGGAAGCAGAAGCAAGACAGTCAGAAGTTCAAGGTCACCTTCACTACATGGAGAGTTGAGGCCAGCTTGTCTTCAAAACAGAACAAAAACCTGAAACTATCAGGAAACCCCAATGATGGCTTGTGAATTCCCGTCTGACTCTCTGTATTCATCACCTAGCATAGCACTGCAAAGCTGCAGAGATTGGTAGGCAGCTGTGTTCTCCCTGATGTTGGCAAGACTGAACAGGAAAGGAACCATAAGGATATATCGTGGACTAACTTTGTTCTTTCTGCTCTGAAGTAAGAGAACCTGCTTGAATTCTTAGATTTAATGTAGGGTCCATTAGAAGCCCAGCACCAGGCATCTTTGGGCATAGGTATTTTGGGGATTTTATTTTTTAAGGGGCCTGTTTCCTCTTAGATTTAGGAGGCGGTAGCTGTAGATTTTCTGTCCCTGTGTACTTGGAGAAGTCAGAGGCTCAGCCTGCAGCATTTACCTGGCCTGGAGTTGGATGCTATTGTGAAAGAGGAATGGGAACATCCAAGCCGCTAGCATTTTACCACAGAAGTAGCTGATCTACCGTCCTCCCCTGCCTGCTCGCTCTTCTTTGTGCTTTAATTAAATACACAGCTGATGATGTCAGCTTGGCTCCCTGCTCCTTCAGCTTCCCCTCAGAACAAAAACATCCGGGCAGACAGTGGTGACAATTAAGTCTCAAGACCCAAGCTTTTGCTTGTTCTGAGGTAATTAAAATAAATCTGCCTAAGCATCTCCAAATGCAGATAAAACCTAGGGCTGATTAGAGTTGACCCTCTAATAAACCCGATTTGATTAGGCAGAACCAGTGGGGTGCAGGGAAACATTCAAGACTCTGGCCATTGACCTTTCCCTGGGGTGGGAGGTGGGGGTGGGGATATTGTTTGATTCTTTCCATCACAGAGTAGTTTGAGGACTATTACCTGTGACAGCTGAAGAACTTGGTTGAAATAAACAGGGGAGACCTGTGGGCTTGCCAGTAAGAGTTCTAGTCAGCCACAACTGGGATGTGCTTGCTTCCTGGCCAATCAATGGAGAATGGGTTTTGCTGGAGGTCTTGGCCTGGAACGATAATTAAAGAGGACATTCCCAAACACACCCAGGCACGTTCTGATGAAGTCACAGCAGATGTGGATCTTGAAGACTTATTTTTTGTGAAAGTCTCCATTTCTTTTTTTATGAAGGTAACTTTTTTGACTCATAGAATGGCTCAAAGGAAACTCCATTATGAAGACTGCTTTGGTCATTTAAGAGAAATTTCCTTAATTGATCCACCTCTGGGTCATGTAACCCTAGGCACATTTCTCTCTTTTACTTAGCACTTGACACAAGTTCCTAGCGTACTTTTTATTTTATCTTAGAAGACAAGCAACTGACTCATTATTCAATTGTTGTCATTGTACTGTGTGTGTGTTTGCATGATGTGGTGTGTGTGTGTCTGTGCCCGTGTGTGCATACTGGAGCCGAAGCAGGGATCAGTATGTTCTGTTCTATCCCTTTTTGCCTTATTTCCCTGAGACAGTCTGTCTTACTGAACCTGGATCTAGGCTGACAATAAGCCTGCCCCAGTGATCCTCTTGTCTTCACACTCCCTCACCCCCACTAGGGTTGCAGGCAATGATAGCCTTGCTCATTTTTTTACATGGGTCCTGGGGACTCAAACTCAGGTACTCATGTTTGATCAGCTCTTAAGCACCGAGCCACCTTCCTAACGCTTGACTTACTCATTCCTGACAAATGCATAAATTACTAAAGTCTCAGGCAACTAAAGGAGGTTGATAAACAATGGGCCAAAGGCCAGACTAGGTCTTTTCCTGTTTTATACATTTGTAAGCCTAAGAGCAATTTTGACTTTCTTAAATGGTTGGGAGAAAGACTATTTCATGACACTTGGACATTATATGGTATTTATATTCAAGTGTTCATAAATAAAGTTTTATTGGAACACAGCCACACTGGTTCATTTATATTATTGTCTTTGGCAACATTTTATGCTAAGGCAGCAAAATTGAATCCTTGTAACCAGGACCATCTGGCCCCAACAACCTAAAATATTTACTCTCTATTTTCAAAAGTGTTCTTCCTATCCCTTTTCTGTTACATAGTAAACATGAAGTAAATGCTTATTATTTGAATTATTTCAAATCTGAATTTGAGGTTTTGGATAGAGTGCTGATCCTACAAGTGTTCATTGAATATAAAAACAGGTGATCAGTAGGTCTGTTTCTCTTGTTGGCCGTTTGTGTTTGTGATCCCCCTCCCCCGTATGTTTGAGTGTTCATGCATGCCAGTACACTTGCATCACCTACTCTGAGGCTCAGCAAACACTGCAGAAGAAACAGCAAGAATCTAAGAGTGGTAGGAAGGGTTGGAGTGTGTAGAGAGCTTTGTCCTCTGGGCATG
The DNA here is from genome assembly GCF_014885135.2 of Alexandromys fortis. Lineage (NCBI taxonomy): Eukaryota > Metazoa > Chordata > Mammalia > Rodentia > Cricetidae > Alexandromys > Alexandromys fortis. The sequence continues at coordinate 2,425,177 of NW_026068043.1, forward strand.
ACCCTTGAATTCATGAACTCTCAGCAGATGTGTTACCTGCACAAGACTAGAGCCTGAAGACACACCATCCTCTCTCTTTCTTATAGCCCATGCTGGCCTGTAACAGGACAGATAGCTGTTGATGACTTGCACTTCTGGTTATCATGTCTCCACTTCTCAAGTCCTAGGATTACAGGTGTGTAGCAGTGCACACCCTGCATATGCTGAGGATTGAACCCTGGGCTCTGTGCCTGCTGTTGCAGCATTCCACTAACTAAGCCACATAGATAGCTCTTTGGTTCCCCACAATACTGGGCAATAAGAAGCCTCCTTTTCAAAGCATTGTAAGGACCAGCGCGGGAAGGCCGTGGTTGCTGCAGAGTCTCGTACCTCTGCTCATGAGCAACAGGAGCGTATCTGGAGAGCTTTTTGTAGATGCAGCCAATCTTTTTCTGACCTCAGAAAACTGAGGGGAGTAGACCGAGAGCTTGAAAAGATTGATCGGTGAGCTACAAAGACTGAAAAGACATTTTTCTTGAAGGTGAACTTGCCTTATCAAAATATTTTGAAAATTCCAAAGAAAAGTTGAGCTGGGTTACCAAGAAAAATGCCAGGAAGGAAAAATCTTAACGTACAGAATTTAAAAAGGGACGGCTTGTCTTTTCTACAGTTTTCCACTTCATAAGTTAAGGCAGATGGGGGTGAAATGTTTGAAACCTCCCGTGGATGTGGTCTCCTTCCCCCAGTCCTGTAACTGTGGGTACTGCTCAGTACCTGGACCTGGTATTGTGCTAATTCATCTCCTATAACTTGTCAGTCCAGAGAAACCATTTCAACCTTACCCGTGAGAGTGAATGGCCTGAAAGTGTTGTCATACTCTGCGCTGGCCTACAGCCCATAAGCAAGAAGAGATATTTTCTTTAAAAAACCCAACATTCCTGTCTCGGATTTTTTTTTTTTTTTCTGTATGGGGTGTGCATTCTGACAAGTGGGCAGATAAAAAGATTTGTTTTCTTAGCAGTGGATGCTATTAAATGGCTATATTTACAAAATGTATGAGAACATACTTTTATAAGACAGTTTTGTTTGCTTGCTGACTGGAGTCAGGGACAGTTGCCTACCTTCCGTGTGTGTGTGTGTCTTGTGATAGTATTTATTTTAACACTTGCTTGCTGCTGCTGGTACTCCATTATCAAACATTTTCATGCTCTGCTACCTTAATTAGGAAAACGTTGACCTTCTAGAGTGCCTCAGTTGATATATTGGGGTTAAATTAGTAAGCTTTCTGTTTCAGCTGGTTTTTAATCACAAATCAGTGGGGACTATTATTCCTTTGGCCCGAGAAAGAGTGGCTAAGAGAGAAATGTAATAACTTTTATGGGTTTATGTGCTTTACATGTGATGTGCCCAACCAGAAATAACAAGATACACAGCAGATGTGAAAGGTACCAGCTAATATAATTACACCAGGGATCATTTTCACCATTTGAGTCGGAATTACATTGAACTTATTTCTTCAGCCCTAACAGGATTTGGTAGAGTTGCTTCAATTTGAATTGAAGGCTGAGATGAATTGCCTACACTTTGTGTCTTTACTGCAAGGTTGGATAGTGGGTACTTTCTGTATTTCAGAGTTTGATAAACTGTCAGGCTCATATTCAGATTTATAGAGAGGCTCAACTGGAGGGGGAAGGTGTACTCCATTTAAACCTAACACATTAGCATGCTGGGAGAGACTAGGGGCTCTTGCCTGGAAACCAGATCTGAAGATATCCTGACACAGTGTGCCACCCTTAAGCCTTTTTGGAAATAACAGGTCCTTTAGCTTGAGATAAAAAGGTAATTTTGCATGCATGAAATATTCGACAAAGGGTGTGAACTGTGCTTGTTTTGGCAAAGAAGTCAATCCCAAGATGAATCAAAACAGATTTCCACATGGAAAAAATTGAAATACTTGAGGACTTATATTTTATCCTCTGTCTTTATAATGCTTGAGGAAGGAAAGAACCGTCGGCAGTGTTAGTGACAGGGCAGTATTAGGCTACAGGTAGACCTGCTCTGCTTTCCTTTTCATAAGCTCATTCTGTCACAGCAGAAAGGTCGTAGGAAAAGGTGTTTATTTCGCTGGAAGATTTCTATAAAGAGCAGCTTTTAATGAAGCCCAGCACATGACACCATTATCATTGCTAACACAGAGAGCTCGTTTTCAATTTTGCTATCAAAGAAAAATGACAAATAGGGAATGTGAGAAAACCCAGATGGACTAACTGTGTTAGGAGCTTGGTATGCATATTTTGTGTCACATATTAGCATTCATTAACTCAAAAGGGGGAAAAATGAGTTTTTCCTAACGTGCATTAAACCAATAAGGCTGGCAAAGTTCCAAGCTAACTCTTGTGGATTAATTGTTTTATGACTGTTTTAATTAAAATTGTTCAGTATATTATTAACCTAAAAAGTTTTTAATCTCTACAAAACTGTTGAGCAAATGAGACATTAATATTTTACATTAAACCGTGGTGATACTGCTGTGGTTTTCAAAGCAATGCTCGTTCAAGTAAAACATGGTAAGTGTAGGTGGAACGCTGTCTGTGCTCATGACTCTACTAAAACACCATGGTTTGGGAGCCCTGTCTGCAGGCGAGCATTGATAAGATGCTCCAACTGCCAAGGAGGTGCTGTTGAGGTTAATGAATTAGTGTGTCAGTGATGATTTCCTGTTTGATTTCATAGTAATGTTGGCATAGCATAGTGGGATCCTAAGATCAGAAGGGACTGTCTAGCGTTGAGGGGAGGGGCTGTGGAATTACTGACATTAAATTTTGAGATTTTGTTTTATGTCATAGGGACAGTTGTTAACTCTGGAATCAAGTGAATGGTGGGTAGGTAAGGGGCTGGAATGGATGACCACCTTCCTTTGCTTGATGTTCTTTAGGGAGGCACCACTAGCTTTGGCAAAACCACAGCCTGTTTTGCAAATGGTACAACTGACCCTAGTGAGGTTGTGTTGTGGGTACCTGTGTACAGCCCTGATTCATCATACACAGATTTTAATTCCCCCACTCTTCCCTCTACTCCCTCACCCCCCCCAAATGCCTTCATCATAACGTTCTTTATTTCTTTAACTGAGGAGACAGTCTTTCCTTTCCTTTCTTTAAAAACTTAACTTGATGGGTGGGTGCACCCCCCCCCCCCGTGGTCCTGACATCCTTGCTCGTGTTCTCCCTCCATCTGCTCCTCATTGGGACCTTGGGAGCTCAGTCCAGTGCTCCAGTGTGGGTCTCTGTCTCTATCTCCATCCATCACCAGATGAAGGTTCTATGGTGATATGAAAGATATTCGTCAGTATTGCTAT
>NW_026068043.1:2428975-2437379 GCF_014885135.2 Alexandromys fortis
TGACTGAAAAAGCATGGGATAAAACCGGACTCTCTGATCATGGCGAACAATGAGGACAGATGAGAAGCCAAGGTCAATGGCAAGGGGTTCTGATCCTACTTCATGTTCCGGCTTGGTGGGAGCCTAGCCAGTTTGGATGTTCACCTTCCTAGACATGGACGGAGGGGGGAGGACCTTGGACTTTCCACAGGGCAGGGAACCGTGACTGCTCTTTGGATTAGAGAGGGAGGGGGAGAGGAGTGGGGGGAGGGGGAGAAGAGTGGGGGGAGGGGGAGGGAAATGGGAGGCTGGGAGGAGGCGGAAACTTTTTTTTTCTTATTCTCAATAAAAAAAAGAATAATAAAAAAAAACTTAACTTGAGGGTTTGTGTCACAGTCACAGAGAAATTGAAGATAATGGTGTTATTCGAACCCCACAGGAGGATGTTGGAAAAGATAAGATTAGGGGAGCTCAGTGTGAAGGATTATGATAAAGCTTAGGCTGTCCTCACTGTCTAGATAATGATCAGCTCTGCAGGGTACCAGGCTGAGATCACCTATTAGATCCTGGGGCACTTGACACAAGGTCTTCCTTGCAGAGATGCATCCTTGGAATCTGGGCTGTGGCTTCTGAACAGAAGTGTATCTGCCTAGTACTTGCGCCACATCACCTTCGAGAGAGACTCTCATCTGTCCAGAAGCCTAGCCGCAGCCTGAGTCGGTCTCTTCCTTACCTCGTCTAGTAGTTTTGTTATCTAGAATCATAGACTCTTCGTTAGCCGTCCTTTCTGTTCTGTATACTGCCCCCCCAGTTCCTTCTGTTTATCTTTTAAAGCACCAGATTCCTAATAAATTATTCATGTATCCAGTATTTATAAGTAGTTGATAGTCAGAGTACAATAATAGATCTCAGTCTTGTACAAGCTGCTATATTTGCCAGAAACCTGGCTTTGCACAAGTGATTTTTGAGATAACTGGTTTTTATCAGGTGTGCTGCAATCCGTTCGTTTCTCTAAACTCTGTCGAGTTCTGTCATTTGCATGGAGTTGGATCATTAGAGAAGAACATAGCTTGGACTGAAGAGTATCCCCATGACATTCAGTTTAAATTGTCAGTATTCTATGGTCAGAGATTTATGTTTGTCCTAAACCCTAAAAGGACTCTCGCATTGTGTGTGTGTGTGTGTGTGTGTGTGTGTGTGTGTGTGTGTGTTGCGCATGCTTGTGCCTTCCTCCGCAGCCATCCATCTTGGTTTTTGAGACAGGAGCTGTCCTTGAGAACTGGGGCTTGATTAGCTAGGCTAATTGGCTAGTAGAGCCCCAGAGAGCCTCCTGTCTCCATCTCATTTTACATTGGGATTACAGGACCATGCCCCAGCATACTCTTTTACTTTGATTCTGGGAATCAGATTTGGTTCCTTAGGTTTTCAAGGTAAGCGGTTTACCAATTGAGCCATTTCCTCAGCTCAGAATCTGGTATCTTGTTGCTTCTGATACATATCTGCATATATACACTTATATATAACACATTTGCATGTGTGAATATGTATAACACATGTATATGTACACACACATATACAAGAATGCTTACACATGGCATAGGTTTAAAAGAGTTTTTCTGAGAATTTGGTGCCAGAAGAAAATTCCTTCTGCAGACCAGCATGCATATATTTTTACATTTTCCTTCCTTCCTCCCTCCCTCCCCCCCCCCCCCCCCCCCCCCCTCCCTCCCTCCCTCCCTCCCTCCCTCCCTCCCTCCCCCCCCCTCTTTTTTTTTTTTTTTTTTTTTTGAGACAGAGTTTCTCTGTGTAACAGCCTTGACTGTCCTGGAGCTCACTTTGTGTAGACCAGGCTGGCCTTGAACTCACAGAGATCCTCCTGTGTCTGTCTCCTGAGTGCTTGGGATTACAAGTGTGTGCTACCACTACCCAGCTCTCCATTTTTCTTTTAAATGTTTTTTGAACAAACTCTATTCTTATTTTATAGAACTATTAAATTTCCAAACTTCATTAACCAGCTTTCGATGTCCTCAGAATTTGATCAGGTACTGTTTTTCTTTTGCTCAGTGAGTACCAGTTTTCACCTGTTTTTTTTTTTTTTTTTTTTTTTTTTAACATTGCTGCTTTAGATTAAGAACTGACTTCTAGATTACTGTGCTACATGACCTACATACACATGGTATGCTTTTTCCTCTGTTCATGAGGAAACATAAAAGACACTGTTCTTGCATACAAAATCTGACCTTGTTGATACGATCATTTATATCTGGCAGGGAGAACTGCTCAAATTGGGATTTTTTAGTAGGACTTTAGGAGTGGGTAGTTGGGGACTTTTATTTTTATTTTTTAAATCTTTCGTGGTTTTGTGAGTATGTGCTGTGCTCCTTTGGATCATTTTTCTTGGATCATTTTCTTTTTTAGGTTGTATTAATTTTTATTGTGTGTTTTGGTATTTGGCATGCATCTATGTCTGTGTATTGTACGGGTGTGCCAGGTGCTTGGCATCAACCAGAAGTGGACATCAGGTCATCTGGAACTGCACTTATGGATGCCGTGTGTACTGCTCTGTGGGGACTGGGGCTTGAACTCTGGTCCTCTGCATGAACATTGAGTGCTCTTAACTACTGAGCCATCTCTCCAGCTCCTGGTTTCCATTTCCAGTCCAGCAATGGTGATCTATGTTGAGGTAATCGGCTCAGTTGTGAGGCTGGCTGATTGATTTCCTGACCTTTGTGATACCTTTCCCGGGGAGACTGTTTCTGTTCACCCCAGACAGAGGGCAGTAAGACATCAGACCCCAGCTTTGTGAATCCGTGAGTTTATTGGGGTTACATAATTATTGTGTGGGTGACTGCAGTAGCTGTGTCGTTGAAATGACCCATGCACCACACGGGTGAGGACTCTTGAAAGGTGTCCCAGGGGAGTTTCCTGTCTGTGCACAAAGCTACATCTCTGAGGAGTCCCCTCTCCCTCAACATTGCTCATTGCTCATACAACCTTGGCAATGGGCCAGTGAGAAGTGTTCCTCCAGGCCTTCCTGATCCTTCCAGGTCAGAATGTTTCAATCTAGAGCTCCACAGCCCTGTGTAGTCCGGAGTGCATGACTACCTCTCCATGAGAAACTGCTCGTACTGTTCATCAGCGAGACAGCTGTACTTTCCTCATTTGTTTTTCTGATGCGATAGCAGGTTTCGAAACATACCACCAGTGTGCAGTAATCCTTTCGCTGTTCAAAAGTCTTTTGTCTGAGGCTTCTTATGGTTGCAGTTGATGGCATGACAGCCCATGGCAAGCAACAAATGAGTGTTTAAATGGTGTGTAATCCAACAGATGTACCCGCCCAAGTGGGCACGATAGCTGCCGCGCGTTGGGTGGAGGGACCAAATTATCCCGGATACTCTTGTCGTTCGGTCGTCTCATTTTCTGTGATTATTTTACTTCTGTTCAGATTTTGTGACTCGTTTTATTTCTTGTTAAAAACATGTAATGCAGCGTGGCTTCCGTTTGGGGGAGGTTAAATTTGAAATCATGAAGAAAACTGTGATTATTGGGTAGTTTAGTAATTCCCAGCAATCACCAGAAAATAATATTTCCTGGAAGTCCCCTGTGTGTAGCTCTTGCCTTCTAAAGTGCATCCATACACTCGGGAAACCAGTAATCATGGCTGGCCCATGTTAAACACAACTCAGGGAGCGGGAGTGCCGGTGAGACAGAATTTAAAATCCACAGAGCAGGGCACTTTATCACATGGCCATCTGTGTGGAGATACCCTGCCTGTCAGCATAAGCAAATAACTCCGCGAACCTAGTGGGCAATGTGCTTCCGGTTCCTTGCAAAACCATTAAGATTACCTTGTGACTGGAAGTCAGCCTTTAATGTTTTTCTTGTCTGCCTTATGTAAACTTTAGGACATTTAAAGTAGACGAAGAGGCTTGACGTGATACATAATCAATGGAAGAGATTCCCCAGAGTCATGTTCTACTTAAAATATGAATTAAAAAATTTTTTTCCTCCATACAATGGTTTTGTTCCTGACCATGTATGTAAAAATCTGTTTTTGGTAGTAATTAACATAGAAGCCAGGGCAATGACTTAGGGATACATTTGTAAGGGAAATTTAAGGGGGCCACTCAGGAACTTTTAAGACATACTAGCCATGGCTGTTACAGTACTGTTCATTTGTTTTATTGTAGAAAATAAGCAATATATAGTTGTACACTGTACACTGCATGAAAGTATCTTAATGTTTGTATGGTTGATGGACAAAAATTCAAAGATACCCTAAAATAACAATGTAGAAAGTGCTGAAAATGCTATGTATACGCCTACACTGAGATACTCACTGGTTCACATATTATCCTCCCAATACTCGGGGCTCATAATACTGAATATACATATATACTGTTATGAGTTCTAATTTTAATAAAACTGTGCATTCATATATATGTATATGTATATAAATATGAATTTTTGACTTATTATAATTTGGCATGAGGTTTTGGGATTCTGACTTTAAAAACTATAAAAAATACCTTTGTTTGAACATAGCATAGTTTATTTTTATAGAATCCTTTTCTTTTATATTTTTCTAATTTTATTTATTTATTTATTTATTTATTTATTTATTTATTTATTTATTTATTTATTTATTATGTATACAACGTTGTCTGTGTGTATGCCTGGAGGCCAGAAGTGGGCACCAGACCTCATTACAGATGGTTGTAAGCCACCATGTGGTTGCTGGGAATTGAACTCAGAACCTTTGGAAGAGCAGGCAATGCTCTTAACCACTGAGCCATCTCTCCAGCCCCTATTTTTTCTAATTTTTAAAATATTATAAAGAAGTTGTTTGCACTGTTAAATATTTAAAATAAAAAATGCAGAATTATATAATCGCAAATATTTTGGGGAGGCAAGATGTTAGCTAAAAGTTATTTGAAAGATGATTTTTTTTTCTCCTCTTAAGAAAATTGAGAAAAGCACTGTGGTATATATGTGTAATACTTGTCTTTTGGGAAGTCGAGGCAGGAAGATTTGAGTTTGATGCCAGCCTGGGTAAGCTATGTAATGAGAACTTGTCTTGAAGACAAAGAAAATAGAAGCAATTTGTGTCTCTCACTCTCTCTGTGCAGTAGATATGTGTTTTATAATTGAGAGTTGGTCCTTGCCTCCTTATTGTTGGCCGAGAAATTGTTTTATCCATTTCCCCAAGGAGCTCACTTATTGACCACTGTTTATATGCAGGACTCTATTCAGATCTGAGGATATGGCCACGGAGACCTGGTTGTCTGCTTTCTCAGCCTGGGGTCATCTTGTACCATGGTCTTGGCATGTCCTTAGCCCACCACCTTGTGTATGGACCCTAGCATTTCCGCTTGGATCGAGTGGCTGGGATTTACATCATTAAACAGATGATTTGGATGCTCCTGTATCACAAAAGTTCTGCCTCACCCAGCTTCCCCAGCCTAGTCACTCACAGGCAGCAGGTCCTTCCTCAGGATTGAGTTTTGGAATTCAGAGCTTGCCGGTCAGGATCTGTTTGCAGCGGAGCTGGACGTGACCTTCCCATTCCAGTGTGAGCGCTCAGTGTGAACTGTGCTTCACCCTGCTCTTATATGGCTAAAATCTCTTCTAGCTGCAAATTCTGTGATTTCTTTTATTTTATCCTAGTGCTTGGGCCTCAGGAGATCCTAATATTGAATCTTTTCTCAGACATTAAATTTCTAGTAAAGGTTAAAAAAAAACATATCCCTCTTTTTTGACACAGCATTTGACTTTGTGGTATAAATATAGACTCAAGAATGAGAAAAAGAAGCAGAGTGCATTTGTGCACTCTAGGACAACAGATGGGAATTGAGAGCGTGTCTGTTCACCTCAAGTACACAAAACTAGTCACAGTCTGATTTTGTTCTCCCACTCTTTCATAAAGAGGGAAAAAAAAAGGTTTGTTTCATGATTTTTATTTGGAAAAACATTTACTGTGGCTTGCTTGTCCAGATGGGAATAGACTTGCATAGAAAAACCAGTAGGACCCCAGAAAACACCATTCATGATCTGATCAAAATAAAGGAAAGTTAATCTACTGGGAAAAGAGTGCCTGAAAGTTCTTTCTCTAGGAAAATCCAAGAGGTGGATGGATAAAGCACACCCCCCACCCCCTTGTGTTAGACCATGGACAGTAATTAAACAGTTTGGTTGTCTGTTCTTATATCATCTTTTGCATGCATTAGGGGTGTATGCATGTGGGAGGTTCTGATGACAAACCAAGAGTTATTATTTATGTAACTTTGGATGAATCACTTAAGAAACCTGATTTTTTTCCTTCTGTAAAACAGAGCAGTAACTCCTGTCCACCCTCTTTTTATGACATTGCTGCAAAGATTAAAAATGTAAACCTGATAAAGGAGATACATAGGTCTTGATAAAACGGGCATGACCGCAAAATATATGATTCTTGGCTGTTGCTGCAAGTATATGGATGTATGTGCATTTGTGTGCATGTGTTTCCTCTATGACTTATACACAAAAGCTTTATATCCAAGAGTATAAGTGATTGAAAACAGCAAAGAATTGTACGAACTGGACAGAAACTGTAGTTTAAGAGTATAAGGTTTGTTTCTTGATTGACTGACAATAGGGAATGGTCCTCAAGGATAAATATTTTTTAATCCATCTTCCTTATGGTTCTTTGGATGAAGAAGCAGTTTGAATAGAGATTACTGGTCAATGGGATTCTTAATTGCATTGTACTTTATTTTGACTCATTGAGAGAAGCCTAGGATGGTAACAGTAGAGGTACAGTGCATCTCAGAAGACCGGGAACTCAGGGAAAGGATCATAACAGCTGCCAGGTGTAACAGCCTGTATATGTAATCCTAGCACTTCAGAGGCGGAAGCAGGAGAATTGCTAAGAGTTTGAGACTTGCTTAGGCTACAGATTGAGTTCTAAGTCAGCCTTGGGTATAGAGTGAGACAAAACGTGTAAGGAAAAACCATAGGAAGGCTCAGTAGTAGAAGTAGGGCAGAGTAGGCTCTTCTGCTAGAGGGGTAAAGTTCATAGCTGTTAGAGCAGGGACAGACAAAGAGGGGATGCTTCAATTTTCCTTGAGACATTTTACTGGTGAGGGTGAAGCACAGCAGTGAGTTGTCAGAGGGTTGTCTGTACACTCTTCATCACGGTGTATTAATGACGTCGAGGCAGACCTTGACCTCAGGAAGAGTTACCGCACAGGGTCAAAGTCACGTGTTCCACATAGGCAGCCTTGAAGGGTTTTATGAGGACTAAGGATGACATTTAGAATGGCAGTGGAGAGTATCAGCCACCCGTCCTCAGGCAGTCTCCCACAAATGCTCTTTATCCCAACTGGAGCTGGCATCGTTTCCTAAGAGTTTTCCCGTGATATTCTGTGTGACTCAGTGGCCAGAATTCCAGGGACCCTGGCCTGAGATGCCATTTCTGTCTTCAGCGTTCAGTGTCTCCTCCGCTGGCATTGTCCTTTCCTCCATCCTGGCGGGTCTGGTGCAAGGGTTTGTCAAGTGGGGAATTGATGCCGTTCTTTGTTGGAGAGGGCAGCAAATGCCGGCTGTGAGTTTTGTTCTCTAGCTATGCTGGGAACCACAGGGAATTTGTAGGCTGCCAGCAACTCATTCTGCTTTAGCTACTGGGTGGCTACTCAGTGTTGCGTCACTCAGAACCACTGAATTCAGATCCATTGTATCTTTAGAGTTTGTTGGTAGAGAGTCAGATAACTGATAAATGCTTTCTTCAGGTAATTCATTCTAAGCCTTAGCTTTTCTCTTTCTCTGTTACTACATTGTACATCCTCTAAAATAAATAAATAAAAGTCCCCTCTAGGACCATGTGTTTTTAGAAGCTGGGATTGTGTGCTGTACTTTATTGGAACACAGAAGGAGACTGTCTGGTTAAGGCGAGAGATTGTGGTGCTAAAAAAGGAAATTGGCAGGTCTGTCCCTGGCACTTTCAGTAAGAAAAGAAAAGGAATGACAGGCTGGCTGGGGATTCTATTAAAGGGAGACCTGATCCTCACATGACCTTGTTCCCTGAACCTAGAAGGGTGGCCTGTCTGAGGAGCAGCCGCTTTGGGGAGCTAAGACAGACCTGCTCTGCTTTCTGCCACTTACATTTAGCAGCTTAATGGAGAGACAGGAGCTTGTTAAGGAATAATCATGAATGCTGTGGCGATTCCTTCCTCCCCTTAGCCAGAAGCCAGCCTCACTCGTGTGCACAGCCAAGTTTGTAGCCACACAATTTGTTTGTAAGGAGAAGAAAGATTCTTAGTACTAATTTGGCCCTGGAGTTGGTTCAGAGTAAGATGATCCTGCGTTTCTTTCCTTAGCCTTATTGGTGCGGAGGTCTTCAGCTAATGTGAAGTTGTTTCAACTTTTTTACATCACTTTCTAGTCGTCC
>NW_026068043.1:2437399-2477707 GCF_014885135.2 Alexandromys fortis
CCCCCCCCCCCCCCCCCCCCCCCCCCCCCGCCCTTCCAGGCTTCTAAGGCCAGAGGGACAGATATGGTCTTTTAGGCCAGGAATGAAAATTTGATGTTCAAACCCAAAAGCCCGAAGTAAGAAGGTTAAGAAGGTTTTTTTTTTTTTTTGTTTTTGTTTTTGTTTTTCGAGACAGTGTTCCTCTGTGGTTTTGGAGCCTGTCCTGGAACTAGCTCTTGTAGACCAGGCTGGTCTCTAACTCACAGAGATCCGCCTACCTCTGCCTCCCAAGTGCTGGGATTAAAGGCATGCGCCACCACCGCCCGGCAGTAAGAAGGGTTTATATTTATACTGAGTGTGTTTTGCTTTTTTTAAAGAGCAGTTTTCAGAGATGACTTTTTCAGTTCCTAAGTCCACTTTTTTTTCTAAATACGAAATGTTTGTAACATACGAGAAATATTTTGTTAACATTCTTACCATTTTGCGACAGTAAAAATATGATCAGGAAGTCTTTTTCATTAATATTTTTATCCTTTGAAAGTTCCATACACTCAAACAGTGCCCATTAACCATGCTCATCCACCTCTACCTCCAGTTCCCACAATGCCACCAACCTTTTCTCTCTCACAGCTTCATGTACTCTCACAAATATTTTTTTTGTTATTAATAATCTCCTTAGTGCAAATTGTACTACCCATATGCACATGGATATGTGACCATCCACTGAGGCACGAACAATCTGCCCGTGGCCACATCTCCAAAGGAGAAATATTCTACTCAACTCAGCAACCGCCAGCTGCCCATAACTCTTCTGCTGGGATTCAGGCCTTGAAGGCCCCTCCCCTGTTCGTACTGGAATTTTGCCTGGCTTGGTTGTGTGCTGGTAACCACAGCTGCCGTGAGTTGATGTGTGCATTAGCCATGCCATAGCCTGAAGTTAGCATCTCAGGGCTCTGTCCTCTGCTTCCACTAGCTCTTACATTCTTTCTGCCCTCTCTTCCATGAAGTTCCCGAGGACCAGAAAGCCTTATTCCTGTTTTGTAAAGAGAAAAAAAAAAAGGCATGCTCAGAAGAGTGACAGAGATCACCAAGTGTGTCTGGGACAAAGGCTGAAAAGAGTGCCATTTCATCAGCCTGTACTGGTCCTGTACTGACTGTTTATGGAACTTCATCATGCCATAGATCAAAAGCAAAGTCATGAATGACTCTTACCATAGGCAAGGAGATGAAGTGTTTACCAAATATCTTGTCTGCAGTTTATTTATCCTTTATTCTGACTGCTGCTGGTTAGAAGCAGAGCGGCATAGTGGTGAAGGATTGAGAACATGGGCTGTGGAAACTGACTGCCTGACTTCAGTTGGTTGGACATCTGTTTTCTGCACTCAGCTGTCCTCATCTGCCGATGGAGATGGATGATTGGCACTTACGTGAGTGCATCAAGCCATCTAAATTACTTAGAGTGGTGCCCGAAACATTGTAAACACTCAGTAAATGCTGGTGGTTGCTTTGCTTTGTATAATGCTTTCATTTTTGTAACTCAATAGAGGGGGGAAAAAGTTCCTGTTTTTCTCTGTTCTGTGAGTCTTACCAAATCTAGTAAGTCTCTGGTACTCTGACCCCTGTAAAGTAGTTCAGATGTGAGACTCCAACCTTGTGTGTGTGTGTCTGTCTGTCTGTCTATCCTATAGTTAGATGAGAAGCTAGCTTTACTGTTGGAACCCTTTTGGAATTGTGTGAAGCAAGCAGGCGAGAGTCCAAGTGCCCAAAGAGAGTAGGATCCCCTAGAGCTGGAGTTGCAGGTTGTTGTGAACTATCCAGCATTGATACAGGGAACCAAACTCAGGTTTTCTGGAAGAGCAGTATACACGCCTTTAACTGCTGAGTCATCTCTCCAGGCTCAAGGCGGAGTTGGGGAGAAGAACAATATACCTTGCCTTGAGAACCAATATAATTTAAGGCCATCCATCAGAATCCTCTATCTTGGTCATCTCTGAGGGCAGGTTTAACTTTCGTTTGATGTGTGTTTTATGAACACATATTCATACTATAGAAGATTGGCATCATATTGGAAGACAGCATAGGAAGAAAATTTTGGGACTAAAAATTTATACCCGTTGCCTTACAGTTTTGAAGGCTTCCTCTTTGCTTCTGAAGGTACACTGATGAGCTGGAGGTAGATAAGATGACTGAAGGGAGTGGGCACAGCTTTTCTCGATTCTAGTGTGTGCATAGCTAAGAACTGAATCAGCAATCCCTAGACTTGGTTGCAGTGCTCAGCACTATCTCTACTTACTGTGAAGGATGTCATGAAATCCTGGAGCTATTGACTGATATCAGTGTGGGACACAACCTAAAAGCATACTGAATGGAAGTGAGACATCGAGAAATCAGTGTTACTACCTTTATACACTCCGAGTCTTGATCTTGGGAGTTAGCATCCCTCAGCAAATATTTCCTCTTCCGTCTCCCTTGAATTCTTTTTGCTTTTGAGATAGTCTTGATATGGCACTGGCTGGCCTTAAAGTCATGATCCTCCTGTCTAAACTTCCCGATCATGCCTGGCTGCCTTGAATTCTTTGTGCAGTTAGGTGTATTTCTTCATGCTGAAGTAAGGCCATGTTCTATTTTGCTCTTTAAAAATTTTACATGTAGAGTTCGATGGGAGGGCACATACCTGTCCCTGGACCTTAGCAGGTAGAGGCAGGAGGATCCAGAAGTGAAGTGAAGGCTAGCTTGGTCTGCATAGCAGCACCCACCTCCCCCCATTGTACAGCACCCACTAGTGCTCACCCCTAACCTTTTACTCAGTCTTGAAACCTTCTTTTAGAAATTGTTCTGAAACTATATATGATCGTGGATTTCTCACTGAGAAGTATTTAGTTTTAATGTATAGGTGTTTTCTTGAAATACAGCTTCTCACTGCCTATATTAATAACTGTCATATACAGTTTTGTTAGTAATTAATGAATGTTTCCTGAGAATTGAATGCTGATGGATAATTGACAAATGGGGATTGAAAATCTACCCAATTTTGATTCCTTCTTAAATGGAAATTTTTGTTCCTAGGTGGCTTAGCTGACTTTCTGTTGCTGTGATATACACCATAACCAAAAACTACTTTGGGATGGAAGCGTTTATTTCTTCTTATAGGTTACAGTTCCTCCATAGGCAGAAGCTTGAAGCACAACTGAAGCAGAAACCATGAAAGAATACTCTTTACTGGCTTCTTCCCTCTGTCTTGCTCAGCTGGCTGTTTTACACAGCCCAGGCCCACCTGACTATGCATAGTACTATCCACAGTAAGCTGGCTCTTTCTGCATCAATTAGTAAATAAGATAATGCTTCACAGACATGGCCACAGGACATTGTAATCCGGGCAGTTCCGTAGTTAAGGTTTCCTCTTAACAGGTGATTTTAGGTTGGTGTTAGCTGCCGCCGCTAACTAAGTCACAAGGTCTTCTGGGGGGGTCAGAGCGAACTTGCTAAGTATAGTAGATTGTACAGGACTTTTCTGTATTATACCTTCATTATAAATAAGGAGGGGGTGCTCAGGTGGTGGTGGCCACACCTTTAATCCCAGTACTCAGGAGGCAGAGACAAGCATTTCTCTGTGAGTTTGGGACCAGCCTGGTCTACAGAGTGAGTTCCAGGACAGACTCCAAAGCTACAGAGAAACTGTGTCTTGAAAAACTGACCAACCAACCGAACAACAAACAGAAAGATAAGGAGAGGGAGTTCTAAAGAAATGAGGTGCTCTTTGTCCATTGTTAAAATCTGTTTACTGATCTCTGTCACTGTTTTGACCAAAAGTGATAATTGATATTTCTGACAGTGAGAAGAAAGGCTCAGGTTTTCCGTGGTTTCCTGACTCTTCAGAGGAGAGCTACATTATATTACTGAAGGTTATGCCAAGTTATCTTTCATTGCGCTTAGAAATTGCTGTGTCCCTGTTGTAAAACCAGAGTTCTCAAATGGAAAGTCAGCATTTCTTCAGATTTGCCTACACTAGTGTTCTGATTTCATTTCTGTTACCACAATAAAATGCTCAGACAAAATGCAATTTGGTGAAGACAGGTTTATTTCAGCTCATAGTTCCAGGTTATGATCCATCATTGTGAAGATTTTAAGTGAGGAACATCACACAGCTAGTCACCTCATATCTACTTCAAGAGCAGAGAGAAATGAAGGTACGTATGCTCACAGATGCAATGCTCTGAGTTCCTGTGTCCTCACGCCTTATAGTCCTCTCTTTGCCCAGCTGTATTCCTGCCTGTCCCCATCGTCCTAGTGCTGGGATTAAAGGCATGTGACTCCCAAGCACTGGGATTAAAGGTGTGAGCCTGGCTCTGTTTCTCTTTTAGAGTGGAACAATTTTGTGTGGCCCAGGGTGGTCTTGAACTCACAGAGATCCATCTGCTTCTTGTTTTTCTTGTGCTGGGATTAAAGGTGTGTGCCATCACTACCAGGCCTCTATGGCTAGCAAATGTGACTTGCTCTGCACTGTGATCTTCAGGCAAGCTTTATAGTAGCATAAACAAAATACCACCACAGGTAGGAGTGGTGGAAGGAGTTGTATTCCTGTCTTTAACAAGAGACCAAAGTGGATGAAAGAAGAGACCCTTTGTTGCCAGAAAGGTGATGATGATTTAATACTGATCTAATCTGGCTTTAATTTTGTTTTAGAAGCCGCTAGTTCTACTTTGGTGTGTTTCATATATTCATATAGACTTTCTGTGGAGATTTATTCTTCTGAAGACAGTTGTTCACTATGTTTACTCCTCTAGGTTATCTGTATGAAGCCATCTGTTGTTAATTTTCTGGTATTCCATGCTTTGACTGTATTGTAAGTACTAAAAGCAAACTTAGGCAGAAGCAGAGGGTTTGCAAGTTACATAACTTTAAGCCTAAAGGTGGGTTTTCCCCTATGTATGTATGTATGTATGTATGTATGTATGTATGTATGTATGTATGTATTATATGTGTATGTTCTTTTCAAATGGGCAAAGATTCTCTTCTGAGTTTAGCCACCTCTCATTTAAACCTACTATCATCACCTATTCTCCTGAACTGCCTTCTTTGAGACCCTGACACTGTTGTTATCCCAAATCAAACTCCTGGGGCAAGGCAGGCAGTGGTATTGATAAATAGCTTTCTTTTTTTTTTTTTTAGGGTGCTTGGAGCTGAAGAATGACAGTTTTATTACTCTGCTAGGTTCTCATGCTGAGGACTGACCTGTGGAAATGTGAAGAGCTTAGAGGCACATTTAAAGTAGCTATCTCTATGAGGGAGCCAGGCCTGTGGCTCTGGGGGCCGAGAGCGGAGCCATGGCTGGTGAAACTCTGCTGGTCCTGAGACATTAGCCTCTGATGAGGTTGCCCAGAGCTTTTCAGAGTGAATCTAGGCTGAGTCCCCAGCTATCTCCAGCCTCTTGAATTGACTTCTGGATGTTATAGATGGGACCACAGTGTGTAAAATCATAACATATGTTCCATTTGTGTCTCAAAATCAAGTTGATGGCAAATGTGGTTTCTCTGATTGGATTTTTTTGTTGGGAGTTGAACAGAAATGATGTTGAAATGGGCTTATTACCTAACCAAATTGCCTCATGTACAGACAGGCTGAACTGGTGCTTTGCTTGAAGTGGGCCTGGAGCTTTCAGAGGTTCAATTGCGGCCTTCGTAAGTCTGTGCCTGGGGTTGTATTTCCAATCTCACTCTACTTTTGTCCCTGTGGAAGGGAGGAAGTGGAGTTGCGATAGATATATTGCCAGATAGCGCACAATAGCACAAAGAACGAGACAGACATGGCGCAAGCCATTCACAGAGACAGATTTATGCTCATAGATCCATCCATTTCAAAGAAGCAACCTGCCCACTGTATTATGTCGCAGACAGACACAGCTTTGAGGAGATGCTGACTCCTCCTGTTCAGCTTTTGCCAGTAATGCTGCACATTTTGCTGCAGTCAATTACTTTTGTGGGGACAGGAGAGTTTATTTGGCAAAGGAAAGCTTGTGTCTAGATTAGAAGTCGAAAGATGGAGATAGTGTTTGGCCGAGCTGTCGCCTTGCTGAAGTATATATGTGCAGTTTTGCCGGGTCTTCTTGGTCTTTAGCCAATTGTATTATCAGCTGTGGAAGTATGACATTTATTTCACCACCAGAAAAGCAAAGCAGGAGAGGTAGTGACTGATCCAAGGCCAGGCTGCTTGACATTCATGGTTTCTGTTTCGTTCTCTCCATAGACTGTTTCCTGGATACAGTAGAATTGATTCTGTGTTAGTATACTACCTTCACTGGTATTACAAGTGAGAAAACAGTGATAGTAAGTAATAGCGTGAATTTTGGAACTGGGATGCCAGGATTTATCTCCAGGTGCACATTGTATGATGTCTGTGCCTAAGTTACCTTTCTAATAAAACAAATATTCCAGGTCTGACCTCACAGGTTACTCTGAGAATTTAAGTTTAGTTAAGACTTACACTAAGTGTTCATTGTCTTGCGTATTTTATCACTGAACTATGTAGAGTTGATGGAAATGAATAGTGTCTGTATCACACACATGAAGTGTATTAAGATCTCTACAGTTGGTGTTAAGGTGTGAAAAGGTACTTTTGAGAACAGTGTACATTTGGGAGAAAATCAGGAAATGAAAGTACTGTGAATATAGTTTTGCAGTTCTCTGGCTTTATAAAATATTTGTATTTTATAGTCCATAATTACCAATTCAGTTGAGAAGTAAGCATTGTTGATAAATAATGCAGCAAGCATTCTTAACTACCTGAATCCATCTTTCCAGCCCAAGTTACCCTTTCTTGATTTCATAGGTTTATTGTTTTCTTGTAACACTGTATTTGTTTTTGGATACATCCTTGATTTAGTTAGATGTGTTTTGAAAGAACGTTGATTTCTTTCCCTGTTATGTTGGAAAAATATAATTGCGGTGTGTTATAATGAAATGAACACCTTGCCTTTTGCTAAGTAGAAAATCTATAGTGGTTGTTTTTCAGAAGTAGTTTGAGTCAAAGCATTCACTGGCTCATTTGTGGATACCTAAGTACAGTTGTACAAATGATGATTTTTGGATGAAGCTCTTGAGATATTTTATTCAGTTATAAACAATCCAGGCGTTTCATTCACTGTCTGGTTCAATTTGAGTTCTTACAAACATCTTATATGAGTTTAGTTCAGACAGAAAAACTGTGTAAGGTGGGATCCTCAGAGGCCTGTCTTTATTACTTTTTTGTGTATGTTTCTGTGATGGTTAGTTTGTTAGCTGACACAACCTAGAAAGAGCGTGTGAGAGAGGGACCATCTAGACCAACCTTGCCTGTAGGCATATCTGTGAGGAATTGTCTTGATTGCCTTAATTTATATGGAAGATTGATCTTGAATGTGGGTGATATCATTCCCCGGTTTGGGGCCCTGGACCATGTAAGAGTAGGGGAAAATACTTGAATATTAGAGCATGCCATCTATTTACCTGTGCTCTTCCATGTGGATATGACTAGTTGCTTCAGATTCCTACCTTGACTTTCTTGCTGTGATGGACTGGGTGTAACCAGGAATTGTAAGTTGAAGAAACTCTACTTCCCGTAAGCTGCATTTTGTCAGAGTGTTTTGTTTTTGATTTTTTTTTTTTTTGGTTAGTGAAATGAGAATACAGCCTCTATCAAGTTTTTTATTGGTTTAAAATCACGTGGTGAATTTTACCACCTTCATCTTTAAATGCATATTTCACTAATGCTGACTATGTTCACAGTGCTGTGTGCAAGAAGCTTTTTATCCTAGGAACCTACCCATTGACTGTTCTCTGCCCTCCCTCCTCCAGTCCCTGATCACAGCCATTATACTTTCTATTGCTGCAAGTCAGCTAAAGGGAATCTTTTGTAACTGGCTCATTTCACTTAGTATAATATATATAAGCTTTGATATTTCTTTCTAAGTTGAATAAGGCTTTGGTATATGTATATATGTGGTACATTCAGTTTCTCTTTATCCGTGATGGACATCTGGGTTGCTTTTCTCTTAGCTGTTGTAAATCATGCTGGTGACCATACGTGTTTAAATCTCGTTGAGACCCATTTATGTATGTATTCCTAGAAACAGGATTACTGTATTATAGACTTTAACTTTATGAAGATTCTCCATAATGCTTTCCATGTTGTCTGTAACATTTTGTAGTCTCATCAATAGTGCATAAACGTTCTGGTCTTTTGTCTTGACAGTGCATCCTTAGAGGAAAAGCAGAAGTGATGGTTAAGGTGACCTTCTTAAAGCTTACCGTGGTCCTGGGACCGATTAACTTCGTAACTTCTAGTGACCTGAACTTGCCTGCAATCATATTGCTGGAGCAGGCCTGTAGGTTATCACCTTATGAACAGGTGGTTGTCCTGGGTGTTGGGAGTTCTAGACTCCAAGGGAATGGATTAATCTTAGGCAGGTCACTTCAGTATGCACCCAGCATTTGGACAGCTTTCGACTTCCAAAAATATTGTCTCTTAAGTGCTTCTCTTTATGTGGGAAGGGTACGTCTGACTTAACAGCTAGAGACACTGAATAGTAGAGACCATGCTTTATATACTGGCATTACAACGTCAATCTCATGATTCGAGCCCGACACTTCCTGTCCTGACATCTTGGCAGTGGGTTGAAGTGTAGAATCTGATGAGAACACTTACCATTTTGCCCTCTTAAATCTGGGTTGTATTAAATCAGGATTATTTTTGGAGAGTATAGATCTTAATACTGGCGATATGGAACTATCGGTATTTCCAGTCTTTTAGAATCGTAACTTACTAAAACTGGCCACTTTTAGTGCTGATAGTCTTCTTAGGCACTTTTATTCTTCCTAATACATCCCTTTAGAAATTGGTTTATGCATTTGAAACGTAGGTAGTCTTACTAAAGGTGACTGGACCTTTCTCTGCCTGCATTCTCACAGGTAGCAGAGTACCACAGTTGGCCAGCCATTGGTGATAGCTGTACGTCTTGCGTGGGTGAGGTGGAGGCGGATGTGGGTGGTTGGGTGGGTATGGAGAAAGAGACCAATTAGGGAGCTATTGTAAGAAGCCCCTCCAGAGCACTCGAGGACCACTTACTCGTACTCTGAATTAGGGTCAAGGCTTTCTCTGAAATGGCAGCTCCCCGATGCCTGGGGAAGCCTCTGTGATGAGCCCACAGCCCTGGCTCAGAGCTAGGAGGGAGGAGCTGATGGCTCCCTGTGCCCTTCTGTCTTCTCGCCAGCAGCATCTTCACACCCTATTGCCGTTTATGTTTTTTGATGAATGATTAATTAGAAAAAAATAATCATTTGTAAATTGTGAGTGAACTAGACATTTGGCCCTGCCTGTAGGGAAATGGCGCCTCTGAGCCGGGTGTAGCTTGCAGCCAGTACAGTACACGAGAGCTGCAGTATTCCCAGATCAGTGATGAATTTACATGAAGTTCCCTTTCAGCATGTTAATGACTGTTACGGCTGAGTAACTAGTGAAAAATAATAGCAAATGGGAAGAGTAAATATTTAATGCTTCTATATCATTTATAACTTAGTACAAAATATGTGTTTTGATTTACAAGAGTAAATGAGTCTTGGACAAAAGCTCTGACAAAGCAACCCTGCCTCTTCAGTCTCTGTTTCCTTTACTTTTTTTTTTTTTTTTTTTGTACCTAATTAAATTAAAAAGATGAGCTGGGCCCTGAGGTAGGTTCATTAGGGGAGTGTTTTCTTGTTTTTGTTTTCTGTAAAATTCAGGTCATAGTTTCCTGGCAGTTTGGATCTATACGTCCTGTCTACATCACTGATTAAATGCCAGGTGTGTACAAAGGCTTGCGTTGTCTTTAAAATATAGCTTTTTCACGTTTCTCTCCTGCTTCAAAACTTCAGTGACTCCCTGCTTCTAGGTTGAAAACTAACTCCTTTGACCCCTTTGCTCTGACCCCAGCCTCTTTCTAGCTGTATTCCCAAAGGTAACTGCATGTGGCCCTCCTTTTCAAACTGTAGTGGTTGACATCTTTCACCTCAGTATCGTTCCTCAGAACACTGGGGCAGGAAACAGCTATGTCTTTCACACACCCTTCATAAGTTCTTCCTTGCTCCAGGGCACAGTCCTATTCTTCTTCTTCTTTTCTTGTTTCTTTTCTTTTCTTTTTTTTTTTTTTTTGGTCTATATTTTTTTTCTATTAATTACCTTCCCTTTGCCTCTTTTTTAATTTATTTATTAATTATTAAAGATTTCTGTCTCTTCCCCTCCGCCGCCTCCCCTTTCCCTCCCCCTCCCCCGATCAAGTCCCCCTCCCTCATCAGCCCAAAGAGCAGTCAGGGTTCCCTGACCTGTGGGAAGTCCAAGGACCACCCACCTCTATTCAGGTCTAGTAAGGTGAGCATCCAAACTGCCTAGGCTCCCCCAAAGCCAGTATGTGCGGTAGGATCAAAATTTCCATAGGTCTTCAAATTGAGCTTAGGGTTTATTCTTGTGTAGCAAAAACTGAGCTACATCCAGAGCCCTAAGGTCAGTTTAAGAATTTTTTTTTTTTGTTATCTTCATTGGGTGAGAGACAGAAATTGAAAGTGGATCATAATTCTCTATTCCATTTAAGATCTCTCTAGGTCATTCCAAACGAATCTTACTTTACTTCTTGTTAACCGTCTTGTCATCCTGGACAAACTAGTCTATTTGTCCGGATAAGCAAGTTGTTAACCCCATAGAATTATTTTAGGATTGAATTTAGTAGGGAAACAGCCTTTTAAGATAACATCATGGGTTTCTGAGAATACAAGATTTTCAGTAAGAGGTTTAAGTTAAAAAACCAAAAACGAAAAGCAAACTCTGAATATTCATAAAAAAGCAGTGTTGTAGGAGCTGGAGAGATACCTCAATGGGTGAGGCAGCTGCTGTGCAATGGTGGTAGTGTGAGAACAGATCTCAGGCATGAGTGCACACTGATGCCAGTGGGGGCAGAGTCAGCCATAGGGACAGAGGGTTCCTGATGGGAGAAATTCTCCGGACACAGGTCAAACAGTGGTATTCAGAGGAGGGGACTAGGGCAGTCTTGTAAACATAAAGGTTGTGTAGGCCAAGGAGACGAAGGCAAGGCTGTGCCTGCTGCTTTTATGTTTTCTTTAGGTAGGGTCTCTCTGTGCGATGTAGCTATAGCTAGCCTGGAACTCTCTATGTAGATCACGCTGGCCTTAAACTGAGAGTTCTCCCTGCTTCCCCCGTGCTTGGAGTAAGTACCATTTTCACATTTTTAAGAGGCTTTCTTTAGGAGAAGTTGTATTAGATTTCCTGTATAGAGTCACGGGATAAGAACAGTGCTGGGTGTGGGTTGTAGCAAGGCGGAAACACTTTTCTTTTACTGTTACAAGGAATTAAACCATACCGAGAGACAGGGTGAAGGGGTATGGACACAATAGCTAATCTATTGCTGTGAAGAGACACCAGAACCACAACAACTTTCATAAAGGAAAATACTTAATTGGGCAGTTTGCATTTCAGAGATTTAGTCCCATTATCATCATGGTGGGAAGTGTGGTGTCATGTAGGCAGGCATAGTCCTGGAGTGGTAGCTGAGAGTTCGACATCTTGTCCATACAACAGGAAGTGGTCAATGCGCGTGGCTTGAGCATGTGTGAGACCACCTCCACAGTGACACACTTCCGCCAACAAGGCCATACCTATTCCAACAAAGCCACGTCTCCTAATAGTGTCATTCCGCATGACCTTATGGAGGCCAGTTACATTCAAAGTACACATTCTGCTCCTTGATCCCATAAACGTGCAACAGTATTATAATGCAAAATGCATTTGGTCAAACTTCAAAGTCCCTATCGTCTATCACAGTCTGAACAATGTTTTTAAAGTTCAAAGTATCTTCTGAGATTCATACAATCTCCTATATAAAAAAAAAAAAACCGATCACATCCTTCCAACATATAATGGCACAGGAAACACTTTACCATTTCAAAACATAGGGAAGGGAGCATTGTGAGGAAATAATGGGCCAAAGCAAGACCAAAAACCCAGCTGGGCAAATTCTAAATTCCACATTTCCATGTCTGATGTCAAAACACTCTTCACATCTCCAAATTCTTTCAGCTTTGCAACACACTTGTTTCTCTTGGGCTGATTCCCCTCCCTCCTAGCAGCTTTCCTCAGCAGGTATCACTCCTTTCTCTCATCTCTAACACCTTGGGGTCTCCAAGGCAACCCAGGCTTTTTCTTCACAGCTTCATACAGTGGCCTCTCTGAACCTCCAGTCAGGGACCATCCCAACACATGCCTGGTCCCAGCACCTTTCCTTAGTTGCTGAGGAATATTCTATAACCTCTTCTGTCCTTAAAACCAAAACCATGTTGCCGATGCTGCCAAGTTCTGCTGCTTACTGGTGCTGGAACATGGCCCCTTGTTCAATTACAGCTTGACCAGCTTTCTGTTTTCTATGGTTACCTTCACTGCCTAAATTTGGCTGTTCTGGAACTTGTTTTGTAGATCAGGCTGGCCTTAAACTCAGAGATCTCCTCACCTCTATCCCAGAGTGTTGGGATTAAAGGCATGCACCACCACACCTGACTCTAAACTTTGCTTTAGTTCCTTTTCAGAAATTGGAAATTTAGCTGGGTGGGATCTTGCCCTGAGGTTACCACGTCCTGTATTCCATTTCTTAATCTGTTTATCTCCTTGAGTACAGGATTTAGCTCCATTCCACTTCCTTGTGCTCTTTTTCTCCTCAGGTTACACATTTTATATTCTACCCTGCTTGGCTTGCTCCTTTTCATTATAAATCTTCATTAAGAGTTACCACTAATAACCACACAACAGTCTATAGGCTGTTATTGAGATTTCTTCTGCCAATAGAATTAATCTAAAACTCTTCACTTTAGCCTTAAGCAGATTCTTCAGAGAAGGCAACCATATTCTTCACCAAAATATCACAAGTCTGGTCTTTAGACCACATACTAACATTCTACTCCTCTGAAACCTTGAGCCAGGAACCTACAGTTCAAGTCTTACTCAGTACCACTGTCTTCCATGCTTCTACAAGAATGGTCTCGTCCCTCAACCAGGCAGTTTTGAGAGCTGGCCCTGCACCTTGCTTGGGCAGTGTAGGAGAGCTGGTCTCCATGTGGTTGGGCACAATGGAGCTGTCAGGCTGACTTAACTCAGCTATCACCCCAGGTCCAGATCCAGGGCTTTGACCTGGCTCATCCCAACTCCTACCCAGTCTGTTAGCTGCTGGAGAACATAAAGGGGCCAGTCCTGCAGAACAAAAGCTGCAGAATCTCCCTGACTCAGGGCAACACAGTAGAACATCCAACAGCAGTCTCCATGAAGGCCCAGTATCAATGGTGTAGCAGAAGCCAGAGGCTTTGAACCAGACCAGTGACTCGTTGCATTGAACATTTGCAAGTAAAGCTGATTGGACGAGAAGGGTATACTGTATGATACACCTTGACAGATGCAGCTTCTATGGCGAAACTTCTTTGTTTTTCCTTCTGTTTTCTTTTGGGGGTAAGTTACAAAGGTGGAGGATAGATGGGGAAGGACTGGAAAATAACGTGGGATTGGGGTATATGATATGGGAAAAAGGCAAGAAGTGCAGAGTTTTGGGGGACTCAGAAATGATTTTTAAAAGCTTATTTGGTATTGGCCTTTATATTTTAGAAATTTAAAATCATTCTGTGGTTTTTCTAAATATTTATACAAAGTGAAGCTATAAATTTTTTGACACAAATAATTTGGAATTGTTACATTTTTCACAATTAAGAAACATAGGCCAGCATATATTTAGTACACATACAAATTAATGTAATAAAAGAATTTATAAATGTGGATCAGTCTATGAATTTTAGTCACATGAATATATTGTTGTACATACTATCATAGCTTGCCTCAGTGCTTCAACTGAAAAGTTTGGAACCACTGGCCTCAATATTTTTGTGCTTAAGTCATTTAGGTACTTCTTAACTCATTGGGCCACCTAACATTAAGCCAAGCAAATATTAGTATGAGCTACATACAAGTAATTTACAAAACAGGGTCCCAGAAGTCTGGGAAATGTGAGTAGGGTGTTCTTTGATAGCGAGCACACACGGTTTAGAGCTTGCTGCTGTCACTAGGTGAGGGTTTACTGTGTGGGTAATGACTTTGGGGTAAGGTTTGTTGTGCGTGTGTCTGCCTTAGCAAATCTTAGGGATTTAGATGATTATTCTTGCTGTACCACATATATGTAAAGTCATGGGGAAATTACAGAATAGCACAGTAGCTGCTGTAAGTATGTACCTCTAGATGCAGTGATAATACTCAGATAATCATCAACAAATAAAATTTTAGGGTGTCTTTTAAGCAAGCAACTTATATTTCAAAAGCAGGAACAGCAACATTGCAAAACAAATGACTGATTTAAGACTACCCTGGGGTTATAGCCATAATAAATCGTCCATCTGGAGGGTTGTGAGAATTCCGAGTTCTGACTGTTCCCGTGTGGTTGCACAGAGGGTAAGAGTGGGCGCAGCTTTGCAGAGTCGTGCAGGTTCTCCATACACAAATTCCACTAATTTATATTCTCTGCTGACTTGCTGACTTACCTTAACACATTTTTAGAGATTTTCTAACTTGTTTATTAGACAAATAGTGTATAATCGTCATGTTAAAGGAGACCCTGAATACAGTTGACTATGGCGTGGCTTGGGCAGTCTGTGTAACCATTGACAGCGGGACTAGATCTAACTCTAATGAATGAACTGACTTTGTGGAGCCCATTCTCTGTGTAAGCGCTACCTTGCTCAGCCTAGGCACAGAGGTGCGGGGAGGACAGGACCTTGGTCCTGCCTCAGGGAGGGGATGCAACAGTCTTAGTTTCCTTCCCAAGGGGAGGCCTTGACCTCTCTGAAGAGTAGATGGGAGGTGGGGTGGTGGGAAATGGGGGGAGTGGAAGGAAAGGAGGGTGGGGGAACTGAGATTGGTATGTAAAAAATAAATGAATTAAAAAAAACCAAACCCCTGTGGAATTACATATTTCATTCTAGAACTCTCCTTTGAGAAACACTAGTCTAGTTGGTGAACTTACAGGTGAGTAATATTAAACATTTTGAGCAGGGTCAATATGGAAGAAACCTGTGACTAATTTGAGCTTTCCCTTTAAACAACCAGCTGGAATGCTATTGTTCAGTGCACCTTTTTAAATATCCCTTCAGCCTAGCACTAAAGCAAGATCAACAGCCGTGTGTGAATAATTTTTTTTCCCCTTTCTATTTTCTGTGCCTTTCCTATCAAATTCAAATACCCAGGCACTTTCTTTCCTTTTCAAAAACACAAAAGAGGATTAGACCATATAATGGACTATTTATGTGTCAAATTAAACGTTTTACACTGAGGCTGTTTCTGAGTTATGTGAGCAGTAAAAATATGTATTAAGCTGCCAACCCTTTTTTTTTTTAAAATGCATATTATTTAGCCGGTCGCTTGTAACAGTCTGATAGACCCATAATAGTGTTTTGAGTAAATATGCATTTGAGCAATTTATGAAACTTATGTTTATGTGTGTACTAAATAGGCTGGGGAAGGACTGACCGAAAGTTATTACCGGTTGACAGCTGCTGTCTGGTGTCCAATTTCGAATGAATTGGTGGGTCCCCTTCAGTGTGAAGTAAACGGTTTTCTGTGAAGGGAGCTGATGGTGTAATCATTGTGTGTGTGTGTGTGTGTGTGTGTGTGTGTGTCTTAGCAATGGTATGGAGGACTACTCGTTGATTCAGTGAGGCAGTGGCGTCTCCATTCCCCAGCGAATTACACCTTAGACTCAGATGTGTGATCTATTTTATTTCATTTTGTATCTGGGAATATTTTTTCCCCTGGAAATGCTCATATAAGGCATGCTGTACTTACTCAACACTATATTCTGCTCTCTGGGACAGGCGTTTTTATGATGTGCCTCTGTCAGTAATATATTTCATACTTGCTAGCTAAAACACATACATATTTAAACATATAGAAAGCTCACCTCCAAATTAGGAGATTAAAAGAACCGAGTTTAAAATGTACACTTAGATAATCCATTTTTCTATTCGTTCCTTGATGAATCACTTGGGGTATCTTTTAGAACACACAGACCATGCACTGGAAAGCAAGGACAGTATCTAAACTTTTTCATACAGGGTGAGGAACAGTGGTTTGTAAAGTCATTCATAAACTCGTGCAAGTCATTCAGCTGTCTTGAGTTCTGGTTTGTCATTTGTGAAACATTGATTCCTTCTCTGCCTGTAGGTCGTCATCTATATCACTGATAGTAAATGTCCACCTCAGTGCTGGGTACAGAGCCTCTTCTTCAGAGGGACCTTGTTTGATCTATAAAGTGTCTCTCCCCCTCTCCCAAGTCATTGCTCCTCTCTCTTCAATTATTCTGTGCTATGTTTTATTCCTATTTAAATAGCTATTCAACATTTGAATTAATGTTATTTAAGATTTTACTGGATTGAGATCTTTAGATTTTCTTTAATTTTCTTCTCTTCATATCTCTAATTCTTAGAACAGTACCAGCATGGTACTCAATAAAGTACTCAATAAACATTAATAAAAATTAGAATATTGGTCACTTAGTAGTTTATTCATATTACTAATTTCAATGCCAATAGCTGATTCTTCAAGAAAGGAGTAGTAATTCTCCATGTATCAGTTGCTTTCTGTGGGATCCATGCTATAAAGAGGATGCTGATTTTTTTATTTTATTTTATTTTCCCCATCTTCCTCTAAAGCCATTGTGTATCAGGCATGAGCAAGTCAGGTGGACCTGAGCCAAGTGTTTGATCCAGCTGCTTCACACTGGCAGCCTCTTTAGCTCCTTGCATTTGCTTACTGTGCCAATGTGGCAGAGACTTCAGTGGAGTTGTGTGTGTGCTTCAGAGGCAGTGACATTACTAGTGAGCCTCTGTTACACCTTGAAAATACTTTTACTTATCTCTACCCCCAGGGTGGACCTACTGCAGTGTTCTGGCCCACTCCAGGTCTGTAGACAGGCTGAATAAAATTTCATGCTTAGACCACAGAGGATCTGCGGAGGGAAAGAGTGCATCATGACCCCCTCTTCCCGCACACCTTAGTTTTTTTTTTTTTTTTTTTTTTTTTTTTTTTTTTAGCTCTTTGAAATAAATTGTTATGGAACATCTGTTATTTAAAAGGGCACATTCTGATTGTGCCTTTTAAGTGTTTCAAGAGAAATCTTTGGTGACTCCTACGATTCTAGCTTTTGAAAAGGGAGATTTTCAGAGGAAGTGATTGTTTTAAAAATTATAAAGGCCAGAACGTCTTCAGCCTTTGAATGCTGAGGGAAGGGTTGCATGTGTGACATTGGAAGAGCTGTTGTACCTGGAAATAAGATGTCAGTAGTGTCACCATGAAGACAGACGGTTTTGGAGTTGTATAAACCTTAGTCAAATGGTGACCTTGCTGCCAATCTCCTCACCATTGTGAGTCCCCTCTGCTCTGTGAGCCACGGTGTCTTCATCTGTATCACAGTGATGGTTGTTGCATTCATCCAGTACAGTTGCGGAGACTTGAGCAGCAGGATGTAAAGTTCCAGTTCTCAGTGTGTTTCAGACAGTTAGTGCATCTTAGTGCTTCCTCCCGATGCCTTTTAAGGGCAAACCCAGTGGGTCTTATGAGCAAATTACGAAGATACTTGGTACCAAAGGGAAATCCAACTCGAGCAATGACTAGGTTTTTGTTTTTATTTTTGTACAAGGATGCAATTCTAGAACAGCCCACCTCCTTCCCGTGTTCTGTAGATTTATAAAGCATCTCATAGGAAAAGACTTGCCTCTCTCTCTCTCTCTCTCTCTCTCTCTCTCTCTCTCTCTCTCTCTCTCTCGTGTGTTGGGGGACACTTTTTGGCTGTTAATATAACCTGTCCTACAGGATGGGGGGAGTTTTCTCTTACCTTTGATAATCTCATACACACCCAGCTTGGATATAGATTTTATTAACTCATAAACTCCAGTAAGTTAGAGTTAGAAGGAACCCTGAGCCTCCAGAACAAGAAAAAGATAAAACAGAGATTTGGGGACTTGCTGAAATGAATGCATCTAGTTAATAAGGTTGAAATCATAGATGATGTGGGAGT
The DNA here is from genome assembly GCF_014885135.2 of Alexandromys fortis. NCBI lineage: Eukaryota > Metazoa > Chordata > Mammalia > Rodentia > Cricetidae > Alexandromys > Alexandromys fortis. The sequence continues at coordinate 2,455,494 of NW_026068043.1, forward strand.
GTCATATATCAATCTGTTGATTTCATTGGTTAAGTTATAATAAACCAACTGCTTGGCCTCAGCTTGGAACATAGATGGGAGGAGTAAACAGAATAGAATTCTGGGCGGAAGAGGAAGTGAGGTCAGACTCTGCTCTGCTTCCGGGGAGAGACCCGACAACTCTGCTGGAGCACAGACACCATGCTCAGCTCTCCCGGGTTGATGCGATAGCTCTGCTCTCTGAGGCACACGCGATGAAGATGGATGTAGGCTAGAATCTTCCCGGTAAGCGCACCTTGGGGTGCTTACACACATTATTAGAAATGGGCTAGTCCAGGTGCGAGAATTAGCCTGTAAGGGCTAGAGTTCATGGGCCAAGCAGTTCTTTAAATGAATACAGTTTGTGTGTTGTTATTTCGGGCATAAGCTAGCCAAGCGGCCGGGGTGTTGGGGACGCAGCCCCGCCACCCCTATTTCAACACATAGATCTGATTTTCTTGGCCTTTTCTTTTTTGGGTGTGTGTGCATGTTGCGTAAGAAGAAAGTCTAAGCCTTGTTTGTGTATGCTGAACATAGTCTACCCTCCGAGCTACATTCCTAGATACATATTACAGCGTTGCTGTAGCCTAGTAGTTTTTGGTGCAGTTGGGGTGACCAGTTCTGTAGTATGAAATGTATTAGATAGCATATTCCACCTTCTAGTTCACCCCTATCCCTAACCCCATCCCCACTGAATCAAACACAGAACCGTTTTGGACTATTCTGGTGCCTGCTTGGAGATTGGCCATCACGGTTTGGGTCTGCACATGCACTTGCATCTATCCCCGGGGATGATTCTGGGAGGGTTTAGGTGGATTGAGTTTCATAGGAAACACAGGTCTTCATTTTATTTTTTTTCATGTCTCCTGATGTCATGTTGATCTCTCTCTATGTGTGTGTGTGTGTGTGTGTGTGTGTGTGTGTGTGTGTGTGTGTGTAACTTTTGCTAGGACGTACAGGCAGATTGATTGAGAAACATTATTTTGCTCTCTTACTCCCTGCTACTAAGTACTGGTTCTAAACATTGATCATTAAACTAAATAGAGACTTTTGGGTCTGGCTCTGGGAGAGTGTGATTCAGTGAGGCAGAAGTTATCTTTAATTTTTTGAAAGCTCTCCAGGTGATTTTAATGCCCAGCCCCGGTTGGGAAGCACTGTATTAGAGCTACAAAGAGCAGGACACTAATCAGCCTCTTTAGGTTTCCCTAAGTGGTGCAGTTTGGCTTTGTTGCTCTGTATTTGGGCACTCAGTGGACAGGAGTTACCTAAAAGAAGTCATTATAGTTGCAAGGCCGACCCTCAGAGTTGAAAATAGATTGAAATTCATTATTTAGCAAGGTGCCCTTACTATTTATAGTTGGAGTGTAGGTATGGCAGTCAGAGATAAAATTACTTTTTCTTGCTTTGAAAAAAGACAAGTGTCTTTGAAATTAAGAGTAAATGGGGTTTAAAATGTGTGCTGTTTTGTACAGCATGTAAGTCCTGCTGTACTGGACCATTTTGAGTGTTTGCAGAAATGAGTTTGCCTTTCATGGGAGGGAACCTGGTAGCCTGCGCTGTCATTCACCCGGGCCACTTGTTTAATATTTACTATATTGACACGGAGGCACGGAATATATTGTTAGGTGGACAATAGAGGAGATGCTACATTTAATTTCTTTGTTTCATAAAATCTTTGAAAAATTCTTTGAGGTTTATGTGCATGAGTGTTTCATTTGCACACAAAAAAGGTGTGCCTTGTACATGCCTGGTGCCCATTGAGATCAGATGACGTTGGATTTCCTGGAACTGAACAACCGTGTGGGTGCTATGGACGAATCCTGAGCTGAGCACGGCTTTTTTGGCTATTGAGTGATCTCTCCAGCCCTCTTCATAAAATATTTCTAGACGATACCTTAATTTGAGACATCACAAATCATGACTTGAGTAATGAAACATTTGGGTCATATTCTGTTACATACACATATTGATGTTCATTTAAAAACCAAATACATTAACCAAGACAGAATTATTTAACATCATGTTTTAAGAATTCTTTAAGAGTTACTTAGTAGAGACTTGGTAATTTGTGGCTTCATACCTTAATGTGCCCTTTGGGCATTTTTGGTTTTTGTTTTTTATTTGTTTTAATGTTTTTTTTTTTAAATTATGGTTTTCCTGAATTATTGCTAAGATAAACAGCATGTTTTAAACCAGAATTATTTTGATTTTGAAGTGTTTGAAATTGGGCATGGAAATTAGACAGTAGACACATTGATTTTTAAAATTATATTCTTCAGGTATGTTTTTCCTGCCAGGAGGGTCTGTATAATGGGGAAAGATAATAAGAGGGCTCTTGGTTCTTGAAATTGCTTGTTTTCACTAGAAAGAAAGGCAGGGATCATTTTTGACATTTTTGTCTTGTGGACCCAGGGTGAGGATGCATTATTTGCAAACAAACACACTTTTCATGATGTATTGCCTCCTAACTTCCGAATGGATCTCAGGTTAGTGAAGCGCCACGTCTCTGAGAATGTGGATGAATATTTACACTTCTCTCTCTGCTGTCTCCATCCACAATGGCAAGATCTGTTTTGCAGTGTGGATACAGAGCCTTCCCATGGAAGTTTGGGCTTAGCTGTCATGTCCTCTGGCAGCTAAAAACGCAGGATCCTCCCATCTTGGTTAGGTGACCCTGCATTAAGGAAAAACAAGGAACACAGAGCCCCCTTTCTGGGCTGGTTTTGTGAATGACACTGACACTGTCCTTGACACTGTCCTAAGGATGGAACCCAGGGCCTCAACTGCTCCAGAGAAGTGCTCTAACCAGTGAATCACATCTCTATCCTGGCACCCTCATTCCTTAGTGCTTGCTTGCCAAGCATGTCTGAGCTAGGCTGCTTTCCCATCCAAACAGACCCTGGCAAGAATATAGAATTTTTTCTTTTCAGATACAGAGTATGGAATTATTTTCAGAAGAGCAGCAGGGTAATTTGGCTCACGATAAAAATTTGTTCCTCTCTCTTTAAATATTCTGAACATCCTTACCCGCTTGTCTTGATATGCCTGTGAGGATCTCCAGCAGAGACCTTGGGATTCTCAACGGGGCACCATCAGCGCGAACACAGAGAGAATGAAGCTTTTCTGAACGACTTTCAGTTTCAGCTGGAGATGAATGCAGAGTGGCCTCTGTTCTGCCCCAAGAGCCTGACCTTCTTGTCACTTTGTGTAGCATTAATTTTCTAATGTGTTCTGGTCAGTTTGTAAGACTTTTAAAAAATATGTGTGCCTTAGCTATTCGCCTAGCCTTGGTATTTCCATTGGTAAAATATGTATGTCTGTACTGGGAGCAGAGAGAAACAGATTAATAAAAACCACTGAACCACGGTGGCACCTGTAATTAATATTATACGAAAACCTAGCTCATAGTTTTATTATCATGAATTTTTAAAATATTCAATTATCTCACTAAGTTTTCTGACCAGTGAGTGACAGGTGGATGCTCTAACACATATATACACATATACACACATGTGTGTGTGTGCGTTCACATGCTTACGTGTGTGTGCCTGTGTGTATTGGTTTTCAAGCTTTGCCTGACACTCTCCTGGGAAGTGTTATTAAAGATTGCTAGGGGGCTGTAGATTTGACTCACTGTGTGCTTGCTTTCTCATCTCCCAGAGGTCTGCATTTGGTTACCATCACCTATGTTGGGAGACTCACAACTTTCTTAGAACCCCAGCACCAAGGGATCTGACACTCTTCTTACATACACAGGCACCTGCATACATATATACACATAAATAAAATATAAGTAAGTCTTGAAAGTATATGTTACTAGACCTCACCCTCAGTTTCGGTTTCAGGACGCCTGAAAGGGCTCGAGACTTTACCTTTCTAGCATATTTCCAGGAAAATGCTGCTGTTGCTGCTCTGGGTTCCTTTGCCCTGAGAACCACCACTTTATCTTTGCCAAGGTAAAAGTAACCAAACGGCAGATGCTGTGTTTTTGTAGAACCGTGGGCTGCTGCAAGCAAACATTTAATATTTATATTTTGTATCTATGGGGCTATGCATGGAGTTGAGGGACATTAGGAGGGTACATCAAAAAAGGTCTCTGCCCCGTGGGACTTATAGTTAGAGTGGATTAAAATAAGAAATCAGAAAATCAAGATTCAGTTTGATAACTTCAGTAGTGGAGAACGCTCAGGTAGATTTCCTCCGTAGTCTGAGAGTATGATCTAGGCATTTTCTCAGCCTCATACCTAAGGAATAAGTGAAAGAAACAGGACATTCAGCTGAAGAGGAGTTTAAGTCCTGCTATTACTTTGTCCTCTCGACTTTCCAGGTGCCCTAAACTATATACTCACACTCTACAGAACTGATGCTGGCACCTCTCCATGCCATCTTCTGCGGAAGCAAGCATGCCGCCTTTCCTTTTCCATTTTCAAATTTCATTTTCAGGTACTATCCATGGCGGCAGCAGAATGTGTAATAAGACCATGTTAGATGATCTTGGTTGAACTGATTTTTGTGACAGCATCAAAAATTCATGAGGTTCCAGAGGGCTGTACTGCAGAGGGATCAGTCTGTCACTCTTTCCTTCCTTACTTCAAGTAGATCAGAGGTTTTGTGATGGCACAGCAGTTTGTAGTGGAGCCTTCCGTTCACGACCCTGCTGATTAAGACACTGCGGCCAGAGGAGAAAACGTTGAGAATAGGATGTTCCCTCTTGAAGTTCTTCTTCATTCCCTACCTTGAGCAGTGAGCTTAGGGCAAAGCAAGTTTGTGTATGACTTTAGTCATGGTTTGAACTGTTGAAGGCAATCTTCTTCTAGATAATACTTCATGTTTTTACTAGTACGTCTTTTTAAAAATATGATCTCATAGTCCAGGTTGGCATCAAACTGACCGTAGTCAAGAACGACCTTGAACAACTTCTTGTGGTTTTTTGGTTTGTTTTTGTTTTTCGAAATGGGGTTTCTCTGTAGCTTTGGAGAGTGTCCTGGAACTAGCTCTTGTAGACCAGGGTGGCCTCGAACTCATAGAGATCCTCCTGCCTCTGTCTCCCGAGTGTCACTACTGCCCAGTAACTGTGAACTTTTAATCTTCCTCCCTCTACTTCCCAAGTGCCAGAGTGCCATCACATCATCATTGTCAGTCTGTAACAGCAAGACAGAAACCAGAGTTTAGTATATGCTAAGCAAGAACTATATCAACTGAGCTGTATCCCAGCTGGCTACAAGAAAGGTGTCTTGTCTCATTAATAATTGTGTTAGTAAAATTTCCATCTGTGACCCCTTGCCTGAGGACAAAAAAGGAAACATTCATTTTGGCTCACCATTTCAGAGGGTCCAACTTGTTGCTTGAGGCAAGACACAGTTCTGTGGTAGCAGGAACGTGTGGCAGCTAGGAAGAAAAGAAAAAGCAAAGAGGAAAAGGCCAGAAACAAGGCAGTCGCTGAATATCCGCACCCCACCCACTTCAAATGAGTCCCACCTCCCTTGCTTCTACCACCTCCATTAGTGGATGAGCCCATGGATGACGTCAGAGTCCTTATGATTTAGTCACTTCCCCAAAGCTCTCTTCCCCTACCTCTAAACATTGCTATCTAGGGTTTCATTGTTTATAAGTCTCTGGGGGAGACCATTCCAGATCCATGCTATAACAGTGAAGATCCTGTAATTTTATGCAGAGTGAGGTAGGGGTGTGTGATTGAATGTGTATATAGTACATGGAGCGACATGGTGTTTCCTTCTGTGCAAACCTTCTATAGACAGAACAAAGGACTTAGCCTAAACTGGTGACAGGTTACAATGCTTTCCCCATTCTATTGCCTGTTCATTTCTAGTCTGTGACCTCATTTGCCTATAGTCTGTGACCTTACTTACTATTTATTGATCTAAGAGAAAAGCAAATAATTTTTCCTAACTAGCACGTAAGAGAGCTGGGATGTGATGACTTTCCTTACAAAGGCTTTTAAAATAATACTTGCCTTCCAAGTGGCAGACTACTCTACCTTCCCATATTCTCATCTGTGAGCTTGGTTGGGGCTGCTTTCCTGGTAGGATCACAGGTGTTACTGGCTAGCTTTGCATCCTGACTTTGCTGTGGGTTGGAAGACACCACATGTGGCTGGAGGACTGCTGTGATGGCCACACAGTTAACACAGGAATGTGTGTGCAGATAGCTCTACTCTGACCCCAAGATCATGTTCGACTGACTGTGTTTGCCTCCTTGTCTGATTTTCACACTAAAAAAAGCCAGAATGACTTTGTTGGTACAGGATGTATTTTGAGACTTCAGTTCATGCTCTTGGGCTCAGATTCGCCGCAGATGAGTTTCTGAGGTTTTACTTGTTAGAATTTTCTATAGTCTGTTTTGGAAGGGGTTAAAAATAGGGGGTAGGAAGACAGGTGTAGTGACCTCATGCTTGCATATGACACACTTGGGAGGGATGGAGGAGGGACAGGACTTTTAGGTCATCCTTGGCTACATAGTGAATTTGAAACTAGCCTGAGGTATATGAATCATTCACATTCTCTCCCTCTCTCTCACTCCCTCTTTCTTTCCTCTCTACTCCCTGTCCTTTCCTTTCCCTCCTACATACAGTATAGGAGTAGGTACTTACCATAAGGGAAAGGTAGCATAGGTAATCTAACAGTGGAGGTAAGATAGTTTCCCATGTGGCATATTTATTATTATTATTTGATATTTTGCATTTCTAATATGCTCTAAATTTTTTATTTGAATTTATGAATATATATATGTGTATACATACACATACTACATACATACACATAGATATGCTACCTGCTGTTCGTTTTCTAAGATAACCTACAGTGAAAAGTTTCATATGAACCTGGGGGAACCACACTTGGATCATAATCCATTGATCTTCCCTGAATCATATCATGTGTGCAGTTGTAAAACCAAAGCCTGAGTCTGTTATTCTTGAGATTGACAGCTGTGCTAATCAGGTTTCCATTTCTGTGGCAGAATGCCTGAGGGGAGCAGCTTAAAGGAGTATGGATTTATTTTAGTTCATGGTTTCAGTGTTTACGGTTTGTCGTTGCTTTGTCTGGTGCCCTTCGGGTATGACAGCGGAGGTGGTGGGAGGTTGCTGGGAGTGCCAGAGTTCCATTATGCCTTGCATAGGTGTGCCCGCAGTGTCATTTTCTCCAAGATGGCCTTGCCCACTTTCTAAACTTTATAACCTCTCTCACTAGTTGGGCACAAACCTTCAATACATCAGTCTATGAGGGCCAGTCTACATCCAAACTCTTAAAAGTGGGCATTTTTTGCTGGTAATAATCTTGTTTATTTCTGTGTAAGCAGTGCATTCATATGATTGTAAAAATAAAGTCATCTTAAAGAGTATATAAAAAATATCTCATCCCTGGACCCATTTGCTTGCTTCCTTTACTTCCCTAACTACTTCTTATATGTACTTATCTTAGCTTGTAGGTTCTCACAGCAAGTGGAAGTACATCTGTGTGCACACTTATTTTTGTCTGCCCTCTGGAGTTCAGTAGGTACCCTGATGTAAGCTATATCTTGCTCATTGGTAGATAGCACTTTAACACGGGCATCTTTCTGTCTTAATAAATAGAAGTTCCATTCCTCGGTTCAGCTGCATGGTATTTTGTTGTGCAGTATTACCATCAGTCAGCCAGCCTGACAGTTGGCTTATGTGTTGTCTGGATATTAAAAGCATTGTTGTCTCAAACTATTTATTTTGATTATACAGCATCTAATCTGTGGTAGATGTTTGTTTGCAGGATAGTTTCTACAAACAAAATTATCAGCCAAACTACATCTGCCTTTGTAATTTTGACGGTCATTGCTAAGTGCCTCCGTAGAAACTGTACCAGGTTGTGCTCGATCCCGCTGAAGAGGAGCGATTTTCCCACAGTCTATCAGCAGGGTGTTCTGTTTCAGCTCTGCCAGTCTGATAGGAGACAGCTGACAGCTCCATGTGGTTTCAAGGTGCGAGATTCTTCCTGTGAGCGCTGCAGAGCATCTTTGCTTATGTCCGAGACCTGGTAGTGTTTACTTTTCTGCCATCAACAGTCTGGTCATCACCTTCACTTGCTTGTCGTCTGGGTTTTTACTGTTTGTAATTTCAAAGTAGTCTATTTGGGGATAGTTTCAGACGTTCAGAGTGGTTTCAGAAATTTACTGGTATATTCTTTTCTAATGCCACCAACTGGTTTTGTGTGTGTGTGTGTGTGTATGTGTATGCAGCATGCATACATGCATGAATGTTTGTGTGCATCTGGGGGGGGGGTTGCATGTGTGTGAAGGCCAGAGGACGGCCTCTGTTGTCATTCCTTAGAAAACATCACCTTTTGTTTTGTTTTCAGACAAGTTCTCACCAGTCTGGAGTTTGTCAAGTAGTTAGGCTGGATGGTCATTGAGCTCTAGGGATCTGCCTGTTTCTGCCCCCAACCCCAGTGGTGGAATTAGAAACAGGTGCCAAAATACATTTTTTTTTTCTTTTCCCATATGGATTTTAGGACTTGGGTTTAGGTTCTTGTGTTTGCAAGATGACTTACTGATGGAGCCACCTTCCTATACTCATTAAATCTTTTATTGTTTTTCCTGTGGTGAGGTTTTGTGTCTGCTAGGTGAGCCCTCTGTCGTTGAATCACATCTCGGGCCCCAACACTTTTAATTATGTTAGATGGATTAATGGAAGATACCTCTGCTGGAGTTCTAGTGCTTGTCATAGGGGTGTGTGTCAGCCCAAAGGATGAAAATCCAATTGGTGGTGCCTTGGCTGCCTGGGGGATTTTCCATATGGAGTGACAGACTTGGGGGGGCTCTGCCGAGCATAGGACTCGACTGACTCCATTGTGAGGCGTAGAATTCATAGCCCATCATCCATTACTCTTCTTTTACTCTTATCAATTATTAACCGGAAAGGTTATTGAAGTGAAAACCTTGCCTGGAGTTTGTATTTCTTGAGATTTACTTCCAGTAATGAATGTGGGTTTCAAGTGACCGAATCTTTCATTGACCAAGTTTTGAGCACATTAAATATTTGGTACTCTTCCCTCTACATCACATGCTAATTGAGAGACTGAGTAGCTCTAATTTTTCTGGAGCTTCATTCTGTCACTCTGTTCTGTTAATTGGTACTTGGAATCAGGAGCTACAATCTGGAGGCAGACAGGCTTTTCTCAGATGGAGATTGGCCTTGAAGTAGATCCCCCAAGGAGCAACCTAACCTGCAAGTTAAGAGCGCTGGCTCTGGAATACAATCTCCTGGACTTAAATTACTGCTGTGTCCCTTCAGTTACTTCATTTTCTCAACTTCACGCTCCTTATAAGGTGAATAATTGAGTAATAACAATATCTGCCGAGTGTGCTGGTGATGAGGATCAAGTGAGGTGACGTGTGTGGAGCCTTTAGTACAAGCCAGGCCACAGGTCCTCAGTTAATAACCGTAAGACAGCACGGAGCAGAGGCAGAGTGCAGTTCAGTGTAGAACACCTGCCTAGCATGTGTCCAGCTTTGGATTCCATCGCAAACACTCAGACGAAACAAAAAAAGAAATAAAACACAAAAACCAAAACAAAAAAGGGAGGCGGGCACAAGGCAGTGATTTAAGAGCCATGGGGTAAATAGCAGTTGTGTTGTGTTTGACCACTGTCAACCTTCCTCTCCTGCTTCTTTTTTTTTTTTTTAACAGCCTGATAAAGTTAAACCTGCTACCAAAATGCCCTTCCCTGCAGCTACTGTTTGCTTTCCAAACAAGTGTTAGACTCTAAACAAAAGCTCTGTGAGAAGCTGCAAGGAGCCCTCCCAGTGCTTAGATTGGGTCTGAGAGCAGGTGCTTGTCAGTGGGAGATAACTGTCTTCATTGGCACCCTCAGTGCACCATTGGGGATACCCAGGCTATATGGTCACTCTTCTCTGTCAGGGTAACAAGAATGTACTTCGTGAAGGGGATGAGGACATTTAAACTGAAAATGGGAAGGACGTGTTCTGGGCTTTGAGAATATTTCTAAAGCAATTTTCAACTGGGTAAGTATTTTACCTCACTTAAATTTCATATAAAATAATTTTGGGGAGGTACTGTTACCCTCCAGTTTATACTTGAGGGAACTGAGTATTAAAAGGTTAGTTGACTGACTTCCTCCTAAGGTCACAGACACGTAGTTTCTCAAATTCACCACTTCTTGTCATAGAGTTGACCTCTAACTCTGGGTATTCTGACCCTCAATCTTGAATAAAATAAACGGGTACCAGAGAGGTCTCTCTCTGTCTCTCTTTGAATTTTTACAAAGTTTCTTTAAGTGCAGGGGACAGAACCCAGGGCCTCAAGCATGCTAGGCAGTGTACCAACTGAAGCTCATTGCCAGCCTAGCAAAGAGGGGACTCTTATTAGAAAGGAAACACAAGCAAAATCTGGAGTGGTTCTTAGGTATTTCCTGGTATAGCATATGCGCCGTGTAATAACTAGAAGGAAGTCTGATATCCACACAACCTCTTGGACTAGTGAAGACATGGCTTGTCTGGAAAGAGTAGCGAGTTCCTTCTGGGGTCTAGTTACCTGAGGTGTGGCGGGAACTCATGTTGGAGAAAGCAGGTGGATTCAGAGAGGAGGCCTGTTGCTTTGAGAGGAAGGCAGCCAAAGATCTCTGTGATAGGTGTGTTCTCAATGTCTGAGGCACATCTGAAGAACTTCTAGAAGCCCTGTGGGCTCCCTTGGTTTGTGAAGCCTTCAGTGGATGCTACATGCCGTTTCCCGGAATTGCCCTTGGGGTATTTCCTGTCTGCATAGATGCTTGTGTGAGCATACAAGCAACACGAGTTCCAAGATCTTGTTCGAGATTCAGTTTGGGGACCTTATCTTGAGAGCTACTCGAACTAAAATTGCTATGGATTAGGGTGCAAGGATGTGTATTTCATGCTTACTTAAAAATAATTTAGCTGTGTGTGTATCTGTCTCGGTGTGGTGTGAAGATGTGTATTTTAACAAGACCTGCAGATGAAGGCTTTCGCTTTAGGTTTGAGCCAGTGTACAGGCCTTCTCAAGTATTCTTTATGGTTCTTTACTCATGGGATAAATCTGCCATTCAAAAGTATTTGTAGAATTTCTATTAAATATGCATAGTGCAGGGTTGACTTTAACATGCATCCAGTCTGGTAGCTAGAGATCTAGCATGCAGTCTAGATCTGTAAATCCACTGATTTATAGGTAGCTACTGGAAAGGAAGGAAGGAAAGAAGGGAGGGAGGAAGGGTTAAAGGCCAGCAAGTGGGGCACAGAGAATACCTGTGACTCTGGATGGTAGGCATGTCTGTAGGGTGTGTAGGAACACGTGAATGCAAAGGAGAGAAGCATTGCATGGTGATAGGTCATCCCATGCTGGGATTTACTGCTGCTCTGGATGGTCTGTGGGCAGCTCATGGCTGTACTTGTCTGTGTAGGCCTTTATGCATCCTGTTCAGCTCTTCCTAGGCACCCGTCTTGGTCTTCTTTATTGGCATGAGTAATGATCTAAAACTGGGCATGGTTACAAAGACAAGTCAAGAAAGAAACACTCCCAACATTTCTTCTCAGATCCATTCTTCCTAAAAGTCTGCATATCAACCATTCTGTAAAAGAAAAAAAATTGATTTGTCACCGATTTCTTTTTTTTTCTCTCTCTCTCCGTGCCTCAGCCTGAGAGAAATGTAAATGTTTCACTGGCCTTTAGTGCTTTGCCTTCAAGCTTAGATTTAACGCTGATCATTATACTTTTAGAGTAGGTTAGGTATGAAAATAGCAGCAGGTTGAAGAGTCAGAGGTAGCTGTTTGCTGTCCTCTGCTGATTTGGTCAGAGTTAAAGTACGAATATGAATACAGTCCACTTAAACAATAAAACCACTCCCAGGGAAGAAGAACTATAAACTTCAGTAAATATCAGAGATGTTAAGTGCTAAAAATAAAAGTCCTATGCTATTGTTTGCTTTTTACAATGGTGGTGGTAGGGTGGCTTGCTACTTCTTTCTAAACATGTAGATCATTAGAATATAAGTTAACTACTTAGGCAGAGCTATTTTTTTTTTCTAGATGTGGAAATGGCAACTTCGCTAGCCAGCGTCGTTAAATTTTTGGTCATTGTTTAGTTTTTGACATGTATCTTGACACTGTTTTCTTTTTCTGCATCCTTCCTCACTCCTCCCACCTGACTTGGCAGCCCATCTTTACTCACCCTGCTCCAGCTGCTCACTGTGCTATTACACTGATCCTTTTGGAGTTCCACACATGCCTTATTGAAATGGTGTCTGAGAAATCTTCAGAGGTGGTGTTTGGCTGTCGCTCAGTTTGGAGAGTGCTTGCTTATCATGGGGAAGCCCCTGGATGCCATCCCCAGTGCCACAGAAGCTGGGTGTGCTGTCATGCCCTTGTAATACTAGTTCTCAGGACCATTAAGCTCAGGAACACAGACTCAGGCGTCATAGGAGGCCTTGTACGTTTCAGTTTTACATCTGGGAGGCACATTCTGATAGTTTGTTCTTCTAGCTGTGTCTCCTGCTTTTAGATCACTGCGCTTGCCTGTTGTTTTCTGTGTGGAGGATGTCTTGCTGCCCTTTTCCTTCTCCAACTTGAAAACAGTTGTTGGATATTCCTAACAGTATGCTGCTATAGGCCTTCTCCCCTTTATCAGTTCAGCTTGTTAATATAACTGGTAATAGTATGACTACTTCTAGCACTAATCAGTAACAGAACTTCCCTCATCAATAATAGGTGTTTAATGAGCTCACAGTTGTATAAAAAGAAATCAGAGTTAATGTATGGTCAGTCCAAATGACTGGGCCTTGTGGTTTGAAGAAAATGTTCCTTGGCCACCATCAAAGTGGAATTTATTCAGATGAAACAAATGCATTGGTTTCAGCTGTATCAGATTGTACCTTTGTAAAGCAGAGGCTGCTCCTTCGTTTCCCAGCTGCTCAGATCCAAATAATCACACAGAAACTATATTAATTACAACACTGGCCTATTAGATCAATCTTCTTATTAGCTAACTCCTTTCTCCTTCAGCAGCTACTTGGCATTTCCTTGACTCCACCTACTCTCTCTCTTAATCTCTGTTCAGATTTCCCACCTGGCTTTACTCTGGTAAGCCATTAGCCAAAAGAGATTTATTCATTAACCAATAAAAGCAACACGTATACAGAAGGACATCTTACATCAGGAATGATCTGATAAATAGGAACTAAGTACCAGAAAACAGTCTGCTTTTCATTTGTATCCAGAGTCAAATTCAGCTGATGACTATGGCGTGGGTCTGTGCATGGGAAACCTTTGCTGACTGCTCAGTTCATGAGACTGTGCATATAGATGTCTTGTTAGAGATGCTCTGATAAGGTTCCAGATCTTAGCTGACTTCCATTTTTGATGCTGCAAGTCGAGGTCGATGACAGTCCCCTTGCTGTGTGCTCACAGGCTTCCATCTGTATCTGCATCTGAGTTCAGATCTCCATCCTCTCTTTGGACATTGATGCATAGCAGTCATGTTGGGCAAGGTCCCAACCTTAAAGTCCTTTTATTTGAGCTTCACCCCTCTTTAAAGGCCCTGTCTCACAAACTATTCCATTCTGAGGACACGAGGGATTAGAACTTGAATTTTGAAGATACACATACCATACCAGTGATCATGGGAGTTTCTTCAGTTTTGTCTTTTCTTTTTCCTTTCTTTCCTTCCTTTTGATAATTTTGTTTCCCAGAAGGGCATTTAGGAAAGTGATTTAGAAGGGGAAAAAATGTGGGTCCGTAGGTAGCCGGTGAGCATAGTGGTGGCCGAAACAGTGAACATGAGGTTTTGATACCACCTGCAGATTTGTGTCATCCTGACACATTGTGTTCTGGTTTCAGGGATAGATGAAATCTAGCTGTCCATGGGAGACCTGGGCATGCGTCTGTGTTGTGGAATGAAAAGGACAAAATGGGACAGCTTTTTTACTGCCTTGGAAATTAAGAGCCCTCACTTCTGCTTTTCTCTTTTGGCATAGCAGAGCAAGTTTTTTGACTTGGTGTGCACAGAAATGGCAGTCTTGGTGGCTAACACCATACTTGGCATCTACCAGATGTTATAAAGTATTGGTCAAATTGAATTAATTAAGTTATTTGAGCCAAATTGTTCTTCTCCAAACCTTTTGTGGGTTTTCTTTCTCTATGTGTTTTGTTAATTCCCATCCTCTCTAGTTCTCAATTCTAGCTTATGGCTTTCCCCTCCCCATTCTCTTTGTAATTATCCAGTCATTTATTAAATGGAGACAAGCTTAACTAGACATTAAATAATTGCAGGTGTGCAGCTGAATTGAGCTGCTGTCCTGTAAGTAGGAGCTCACAGCTGCTTTTGTGGTGTTGGGTGATGAGATTACACTTTACCTCATTTGGTTACATGATACTTTGCGTATTGCACAGTGAAAGAATGTTGGGAGCGTCTACTGTGAGCCTCGTGTACAAAGGCTGGTATGTTCCCAGGAAACCAACAGAAAAGGCACCAGGAGCTCAGGTCAGGAGCCTCTGCAACCTTTGATGGTTCTTGCTTGGAATTTTGCCTTGCCCTTTTGCCTATTTTGTAGTAGGAGACACTTGAGTAGCCCTTGCTGTGAAGACAGTCTTCAGGTCGTCCTACATACCCCCCCCCCCCCCCCCCGTTTGTTATTTGTGATACTCTTACTATATAGTCCTTGCTGGCCTTTTACTGACTATGTGGTTCCCACTGGCCTCTAACTCCTTTCCAGTCTCCAGCCTTCTCCAAATGAGTGTTGTGGTGGTAGGAGGGCACTAGCACCCTAGATTTCAACTTTCTTATTTTGGTAAAATTTTTTAAGAATTATATTTTGTGTGTGTGTGTGTACAACTTGTGGGAGTCAGTTCTTTGCTGTACCATGCATGTGCTGGGGGTGGAACCATGGTAGTCACGCTTAGTACCAAGGATCTTTGCTGTGAAGCCATCTCGCTGGCCTCCGCTTTCAGCTCTGTCAGTCATCTTAACTACCAGAGCAGGATTTTTCCATTTTCTTCTTAAGAGATTAGCAGTGGGTGCAACAGTTAGCTTTTATGATGAGACTTTATCTGCATGCTTTTTGCACTACTTACCCCCATCCATAAGATTTACTGCTTTTTATGAGTGCAATTTGAGTTTTAGAATTGTGGTATACCTAGTTTGTTCCCTTGGCTTGTTTTATCATTCATTGTAACTGCTAGAGGAAGATAGCAGTTACATAGTAAGTACCTAACTCCATGTAGACCTTAAATAGGCCCTTAGAAATGGACTGCTTGAGCTATGTAGTTACCTAGTGGTTATAGCCACAGATAGGCAGAATTATGTGTGAAGGGTGTATAGGTATAACAGATGTCATGCTGGGGCTGGAGAGCTGGCTCAGCTGTTAAGAGCACTGGCTGTCCTTTCAAGGACCCTGGTTCAATCCCTAACACCCATTTGGTGCATCTGTAACTCCAGTTCTAGGGGATCCAGTGTCCTCATCTGGTCTCTGTCGGCACCAGGCATAGAAAGTGGCATGCAGACATACACACAGGCAAAACATTCATATACCTAAAATAAACATTAAAAAAGAGAAATGTCATGCTGCTACTTGCCACCTGTGCAATGTTGAATATGCTCTTTAAATCCCAACACATCTTCTCCTTTCGCCCTCCCCCTCCCCCTGTGCTTGAAATTGAATCTAGGGTCTCAGGTATTAATTAGTAGGTTAGTGCCCCAACCCCTCATTGGGGCATTCTAGCAAAATGCTCTGCGGCTGGGCCAACTCCCTAACCTCCCATCACCAGGATATTCTAGGTACACAGACTCCCTTTAAATGTCTTAAATCTTTACTTTTCTCATGTATTAAGTTCTGAGAGCTGAAGAAGTTTCGTGACTATTTGAAAGAACATAGTATGCCAGGCCTTTGTCTGGTTCCTGAGGATAATACACATGTGCGCAAAACCAGCTTGAACTCCATATTCTTGTGGAATGAATATATCTGAATCTGGTTTTTAGTATCAATTAGCCAGTGTTTATGATAAACGTTAACTACAACGCTGACCGTAGAAGACTTCACTTGGCGCTTTAAACTCTTACCTTGTTCAGCAAGTGTAGATCATATCATTAAGGATCACAGTCATCCATTGTGAGGTTTTGGATTTTGAATCTAGACTAGCACATATTTTTGTACCTGGGCTTCTGGCTTGAGTGCACAGCTCCTCCTGTGGGTTACTGCTGTGTAGGCTGTCTCTGAGCTTCCAGAAACAGACTGAATGAGGGCTGAGTGACAGGCTTGATCCTTTGAATCTCTTTGTGAAAGCCGGTTTGTTCAAGAAAAGTCTAAACGGCTCAGGGAGGGCACCGTGGAGTTTAACTTAGCAAACGCTA
This sequence comes from Alexandromys fortis, assembly GCF_014885135.2. Lineage (NCBI taxonomy): Eukaryota > Metazoa > Chordata > Mammalia > Rodentia > Cricetidae > Alexandromys > Alexandromys fortis. The sequence continues at coordinate 2,471,872 of NW_026068043.1, forward strand.
TCTGATATCCATGCTTTGTTGATATCTGCAGAAACCCAAGCAGAAAAAAGAAAAATATCCCTGGGTGTCAGATTGATCAGCTTTCCTACACTGTTTATTGCGGGTTGCGCAAAGAGCGGCATTTCTGAGACCTTCTTCTCCTGGATGACTGATGAATTGTCGAACATGGGTTGTATCTCAGGCCCTCTGATAGCATGCTGAGGTGGAGTCTGCTTTTCAGTCATGGGGGTGTTAGCCATCAAACATCACTTCTGTTTGGAGGGAGTCATCGGTCAGTCTGCAGTGAGCCAGTCTTGAAAGGCTTGGCCCTGGTCCCTTGAGAGGGACGTGGGGATGTTAATCACTTGCTCTCACCCTATACTAAGTTATTTTAAGAAGTATGTCTGATCAGAGTTCCTATTCCATTGCGCAGTGCATTCTGGAGTTCCTGCTTTTTCTACTGGAGAAGTGGTAGATAATAAATGAGAGCAAAGACAGACATGCTTGTCGGTTGGTTAGCATTGTGATTTAGGTACTGCCCTAGTTAGGTTTCTGTTCCTATGGCAAATACCATGAACAAGAGCAACTTGGGGAAGAAAGGGTTTGTTGACTTATAGGTTAGATAGAGTCTGCCATATAGGGAAACAAGGGAGGATCTCTGGGCAGAATCTGAAGCAGAGACTTCTTTCTTTCCTTCCTTCCTTCCTTCCTTCCTTCCTTCCTTCCTTCCTTCCTTTCTTTCTTTCTTTCTTTCTTTCCCCTCCCTCCCTTCCTCTCCCCCCCCTCCCTCCCCGCCTCTTTTCATCCATCCATCCTAGAATCCAGGACCATCTATCTAGGGTTGGCACTGCCCAGGGTGGGCTGGGCCCTCTCACATCAATCATTAATCAAGAAATGCTCCTCATACAGACTTGCTTATGAACCAGTCTGGTGGAGACATTTTTTCACTTGTCTTTCTCTCTTCAAAGACGACACTACCTCATTTCAAGTTGACACAAATAAAACAAACCCCAACAGGTTGTCACAGACACTTTATGCTGTAGATTTTGTTTTTCTTTAGGATGTCGGATTTGTATTTTGAGAGCCCATTGAGAAGTTACTCTGACTTGTAGTCAACCTTATATGATTGGTTTTTTTTTTCATTTATTGCAATACAGGCATGAAGGCTATTAATGGAAGCCGAGAGGAAGCATGGTGGTTTATCAGAGTCACTAAATAGCTCAGATATCCCTGGTGACTTAGCTGATGGCCTTCACTCTCTGGTTCTGTGCTTGTGCAAGGAGAGCGTATATACTTCCCTGCTGAGAGCCAGGAATGTGACACAAAGCCAGATGCAGTGGGAATTGTTGCAGTGAGCAAACTTAGCAGGATTGTTGCACAAGATTGGCAAGTGTCCAGGTGTAGAATGACTACCCCGGACAAGCTGGCTTTAGGGTAGAGAGGAAAGGTTTAAACAACTTTCTTCCTTTTTGGTGAGTTTATCTGTACTAACCCTGACTGAGGCTCTTTTGTGTCTTTCCCACCGCTGGTTTTAAGTACTTGGTATGAATCCCAGGAGGAGGCTTTATGTGGATGCTTTGTATAAGTCAGAAGACACCTATGCTCCTGTGCAGGTGGAGATGCAGTTGATCCTAGAGGAGTAGCTTAGCCTGTGCGGGAGGTGACAGAGGGTGAGTTGTGCAGTACCGTTAGAAACTTCCACTCAGTACCACCTTCCTGTAACTTCTCACCATTAGAGTTGAGTTAATTTCACCTGTTCAATCTCATTGGGTAAGTTTAATCCGTTTTTGATTCCTTAAAAATAACAAATTTCTGAGCATCCAACAGTACAAGTAGCAAGATGCTTTTGCTTCTTCAAGTCTGTTTGGAGTGGAAGCATGCTCTTTAACTGTCCAAGGGCTAATGGGATTTTTCTTTGGGTGTACTCTTTTTGCCTTGAAGGTTTTCTATTTTTATTAAATAAAATACACTCAAACTGTGAACTTCATTAAAGGAGGCTTGTGAGAGAATTAGAAAAAGCAAATTGCTACCCCTATGTTTCAGGAAACTTTAATGCTGCCTATGAGCAGTGCTCATTGAATAACCTTAATTCATTGCTTCAATAACGTCACACACAGTGTCTTTTCTGCTTTAGTTTTCCTCCTTTAAAAGTTTCTGAGAAATACCACAACCTTCCCAAGTTAACCAAATAAACCAACATAAGTTTGAAATGATTTAAAGTAACCCAGAGGCAAAGATTCTAGACTTTACTATCTGTGGGACTTTCTGCTGAATGACATCCCTTTAAATTACAGGAAGATCCTTTTTTGTTTCCCATTGTCAAAAATTAAAGCAGAACTAAACTGAATAAATTGTCTAATTTGCAGGAGTAATTTCTAAATTGTCCCTTTATATACCTTACTTACACAAGCTTGCGACTGAGTATCACTGAGAGCTACAGTTTTTCAGGGTTTAACTTTTAATTAGCTTATGAGATTGCATGCTCTTGAAGCTGTATACCACAGGTTGTTGGCTAGTTTTCCAAAAGCAATTAAAATGCCCACTGTTATAATTAAGCTTGTTACTCGTTGTATGTTCTAGTTATAAAGTGTATTGGCAATTAAGGAAATGTAGACAGAGGTATTTGCGTTGGCTCTTGTAGATGCAGTAGAGGTCTGGCTTCTTCTACCTTGGGTCTCTTAGGGGAAGGTTTACTTCCTGGGTCATGTTGGAGTACCTGGAGTATTTATTGTTATATCTTGAATAGCAATTTAGTGTGCAGCTGAAGTGTGAGAATGAGTTTATGATTGTGTTCCAGCAAAAGTAGCCCAGAACCCATCATTCAGTTGGCAGGCTCATAGCTTAGAGGACTTCATAAGAAACATTGCCTTAATCGTTTTTGTTCCTACTGCACGAACTGGCTTTGTGGGAGCCTAGGTAGTTTGGATGCACACCTTACTAGGCCTGGATGGAGGTGGGTGGTCTTTGGACTTCCCACAGGGCAGGGAACCCTGATTGCTCTTTGGGCTAACGAGGGAGGGGAACTTGATTGGGGGAGGGGGAGGGAAATGGGAGACAGTGGCAGGGAAGAATCAGAAATCTTTAATAAATAAATAAAAATTAAAAAAAAGATGGCTTGACCCTGAAGGAAAATTCAATCTGCTAAACTGTGACCCCCCCCCCCTTCTCTCATTGAATTTCTCTGTGGTTACTGAATAGGAGATGTGGGGGACTTGTCACAGGTTTAACATGGTTATGTCTGCTGATTGTATAGCAGTCCAAGTGTTACAGCATGGTAAGATTTGGCCTTTGGGAGAAAATTTGATGATCACAGTTAGTCTCCATGGCAATACAGATCTTAGTGGCTTGTTTTGCATGTTGATTCCTTCTTCCACCTCACTCATTTTGTGTTTGTGTGTGTCCCTTAACACCCCAGAATAACGTGGTGGCTGAGCCATGCAACACACATGCCATTTCGTGGCCAAATAGAAATCATCACACAAAGTCCTATTAGTGTTTCTTACTTAGTTTGAAATTCCTTTAATACTCATGGAAGAAAATGGACCACTTATTTTATATGGTTCCATCCCATTGCTTTGGCCTGTTTGTGCCCTTAGGCAATTAACATGAAAATGAAGGCTTAGAAATGAGCTTAACATTTAGAGCAGGGCCTGAGCTGGGCTTCACAGGGCATTAAAATCAGAGAAGAGAAAAGGGCAGGTGTTCTGTAATTACTGTTTGGTTTTGAGGACTAGTGGAAAGATTGGGTCTTATTTTAGATTTACTTCTATCCAGAGTTCCTCTAAGGTTATGATTAATATTATAAATTATTTTCTTTATTGGTCTTAGAGATTAGAATTATCAGAGGGACATTTTCTTGGGAAAACTACTGTTCATTTGCGGTTCTCTGGATATTTCTGTGTTAAGTCTACAATGTATTAGTGTAGAATCAATTTAAAGGCTTGTGGGTCTAAGGACATTTGCTCATTGGTTCTTTTAAGTCTATTTATACAAGCCTTTCTGGTGCTTCCTTTGTAGCATATTTTCCACAATTTATTTCTAGGCTTGTAAGAATGGAGGGGAAATTACCAAATTATTAGGTTGGTTCCTCATTTGAGTTGTGCCATTTTCTCTCTGCACAGAATGAAATAAAATCAGTCTTTGCTGTAGTCCTGTGAGGAAAGATTACAGGTTCTGAGGGAACGGCTGTTCTGAAGGGGTGTATTTGTATTTAGTATGAAGTGCCCAGTTAGTGTGGTATTTCGTGTTAAAAATACAATGTAATTATCATAAAATCATACACCCAAAAAGAGAGGTGACCATATGGCAAGGTTCACTTTTCAATATTAACAACACCCCCCCAAACCCCCCCCCCCTGCGCCAAAGTTACACCCATTAGTGCTGCTTACAGGTCAGATGTCAGTCCGCCTTGATGGGCTTTCCTCTGGAAGCTGTTTTTACTCTTTCCATTGAGGGCTTCCGCCCTTCCTGGTTCTCCGCTGTGTCCCATGCTTCTGTCCACACAGCGCTTCTGGTTCTGTTTGATTCCTCTCTTTGAATGTAGACTCTTAAGAACATGAGCAAAAAGGCTGTCTAACTTTTTAACAAAATTTAGTGCCCACCTGTCCTCCCTCCCTCCCTCCCTCCCTCCCTCCTTCCCTCTCTCCCTCTTTTCCTCTTAGACAGGGTCCTGAAACTCACTATGTAGATCAGGCTGGCCACAAATCCACAGAGATTTGTCTGCCCCTGTCTCCTGAGTGCTAGGACTAAACGTATGTGTCACTCACCCATCCCTTAATGGGTTTGAATGAAAATGGCCCCCAAAGACTCATAGGGAATGGCACGATTGGAGGTGTGGCCTTGTTGGAGGAAGTGTGTCACAATGACTGGGTTTTGAGGTTTCAGATCAAGCCAGGCCCAGTGTTACTCTTTCTTCCTTACTGATGTAGAACTGTCAGCTACTTCTCTAGCACCATGTCTGCCTGCTGTGCTCCCTGCCATGCCCGAAATGGGCTAAACCTCTGAACCTGTAAGCCAGCAACAATTAATGTTTCCTTTTATAAGAATTGCTGTGGTCATGGCATCTGTTCTCAAGCAGTGAAACCCTAAGACACATATACATGTGTGTCTGTAGGTCCCATCTGTCTGGATGCATTCACAGGCCAGGAGAGGATGTTGGATTCTCTGGAACTGTAGTTACAGGCAGTTGTGAGCTGCCCAGGCTGGCTGCAAAGGAACTGAACTTAGGGACTTTGAAAGAATAGCAAGTGCTTTTAACTACTGTGCCATCTCCCCAGCTTTAAGGCCATGCCTTTTAGAGACTCTTTTGCTTCTTTTCAATAAAACGTTGAAATGCATTTGATGTGCAGAGCCTCAGACTATGTGTTGTGCATGTGTATAATGCAGATTAAGGTTTGACACGGTGTTTGCTCATGTAACCACCCCACAGCAAGGATAATGAACATATCTGACACACTTCAAAGTTTCCTCTTTGTAATAGCTTTTTAGTATGTCTGTTCTCTATCATTAAACACCAATCTGCTATCTCTCACTGTAGATATAAAATGGGTACACGAACATGAAGTAGGATCAAAACCCAGTGGCATTGTCCTTGGCTTCTCAGCAGCCCTCATTGTCCGCCATATTCAGAGAGTCCGGTTTTATCCCATGCTTTTTCAGTCGCAGTCCAGCTGGCCTTGGTGAGCTCACAATAGAGCAGCCCCACTGTCTCCGTGGGTGGGTGCACCCCTCATGGTCCTGACTTCTTTGCTCATATTTTCCCTCCTTCTGCTCCTCCTTGGGACATTGGAAGCTCAGTCCGGTGCTCCAGTGTGGGTCTCTGTCTCTATCTCCATCCATCTCCAGATGAAGGTTCTAT
>NW_026068043.1:2478946-2557505 GCF_014885135.2 Alexandromys fortis
ATAGAATATGTGTATATTATATGTTATTACAGGAAAGGCTTATAAAAACCACCTGTTTTATCTAAAAAAAAAAGCTGTAGAGAGAAATCTGAAAAAGCACAAGCCATGAATGTTAAATACAATGTAAACTCCTTGTTCAGTAATTATAACAATATATAACACTGATAAGAGATGTTCATTAAGTGTGAGAAGTCAGTCATGGGATTTTCAACACCCCTGTATTATTTTTCCAAGTTTTCTATAAACCTAAAGTGTTCTAACATATAAAGATATTTTAATAAAATGTGTTGAAACTATTAAAAAAAATAAAATGGGTACACTTGATGTTTTTCTAAAAATTTTATATAAATGAAGTCTTTTGTATAAATGAAGTGTTTTTGTGTTTTACTTTTCTACTAATAGTGTATAATAGTTTCATTTCCTCTACATCATTGCTTATGCACCTGATAAAGGGAGAACTTGAGAAGTTTTTAGCCACTCTAGTAACTATGTGGTTCCGGATAGCGGTGGTGCATGCCTTTAATCCTAGCACTTGGGAGACAGAAGCAGGCAGATCTCTTGGTTCAAGGCTAATCTGGTTTACGTAGTTGAGTTCCAGGACAACAAGAACCACACAGAGAAAACCCTGTTTTGAAAAAAAGAAAAAAACAAACAGAAAAAACTATATAGTGAGATCTCATGGTGGCTTAAATTTTCCATATGACTAATGATGTCGAACATCTCATGCAACTGTTATCCATGCATCTTCTACAAAGCATATATTAAAGTATTTTCCTGCTTTTCAAAATTCTGGTATGTTCAGGAGGCTTTATTTTAAAGATTTATTTTTACTTTTTAATTTATGCATCTGTGTGTGCATATCTGTGTGAGTGTATGTCGTGTGTGTTTGAGTATCCACAGAGGCTGAGAGAGTGTTGTCTCCCCTGGAGCTGGAGTTACAGATGACTATGAGGTGTTTAGGTGCTAGGAACTGAACTTGGGTTTCCCTGGAAGAGGAGGATGTGTTCTTAAGTGCAGAGCTATCTCTCCAGTCCTAGTTCAAGTATTATCACAAATGTTTGATTTGTAGTTACCTTTTTCTAGCCTGTGGCTTGCATTTTCATGCTTAACGGTGTCCTTTGGAGAACTGGAGTTTAAAATTAGGGTTAAAAACCTAGTTCGTGCAGTAGTCACCTTCAGGCAGAGTGTTAGAAATTCTGGCAGTGAAGAAACAAATCGGAAGCCTTAGATTTTGATGAAGTCCAAATATCAGTGTGCTCTTTATGAATCATGTTTTTGGTACCAGAACTAAGAAATCTGTCTAAAAGTCACAAAGTTGTTTTTAAATAGAATGTTTAGATGGTTAGCTTTTACATTTCGATATGTGATTCATTCTAAGTTTCTCCTACATGGGGAAGCCTGGATTGAAAATACTTTCTTCCCCATATGGATAGCCAGTTGTTGGAACATAATTTGTTGAAGAGACTGTCTCTTTCTCATGGATCTTCTGCCTTTGCACTTTTGTCAGACGTGAGCCGTTTGTATATGCTCCGATTCTTTTAAAAGGTTGTCTGTTATGTTCAGTGTCCATCCCTTCTTCAGTGAAAAGTCAACAGGCATAGTAGAATTCGGAAGTAGAATGAGGAGAGGTTAAGGAGAGCTTGGGTGCATAGGTGGTGTCTTTTCAAGGAAACACAGGTTTTTATTTGGGGAGGTCACAGGTATTCACACAGGATGGCCTCACCATCACATGTAGAAATGGATAAATTCTGGAGCAAGTTTCTTCATGTTCATTAAATGGTAGGCCTGGGGCTGGAGATATGGCCCAGGGGTGAAAAGGGGCTTGATGCTCTTGCAGAGAATTCAAAATCAGTTTCCAGCCCTTGCTCAGACAGCTTACAGAACAACCTGCAGGTCCAGATCCAGGGAGTACAGTGCCCTTTTCTGGCCTTTTCAGGCACCACACTTGTGCGGCAATCCTACCCACACATATGCCTGTATTTTAAAAATATTAAACATAAATCCTTTAAGAAATGGCTGACAAGAATGCGTCTGGGCCCACTTCATTCAGGCAGCATTCTTCCATCATGTCCTCCCACCCCAGTCCTTTGCACAGTGAACTGTTTACTCTGAACACATTCTCTCTTTGCCTGTTTCTGTGTGTTGGGAGGCTACTGTTGTTTAAAAGCATAGTCATTGCATTGTAACAAATGCTTATCGGTTAGTTTCATAGAATTTTAGTGTTGGAAGAAACCTGGAATATTCTTTGTCAGCCTTTTTTCTCCCCATGGTCTTTTAGACCTGTCATCTTCTTGGTGCTGATTTGGAATGGCCTGCCTTTGCAACACTGATTTCGTATTTATTAGTTCCTGATTTATAATGAGGGAAGTCTCCTTGTGGGTTTCTAGAACCTATTGGTTCTTTTTCTACTCTCTAGAGTCATATTGAAAAAGATACAATTTCTTTTTTTCACAGTTGAAGCTCTGGAGTTTTAAAAGATAGCTATCATAGGTCTTCAACTGAGTCTCCTATGGAACTGTTTTGAATGTTGCGTACATTCTGCTTGTTATCCTGAGCATAAGAGACCAGGAAGGATAGACTAATGCAATAGTTCTCAACCTTCCTAATGCTGCAGTCCTTTATGTTGTTGTGACACCCCCCCCCCAATCATAAAGTCATTTTGTTGCGGCTTCATAACTGTAATTTTGCTACTGTTAAAAATTGTAATGTAAATATTTTTGGAGGAATAGGTTTGCCACAGGGGTTGTGACCCACAGAATTGAGAGCCAGAGGACTAATGATAGAGTAATAGGAGCTTTAACAGCCAGGGGAGTTCTCCCAGAGAGGACAGGAAGATCTTCACCTTGACTGTAGGAGAAGAAATTTCTCGCTGAAGAGATTGGCAGTACCTGTCTCAACCTCCTGGTTTGGTGTTAGGAAACCTGTCAGGACCTCTGAGATGGTGAAGTGGACTGCAGCGGGAATGCGCGGGAGCGTTTGCCCAGAGATGCATACGATGAGCTTTCAACCCTGGTGTTTGTTTTGTTTAAGGAGCTCCTCTGAGTTACATGTTGTGCTTAAAGCGTTCTTGTCATTGCTTGTCATATGCCTGGTTTCCTGATCTCCCCGTTGTGTTGGCTTGTTGGAGGTAAGGCATCATCATGACTGCTGTTAATCACAGGGGAAAGAGTATGGCTCAGGGCTTCATGACGGAAGGGAAACAGTGGTGTAGCACGGGATAATTAATGGCAAGTGGAGTGACAGTTTGATTCCCTGCTAGGGACCCTGGCATTGTTGAGAAGGGAAGAAATTCCCTTTCTTCTTTCAGAGACAGAACAGATGTAATTTTGGTTGGGTGGAATCCAATTAAAAGGAAATGACATGCAAATTGATGATCAGACAGTATGAGCACCGTAGTTCAAGAAGACTTCTTGAAGAAATGGCAAGTTTAGTGTAATTGGGCATGACAGTGTTTGCAAGAAAAATGGAAGAGAATAGTCTGGTATCTCTGCCAGGAGAGAGAAGAAACTCATTTGGAGGACTTTGAATTAGCAAAATTCTTCCTTAATTTTGGAGACAGGGTTTTATATAGCACACACTGCCCTTAAACTGAAGATCCTCCTGTCTCAGCTTTCTGTGTAGCAAGATTATAGCCGTATGCAGCCACCCCAGGCTACTAGACATACTGATGTATTTGAGCTGAGACCTATACTTCAAGAATTACAGCCTAAGAAATTGTAAAGGAACCCCTTGAGGGTTATATGTTTTCAAGCTGGTGGTGATTAAACATAAAATTCTCAAGACTATATAGGACAGGAATCAAAGGCTAACTCTTGGCAAAGTTTCTTTGTACAGGCACGCTTCATTTGATATAATGATGTGTTCTCAAAGATCTGTGTAAGAATTGACTCCCAAATTTAGGATGAAATAGAGACTTGGCCATCTGTAATGCTATTATGAATTATTTGTTGAAGTGAAAAATTCTTTCTTAACTGAAGTCATGCCCTGTTTATCTTTTGAGTAAATTCATAAGTCCATGTATTAGATATGCTTAAAGGTATTTTCCTTTGAAATAAAGTAATTGTATAGACACATAGTATTTTAGCTCTAGAATGTTAGGGTCAAAACAGTTTTTAAGAGGTCAGTATATTGCTTTTGAGGGAGAAATAGGTTGGTTTATTTGTTAAATAACTTTTGCTGTTAATATGGGGCAAGGAGCAGGCTGTCCAGTGTATTTGGAGAGTTAATAGCATCTCCAATGAACTTCAGACAAAATGAGTATGAAGTGTTTTGGGAAAAGAAGAAACAGGACCACAGCATTTACTAGCAAGGCTTCATTCTGAAGAAAGCCCAAGAAGGCGAAATGGAGTTCCCTCTGAGAAATTACAGACCCTTGAGGAGTTAAGAGAAAGCTTGAGTAGGTTCCAGTAGCCCCGAGAGGAGCCTAGAGTCCATAAGAACAGTTTCCAGATAACCGGTGATCTTGTCATTGTTCTGGTTGGCATAATGAAGGGAATTGAGAAAGACTAGAATCAGTTTTGATAGGGCCAGGCTAGAATAGTAGGAGTTCGTGTGTTCAATCTAAAGTGTAGGATTTTCACTTCTTGTAGTTTCTCCCTTGCCCTCTCCTGTTTGGTTCAGCTCAAGGCTCATCCATTTTATTCAGATTTGTGCTGCAAGCCTCCTTATGAGAGATGCCTTTAATGACTATCGTAAGGGTACTTTCCCGCATAACGATGAATTCTGTTCTGGTTCATGTAGCTTACTTAATAAATACTTCACCCTTGTTCACCACTAGGAGTATATTCCATGAGTGTTATGTTCAATTACTTAAATTAATGTTTTTTTAATTAATTGTGTGTGTGTGTGTGTCTGTCTGTCTGTCTGTCTGTCTGTCTGTCTGTCTCACAGGACAACTTGCCCACTTCTTTCCTCCCACCGCATGAGTACCAGAAATTAAACTCCGGTTGTCAGGCTTGGTGGGAAGTTTCTTTATCCATCAAAACACCTTCCCAACCCCACCCTCCCCTCCCCTCCCCTCCCCTCCTCCTCCTCTCCCCTCCTTTTTTGGGTGTGGGGGAGGGTCAAGATCTTATAAAGCTCCATTTGGCCTTAGACTCATTATGTACTGGAGGATGCCCCTTGAACTGCTGTCATGTCTAGAAGACAGTATCTAGCAGTAGGCATCCTTTGGCTCTTAGTCTTTCCATGCGCTCTTCTGTGATATTTCCTGAACCTTAGCTAGGGAGTTGTGTTATGGAAGGGCAGCCCGCCATCACTTATGATCTGCATTTTGACCAGTTACAGATCTCTGTGATACATGAATTCTTATTCCAGTTAAGTAGCCTCATATTCTTGGGTAGTTCATTTGCCTGTGCTTGTATTCCTTTCAAAGATGGAGTTTGTTGATGTTGGAGGTACAAAACTCAGTTGGTAGAGTGCATGTCTGGAATGTGTGAGTCCCTGGCGTCAGTCCCCAGCAAAACAAAAAAAGAAACGAACTTTGTCAGTGAAACATACATTGTTGATATTCAGAACAACCTATGATGTTTGGGAAACTATTTCTGATGTTTTCATTTGAGGTATTGGGTGATATAGTAGGAGTCCTTTGCTTTCTCAGAAGTTCAACAGTTGCTCCCTTTCCTCCTGGAATGTGTCAGTGTCAAAGGCACTAGATCTGCTTAGGAGGAATTCATGATTATTTCCAAGTTGTAGCCTGCAGTTTTTGGCAGAGACATTACAAGAATGGCTGTTTGCCTCTTGTTATCTACAAATCAGAAGACATTTAATTTCAGGAGGTGGTGAGCGCTCTGATAAAACCAGGCAGAAGCAAAAGCATCAGGAGACAGCATTCCCTACTCCCAAGAACTGACTGACATTGCATTACCACTGACACTGTCTTCATCACTCAACAAAGCTAGTCAGGAAACCCTACCCCTTAGCCTTGGTCATTTGAAGCAGAACTTTGTTCTTGTGTGACTATGGAATATTACATAGGCTGTAAGACTCTGAAACCTTTTCAGAATTATAGGAAACCTATATTGGAATCATTTCCTATATCTGGGAAAGGGGAAAGTTAGTTATATTGAAAACATGGGTTTGGTAGGACTTTACCCAGGAAAATAGCAGACTAGTGTAGTGACTAATGCTAGTTCTGAAATCTGACTGCCTACTTCCCTAATTGAGCATCCCACAGTTAGTCATGTGACCAGGCCCAGATTTCTTCATTTGTACAGTAGAGATGATAATGCTGCCTGCCCAGAGGTGTTTGTAAAGACTGAAGGCAAATATGTCTGGGTCGCTTAGACCAAGGACTGAACAGAGCTGAGAATAGAGGATGTTAGCTTTTGTAATCCTTGGCTATCTCATTGTTGCTGGAATTCATAGAGCCTTTCAAGGAGCCATGGTTAAACTCAGGCCTTTTCTGCCTATGGTGTTTAGCAAGCATAAGTTAGAAAATGACTTGGTGTCAGGGTGCTACAAATGAGTAAGTGTGTAAGTAGTGGATTGTTGAACTTTACACTCCAGGCTATTGGCACCAGAGAATGGGCAAGCTCATTACACTCTCATGGGAGCTTAGCGAAACTGATGAGTGAGCCTAGTCTTGCTTCTTGGACTATGACAGAAAGCAAGTCAAGTAGGCTGGGAGGCCTGGGAGTCGCCTGCCGACCAAACGCTCGGAACTCTGTGCTCGGAGGTGGTGAGGAAGATACAGGTGGAATCAATCTATGGAGGCCGCATGAAAGGGTTGAATCTAGCAGACAAGAACCTACTCAGCTCATTGCTTAGTGTAAGCAAGGGATTGTGTTAAGTCAACGCAAAAGGACGCATTCTGGATGGGGTCTACCACCTGGTGGTAGTCTTAGCCCTGTGGGTGAGCTGGGTTTCCTTCTTGAGAATGATTACATTGTTTCTTGGTTCATATATGTTTATTTTCAACCCTCAACTCCCTGTAGTTTTATAAGCTTTTAGTAACTGGAGGAAGTGTTGCAGAACTGCCTGATATAGATGGTATTAGCTACTTTTCTGTTGGCTATGATAAAAATCACGACCAAGAGTCCAGAGGGACACACAGTGGCAGCATTTTGGAACCACAGCAGCAGGATCTGGAAGCCGGCTGGTTACATTTTCATCCACATACAGGAAACAGTCAAACAGAACAGAAAGTGGATCAAGTCCATTCACCTCAAAGCCAGGGATACTTGCTCCAGTAAAACTCCACTTCCTAAAGGTTCCACTGCCTCCCCACACAGCAGCATCACCAACTTGGGGACATTGTTCGAATTGAGCCTGTAGGGGACATTACTCATTCAAACCACCACACAGACCTGTGCCACTGAGTTTTTGTTGTCATTTCGAAGAAGTTCTTGTTCAGCATCATGAAGCATTTCATCGCTGGGCTCGTGAAAGAATTGTCTCTTCGATCTCTCCTGTTAACTTTGCTCATTGTAAATGTAGTCGAGAGGCTGCTGTTGTCTCGTGATTTTTGGAATCAGCACTTCTGCAGAGAAATGAAAACAGTGCACTTTTAAAGGCACAGAAAGCAAAATTACTGTACCATCAGGATTCAAGGTTACAGAATTGGTTAGCTTTCTCGTTTGTTTTGCTGAGCTGAATGAAAAAGATTTGATTGAATGTTCCTGCTTGGAGATAAATATTAGTAGGCTCAGAATCCCTCCGTCAATCCTCTCCCCAGATTAACAAAGAATTTCAAATCATGGTCTCATATTCTGATGCTAAGTGTCCACTGAACATGGACGCGAACCATGAATGGGTAACTGGGTAAAGGACCCTTGGTTATCAGTCAAGGAGCAAGTGGGGTGGGCAGTGCTTGTCAGAGTAGGTCCATTCTGGAATCTCTGTTCTTGATTTATCGTCTCATTTTAATGATTTGTTACAATTCAGATAAATGTCCAGCCGCTGCTCAGATCTTTTAAAAATGGTACATACTAGAAATAATGATAGAAAAAGTCATCAAAATTAGAACTTACAAAGACAGTTTTAGGGTTGAAAATGTAGCTCACTTGGCAGTGTTTGCCTAGTGTTTGTGAAATCCTGTCATCCCAGCCCTTGGGTAGTAGAGGCAGGAAGATAAGACGTTCAGAGCGAATCATTTTTGGCTCCATAGTGGGGCTGAGACCAGCTCAGTCTGTGGAAGACCCCATCCTAAAATACCTAAACTCCCAAAGAGTAATAAATTTAAATGTTTGTAAACTTTTAATATTCAACAGAGAAGGATTTGTTAGGTTTGACATACTTTTAGAACATTTAAAATACACTTAACATGTCTTCTTTTGGGAGAACAGTAATCCTGTACTGTTCTCTATTGTTCTCAGTTGATTTGGTATTGGAGAAAAGACCTGGTGCTGTTGATTTCTTTCAGTTCAGACATACTTATCTGTATGCCTGGGTTTATTGAGGTAAGTGGTGATCCCAGCCTTCATAAAGCCCTCGAGAGTCAGGTAGGGAATTTAAAAAGGAAACAAAAATGATTGTGTGAATTGGTGACTAAGCATGCTGCGGACAGTCTACGGTTTCCAGTGGAATGACTACTATATGGTGTGTGTAAATAAACCCTCTCCTCCCCAACTCGCTTTCATGCATGGTGTTTCATCACAGCAATGGAAACCCCAACTAAGACAGCTTCTGAAGTGTTCTGGGACTATGTAGCCCAAGAACCATTATCCTGACTCTGCACCTGGAGTATTGAGATTATAGATTACTGTGCTCTATGTCTTATCAATTCTTATATATACCTTCTAAGAGTAATCATATTTTGATTGCTTAATACCATAGCTTAACTTCTTCTGTTCTTAAATTAAATGTAGGTGGCATCATCAGACTCTATATATCTGGTTGTTCCGATAACAACTTTTCTAAGGCGATTCACGTTGTACATTTGTCATTTGTTTATTGCTGAGTAATACTCCATTGTGTGGGTATTCCAGGTTTAACGCCTTTTCTGTTGAGAGATACTTGAGTTGTGTCAGATGTTTAATGACTGATTATGAAGCTGTAATGGTCAGTCACATATAAGTCTGGGAGCTTTTTTTATGGACATCTGTCTACATTAGCTTTCTTTATGGACAGCTGTCTACATTTCTTTATTGTAAATGCTTAAGACTGGAATTGCATCACAGGGCCTGTAAGCACATGTTTCACTTTATAAGATATTGTCATACAAGATTCCAAAGTGTTCTTAGTATTTATACCATCATTTCATTAACATCCTGGCTGTTTTATATCCTCAGATATACTAGGCACATGCTTTTAATTTGTACTTTCCTGATGATGATTAATGATGGTGAATATTGTCTTCCTTTTTTGAGGTGTTTTGGTCAGGTCTTGTGGCTACTTCTATTTTTTTTAATTAAGATATTTTTATTGCAATCTTTTCCCATTTTACGTAGCTATCCCCATTCCCACTCCCTCCTTTTTACTTCTTCTTCTTTTTTTTTTTTTTTTTTTTTATAAAGACAAGCTCTTAGGTTGTAGTTCAGGTTGACATGCCTCAGCTCTCCTGTGTCCTGGGATTATAGGTGTGTACCACCATGCCTTTCTATAAGAATTCTTTGAATGATTTCTCCTTTTCTCTTTCTTGCCTTTCTAAATTCCTGTTGATGGCTTTTGGTGAGCAGAAGTTTTTCAAGTTCTGATGAGTAAAGTTCATTGTTCTTTCTCTTACATGTTTCTTTTATGCCGGCTATGAGAAATCTTTATTTTCCCTAGTTTAACAGAAATGTTCTTCTGTTTTTTTTTCTTTTCTTTTTTTCCATGCAAGCTTAATTGATTGACTCCTTGCTGTGTGATCCGTCTCAGGTTTTTAGTGTGTGATGTAAGAGAGTAGAGGTTCGCTTTTACCCGGTATCTCTGGTACTGCTTTTTACCACCCTCCCATTGATTATCCTTGGCGCCTTGGTAGAAAATCAATTATCCATTTATTTCTGTTTAGTTCTATTTCAGCATACTTGGGTTTGCTTTCTTGATTGATTTGCCTATTTTTGCTTCAATATCATGCAATCACACATTTTTTTATTATCTAGATTTATACTCAGTTCTAATGTACATTAGTGTCCATATTCCTGCCTCTTTTCCAAGATTGTTTTGAGCATTTCTAGGTCCTTGTCCCCCCCCCCCCCATATACATTTTGGAAACCATTTGACCATTTTTAAAAATCATCTTGGGTAATTTGCAAAATTCCACAATGCTGAGACCACACTCCCTTCTAATTGAATTGGAATTGTCTGGAGGCTGATTCCAGTTTAACAGGATCTGGTTAACACGATCCACCTGGTTAAAACCCTATGCCTCGCTGGGTGCGGCGGCACAGACTGTAATCTTAGCTTCTTTGGCGGTGTGGTGTGGAAGGTTGCAAATTCAAGACCAGCCTAGGAAACATGACAATATCTATCTCAAGAAGCCAGAGGAGGATTGGGATGCACCCTGGTGACAGAGCCTAGAATTCCCTAGTGAGGGATTCTGGAGGGATTCTGGATTGGAAGCTGTCCCCATGAAATGTATGTGTTGACATTGAAGTGGGTCCCTAAGTGGAAGAGCTTGTCCATGCTTGTGACAGGAGCGTTGAATGAAGAGGAAGGGAATTTGTGAGGTTCAGAGTGGGAACACCCTCATGGGGAAGGTGGAAGTTTATTTTTTATGTGTTTTCTCTGCACGGCTGCCCCTTGATTGTTCAGTTTATCCTCCCCTTAAAACCGTCTACAGGGCTGCCGCAAACCAGTCACGGAATAAAATGAATATTCTCAGAAAAGCTAAAAGACAAAACAAACAAACAAAAGCGCACTTTAAAGACTAGCTTTGTTCTGAACTTAGGGAAGTGTTTGTGTAATCTACAGATGAGGAGTTAGTGAGCACACATCAATTGTGGGCACCTTGTCTTTTTGAGACAGGCAGGCAGACTTTCTTTTCCTTTTTTTTTTTTTTTTTTTTCCTGGTGGGGGATAGAGGCAAGGAACTGCCTATGTAGACCAAGCTGCCCTCAGACTCACAGGAATCCACTTGCCTCTACTTCCCAAGTGATGAGTTTGAATGCCTGTTCCACCACATCTGGCAAGGTGTCCTTTTTTTTTTTTTTAAAAAAAAATTTAATACTTAGATTTATGTTCATTAATCCATTTTTTGCCACAGGCAAACAGTTCAGTCAGAAGTGATACTTTTTTCTTTTTAAATAAAAAGGGGACACAAAGTTGTATTCAACTGAAGACATTCCTTGAGAGCACACAAAAACGTATGCAGGGTGGTAGGTGCTTGCTGTGGCTTTTAGCTTTTCAAATCACATTTTCATTTTGGAAGAGAACAGTTGGAACTAGTCAGCTGAACCCTTCTCTGAGATGCAAGTTCCCTAAACAGCTGTAGAGAATTAATTTCAGAGCTAGCTGAGATTTAATCTTCACTTTCTGCTCAGTGTCATGGAAAATGGCCAGTGTCTACCAGCTATGGAATGCTAAAAAAATTATATGAACATTGGATTTTTTGGAGTGTTTCCTGATAGAAGAACAGCATGGAAAATCCTTTAGTGAACTGGATTTTACAGTGTACCTGCAGAGCAAGTGTCTGTGGGTTTCTTTTTGTGTGTGACATGTAGGTTATACCAGCTTCTTGTTTCTGATAGGACTGAAGCACACTGTGTTTGATAGGACTGAAGCACACTGTGTTCGGTATTAACCATCATTGTTTTTTTTCCTGTGAGGGGTGAAATGTTTCAGGCAAGAAAGAACTTAAATATTAACAGTCTCTAGCATCTGTCTATCTGCCCCCCCCCCATCATATCAGTTTATTCACTCCCTCTCCACTCTGTCGTTTCTGAGGAAGTGTGTGGGTACAGTGTGAGAGAATTGCTGTCCTTTCGCTGTTTGTGATTCTGTTTAATAACATACACACATGCATAGCACAGACATATTTCTATCAATACAGTTTCTATAAAGAAAAACTTGTTTGAGTTTTCTTTGAGAAATTACGTTTTCCGTTTTCATACACTTATTTCTAGAATTGGTGTGTAATGTGACTGTTTCCCTTATGGTGGTACAGTCATGACGTCAGAACAAATCAGTGGCTTGTTTAAACATTTAAATAGACACGTTTCTAATCCCAGAACTCGGAATACTGAGACAGGAGGATGAGTTCCAAGCGACTTGGGCTACAAAGTGAAGTCCAAGTCCACCTCAGCTGCATAGTAAAACTTCAAATGACAAAAACAATGTCTCTCACAAATAAAACAAAAGCCCCAGAAATCCCCAAGACATTTCCTGTGTTGTTAAACAACTTCATAATTAGTAATAATGGTAAGATGTTGGTATGTTACATTGGGCCATATTTTGTCAGAAGTTTTTAATTGTGTTTTCTTAGTACCACAAAAAACTTACTTGTATATAAAATGCTCACCATCCTTACTTCTGACAGGACATCTTCAGTTGTGAAATAATAACAGGGCATTTATTAACTTACAGGACATTTGTTAATTTATGCTGGAGTTTTGTCAGTGTGGGCCTATTTTCAGCATAAAGCGGCCTTGAGAAACGGTCATGATTGACATTTCTTTGGTAGTACTTTTTAAAAGACTTAGAAATTTTATTTTCTATTTAATTGTGTGTTCATGTATGTGTGTATATGTGGGTATGTACAGGTGAGTGCAGTGCTTTTGGAGGCCAGATGAGAGTGTCAGCTCCCCTGGAGCTACCTTCTGGTGTCAGCTACCTGATCTGGGTGCTGGGAACTGAACTTGGATCCTCCACTAGAGCTGTCAAACTTCTTTTAACTGCTGATCATATCAGTTCTTGGGTGGTTCTTTTATAGCCATATCACATGAGTTTTTATTTTTTCTGCTTGTTTTTGTGTGCAAATCTGAACCTCAGTTGTATTGGCTTTCTAGCGGTTTGGTTTCCAGAATTCTTTTTTTAAAAAACTGATTGATGAGTTTTTGTTTTATTTTAATAACCTTTGTAACAATTGTCACTATAATTTCCCAAACTTTGGTTTTAACTTTAGATTTTTTTGTTGTTAGTTATGAAAGAGTTTATTAAACTGAGATTTTTATGCTTTCTTTGGTTAGCTAAGATGTACAGGCTTCTGTCATCTTGGAGACCTGACATCCTTCTGTTTTCCTATTTGGTATTTTCTCTGGTTTCTTAAAGAGAAATCACATCCGTCTGAATGCCTGTTAATACTCACACACATATATACACATACATATACATCCAAATATATCTACTTTATCACCTTTTGTGTGTAGAAAGTACTGTATAGCCTGTCTTTTGAGCAAAATAGCCCTCATCTGCATCACAGTAGGTCTGACTACTTGTAAGTGTCCCTCAAGATTTGGCATGTTAACTGTTGAAATGTCCTTAATGGAAGGGACTAAGGATCATTGCTGATCTCCAGCACATCTGGCCATTTATGAAATTCTGCCTTACTTGTATGTGACCCACATAGTGTTGAGAGATGC
This sequence comes from Alexandromys fortis, assembly GCF_014885135.2. NCBI lineage: Eukaryota > Metazoa > Chordata > Mammalia > Rodentia > Cricetidae > Alexandromys > Alexandromys fortis. The sequence continues at coordinate 2,492,386 of NW_026068043.1, forward strand.
TTGACTATCTGGACTGTGGAAGGTTAACTGAACAGTGGACTGTGTCTGCGCAGTTGTGGGGAAGTGGCCATTCATGCTGGGGATCAGACTGGTAGTGAGGCAGCTTTGGGGCCACTCACACGCCTGTCAGTAACCCTCATCCATGCTCTCTGTAGATCCTATTATACCCAATGGTTCTTTAAATGAAACTTGAGTGGAATCGTATTTTGCTGTTAGTCCTTCTAAGCAATGGGTAATATTTGTTCACGTATCCTCCAGGAAGCTCAGGCTCCCACAAAAGAAAGTTGGGTTAAGTCATGAACCCATGCTATTCATAAGTCTTGCTTGGGAAAGGCGTGGAGACAGCAAGAATTCTTATCTCAGCTTCCTGTATTGGCTGCAACTATGTAAACACAGACCGTAAACTCATTTATAAAGCTGGAATGAGAATAACTAATGTACAGAGAATTTTTTTTAAATGTATTTAAGCCATTCCCTGTACCCCATTAAGACCCTCAGTCTGAGGTGTTTACATACCAAACAACTGTAAGCTTTGATTGTTATTGTGTTTACACTATTAATTGGGGAGGGGTGTTGTCTGTAGCTTCAGAGCACATGAGATTGTTGGGGTTTCCTGAATCTAAAATGACATTATAATCTGTAGACATTGGAGATCTGGGCTTGGAAAATGCCTGCATGTCTCAGATACCCCTCAAAGGCAGGTCTGAGCCCTTGGTAAAGCCCTCGGGAAATGTATCAATTGTGATGATGGGAACAGCAAACAGTGGCCTTGTCCACAGTGGCTTCACAACTCAGTATTCCACAGAAAGACTTGATTAAATCAGCGCTGTCACTTGCATGGCCTTGGTAGGGTAACTTAAGCTCCTTGAGCTTCATTTTCTTAGTTATAAATGGGGGCAGCATCGCTGAGTGGCTCAGTTCAATACGGAGATGTATGGGACATGGTCAGCATGCCACCTGACCCATGGCAAATGCCAGGCAAGTGGCAGCGGTTGTTATTTTTATTAACGGCGAACGTTTGTGTAGCATTTATGCTCTGCAGAGCCTTTTCGTTCGCCACTTCTCATCTGTGAATGAGAGGGCTTTGTGCAGATGGAGTTTTAAATGTTTCATGGGCTTTCTGTTCAGGGCCTTGAGATTTTCCGGCTTTTAGGTATCTGTAGAGCGCTTGTCACACACCTTCTTATCTAAATAGAATTCTCAATCCACTTCTCAGTCTGACTGAGCTGCCTCCCAGGCCTTTCAATTTTGTTTTCTTTTCAGTTTGATTTCATAGTGGTAACGGTCAAGAAGATCATTCTTAGTCTTGGTATTTTTTTTTTTTTAAATGGTGTTATCGGAAATAAAAGCCAGAGTTTTTAATAAAAACCACTTTGTTCATTTTGGTGCCTTTTTAAAAATTCACTAAAAGAACATTATTTTAGAATGGTTAAAAACTGCGATGCATCTGTTATTTTCTTCTAGCTGGCATAGTTTTTATTTCACAAGGTTTGTGCTTGCTTTAGGGGAGAGTACACTGTTTCTCTGAGGGCCAGGTGGCTTGTGGACGGAGAATGGCAAGTACCAGTTTTTCCAGTATGGTTTTCTGCCGCTGACTGTCTGCTGAGAACGTAGACCATGATGGTTTGTCAGCTTGACTTCTCTTGTTGGTGGCTTTTGTGTTGTATTTTCTTTCACCACCTTTCCTTGTGTTATCTGTCCGTGCCTTTAGGATGCAGGGAAGTGGCTCTGGTCCAGGCAGGGTGACTAGAGAACATGCCACCCTGGGTAGATAGGACAGACTTCTTTTCAGTGATGGCTGTTGATAGCCAGACCGTGGCATTTCAGTGGGTAGGAAATTCAATGAGACGTTGGAGAGGAGACTTCTTTTCATCTGTAATATAGTCAGTCTGCGACTAATTCCCTAGTGGCCTTTTATGTAGAGAAGAAATCTGTATGAGGCGCTTTGATTTTACGAAGCCTGGAACAGTGATGACAAGTTGTCAGGATTTTGGTGATAGGAGTGAATGTCCTCTTGAGAGCCTGGCAGCTGAGAAGTCTGAAGGTGCTGACTCACCTTTGAGAATGGAGCAGTCACAGTCACAGCTTTTAACCAGTACTGGGTTAGGTGTGTTAGCTTTGTAGACCTGGGATTCTAGCATTCGGGAGGTTGAGGCAGGAGAATGGGAGTTTGAATTAAGGAACCATGAATTGAAGGCCAGGCTGGTGCCATAATATCTTATAAAAATAAAGCAAAACAGAACAGCGAACTAAAAATGCACATGGGTAGCAGAAGAGAATATTTTGTTGAGATACTTTAAACATTTTGACACATCTTTGTGTGTGTGTGTGTGTGTGTGTGTGTGTGTGTGTGTGTGGCTGTGAGCCTACTGTATTGGTGACTTTGTTGCGGAGTGAAGGATGTGTCTCACAGGTCAGTTACTGCTAGCGCAGTGTGGGACAGTGTGGGTGTACTGTCCTCATGCTCCAATCCACAAGGAATTTCTGTACTTCAGCACAGGGAGTCTCTCAACCTTCAACGTTGTTAAAACACTTCCTGGGGTTTGTTTATCTTCTTTAGGGTTCCTTAATAACAAATCTCAAAAGGCTCACCTTTCCCCAGTACTATCAACGTTCTGAGAGGGGCTATACGTTATGTTAAAGTTAGTGTGATTCACCATGGGCAGGCTGGTTTTTAAATGAGACTTATTCACCTTGTTCTTAGCTGGTGTTTCATTACCACTGAGGATTTATAATGCTGTAGCTCTGAGGAGCAGCTGGTAAGAATGCCAGCTTCGCTAATATTTAGAGTCATAAAACTCTGGGTATTGGACAAGCTCTTAATTACTCTGAATCTGTCTTTGTCTTAATAAAAGTTGGATTGTTCCCACTAAAATAAGATGGCTGTGTTTGCATTAATCTCCAAATGTAGGTTAATACCTTTTTAAAAGCTGTCTTTTAGACAAGAGACTTGAAAATTAATTTCCCATTTTCAGCTTCAAGTGAAGAGCTCTTCCACACATGGAGTTGAAGGACTGCCATTTTTCTGATGCTGTAGATTCAAGTGCCAGTAATAACTCTTGTTCCTTTCTGTTTTTTCCTCTTCTTTGTAAAAGAAATTCTTTCCCATGAATGATTAGGGTTGTAAGCTTACCATTTTTTTGTTTTGTTTTTAAAAATCTATGCTCAAGGTAAATAGCTGAGTTCTGTTTTCTCAGCGGAACTTGGATCACTAAGGATAGAAGAGCAAGATGAAGGGCTAAGGTGTGAGGATCCTAAGACATGGCTGGAACACATTATATTGCTATGGCACAGACATTTTTAATCCAACTATCCTGCCACTCATCCTCCTGTCTGTATGTCCATTCATCTCCTACCTACCCACACACTCTGTATATGTCTACATCCTCCTGCCCTCTTTCTGTCCCCCTTTTCTATCTACCCATCTATCTTACATCTGTCTCTCTGTCTACCTACCTGTCATCTATCAGATTTTAACCTGAAATATCTGAACACTTTCCTGTTGGGGCTTTCCCCTGAGCTAAAGGAACTTAACTTCCTGAAGTGCAAGATAGTAACTTTTTTACTTCTTGTCTCCAGAGTATCTAATGTCTCTGTGATTACTTATTAATTCCAGAATTCATTTCTGTGTGGTACAGATGGTCAGTCTAATTTTAAGGTCCCTGAAGAACTACTGTTTTATAAACTGAGGTCTTCTCAGTTGAGAGTCTGGTGTCTGTCATAGTAATCATCCCCATCATTCTAGTCTGGGAGCATACAGTGTCCTGTATTAATCTTTATCTTTATTAGTATTGCTTTGGACCACAGTTAGTTAGGGGGAGGTTAAAGAAGTAGAAACTAACAATCAAATGAAAAGAAATAATTCACATGTAATTTCCTCTTACTAAAGTTCCAATTTATTTTCCTGTTTTTCAGTTTATCGATTTTATAGACACTTATTTGATGAAATATTTATGTTCCTAATTAAGATGTATTTGACACATGTGCTAACAAAACAGACATCCTGTCATTTTCCCCAGGGAATCATTATTCAGTAGGTCTGGGTTAGGTCACAGGAATCTGGTTCTTATGATCAAACACGCTCGTGACTGCACCTTCTAAACAGTACAGTTTTCTGTAGATGACCCGTAGATCACAAAGTTCTTTTCAGGTATAACATCTGTGATCCAGTGTGATTTCATGAGGGATTATCTTTTCATGCACTCTATTGTGTAGGTCAGCACACCATTCAAATAAACTTTGTGGCATTGCTTTTGGGTCAGTAATAGAATGATGGCATCTGAATGGCCACTCGCCTAAAATCTTTCTTGGTTTTTCATCAACAGAATGATGAAGTTGGTTGCCAATCTTGATAGTACAAGGACACAAGCCCTTCCTTCTTTTCCGAAGGTGGCAGGATCGTCCTGTGAATGCATCACAGAGTTGGAACCGTCACTAGGTGCTGCGGGGTCTGAACAAAAGAGATGCAACAGGGGCAAGGGTATAGCAGACATCACGAGAGCACCACTTTCGGAATAATTTTAGGCTTATTGTCTTAAGACTGTCAGTTCATAATAGAGAGTGATGCTACTTTGGTGGAAGTGGTTTGAGAAACATGAGCAGGTTAAGCCCGTCTCCTTCCCAAAAGCTTATAGGCTCTTCCCTTTTGCAGAGGCCCACTGCTGAAAAAATGATGGCCACAGACTCCGTGAAGTATGGTTATGTGTAGGAGGACTCTTGGAATGGTGTTTGCCAGCGTGGCAGCCAGTGTACGGGACTGGCTCAGAGCCTGTGACCTGGTCAAATGTTTGTTGAATGAAAACAGTGGAGAATATAGTTCATTCAGCATTAAGTGAAACTTCTGAGCCTTTTCTAACCTAGAGTGTGCCTAACACTTGGCTCAGGAATTTATTCTTAGATTCCACCATGGAAGGCTAGAGTTCAGGGACTCTGTTTTCTTTTGTGTTGTACTTCTAGTTCTTAGGATCGCACCTGATACTAGTGTTGTACTTCTAGAGCATAGGACAGGGTCTGTCATTAATGCTTTTCCTGTATGGCGACACGTTGCATCAGTGCTAAACTTATATTCCTTAGAATTATTGAAATAATTAGAATTATTTGTTGAACTGATATGTTTGTTGTTGAAGAAGGTGTGCTTAAGGTGGTACTTTGTGAACTTTGTTACCACCCAGTTTCTGGAAGAAATCTTTGATCTATCCTCCGTCTAAAGATCTGTTTTGACCTCTCCTATTACGAGACACTCATTTGTGCTCCAGGACTCACTTTTCCTCTTTGCAGATCCAGACTTGAGACAGGAGAGTAGGGAGATCAAGGTCAAGGCAGCTCATCTTAGAAATACTGCCAAGCTCTGTAGCACACTGGTCAACCTGTCGGCTGATGTGTTTGGATTTGGACACTTCCCCTGGGTTCCTCAGTGTTGTGGTATATTCCTGCTCTCGGGGAGAAGTGGGACTTTGTTGTAGGTTTATGGCCCAGATTAATGGGGTATCTTGTGAAGCCTCTGAAGTGTTATCACTTCATCTTTATTCCTGCCTGCTATTCTGCATGAAAAGCGTTTGGATTACTTGAGAGGAGATATCAATTTGCCTGTGATACCCAGTGTCAGTTTAAAGCTGATTAGCATTTTGCATCACCTTTGCAGCTCATCAGTCATGTGCCTCGTTCCTTGGTGCGCAGGCTGTAAGTCAGCCAGGAGGCACCTGCTGCGGCATGTTGTCCTGTAATTTGGAGAACACTCTGACTCAGGACAGTGAATGAAAACACACCTGATGGATTTCCTCTAGGAGAGCCTGGTGGTTGCTTGGAACAGGAGATATCACAAACTTAAACTGCTTAGCTTCAAACTCTGTTTCTCCTTAGCTCCTCCATGGGGTGAATCAACATTAACAACACTTGAGCTGTTGACATTGCGTTGTGTAAACAGGCAAGTATTTTTTTTTTTATTGGGCCGTTTAACTCTGAAATGACAACAGGAGCCATTTATTGAGTTGAGTGGTTATTAAAGTTGTAGGATTGCATCAAGTGTTTACACATACTTGTTTATGGAGTTCTTACAGTTATTCTATTAATGAGGCTGGAAAGAAGACTCAGTTGTTAATGGATATAGTGCTGTTGCAGAGGATCAATATCCACATAGGGCAGCTTGCAGTCACCTGGAACTCCAGTGCTCTCTTCTGGTGTGTGCAGGTAACTGTACTTAAGTACAAGTGTACACACACACGCACATGTACACGCGCTTTAAAAAAAAACCTTTAGAAGACGTAATTTCTTCAATAGTATAGATGACTTAATTGAGGCAGAACGATGTGAAATGTATTGCTCAAGGCCACCTGGCTAGTAGAAGCCAGGCAGGGTCACCATGTGCACTCTGAAGGCGTTTCCTGCTTAGAGCAACATTCTTGCCCAAGTTTGAGTGATGGAGGAAGGTCTTTGGCTAATAAAGAAACTGCTTGGCCCTGATGGGTTAGAACATAGGTGGGTGGGGTAAACAGAACAGAATGCTGGGAGGAAGAGGAAGTGAGCTCAGATGCCAGGCCGCTGCTCTCTGAGGCAGACACGATGAAGCTCTGATCCAGGATGGATGTAGGCTAGAATCTTCCCGGTAAGCACACCTTGGGGCGCTACACACATTATTAGAAATGGGCTAGTCCAGGTGCGAGAGTTAGCCGAGAAGAGGCTAGATATAATGGGCCAAGTAGTGTTTAAAAGAATACAATTTGTGTGTTGTTATTTCGGGTAAAGCTAGCCCGTGGCAGGAGCTGGGTGGCGGAATACAACCCGCAGCTCCTTCATCATATGAGTGTCTCTTAACTCTGGCCCATTCTTCATACCCAGGTTCCATCAGAAACTGGACTTTGAGAATGTGATTGACAGTAACATGGCTCTTGGAGCCTCATTCTATTCTCGGAAAGGAGGGCTGCTGTGCTCATAACCACCAGAGCCCCTGTGGGCCATTTAAAAGAGAGTCCCTCCAGCCCAGGGCCCTTACATCCTTTTCAACCTCATGGCTGGCTTGATTTTGTAGTCTTTTCATGCTCACTTGCCGTGAATGAAAGCCTTGTTATAGTAAACTCAAAGCAAGTATTGATATTTAAAATTAAATTGCAACAGGTATTGTCAATAGCTACGCTCCTTATTGACAGCACATTACTAATTATATCCAGAGAAAATCTTAACCAGATATATTCTGTCAAAGCAAAATTAGAACGTAGGCCTTTTCTGAGCAATTTCCTTTTGTCTTGGGGAAGGTTGAGGGAATTCACAGACTCTTTATCAATCTAAAAGGAAACTTAATTTATTTTTTCTGATGAGATTTCAAGACAGAAGTGGAAGCTGTGCCTTCCAAAGGAACAGACCTGTGTATTGAAGGTGGAGTAAAGTTCCTTACAGAGATGTAGGTGTGTGTGTGTGTGTGTGTGTGTGTGTGTGTGTGTGTGTGTATTTTATATGCAGATGTCAGGGTGCACTTGGAGGTATGTGTGGAAGAAACATCTACTCTCTTGCTCCTCACCACATGTTTTGATCAGGATTGCTTATTGAACCTGGAGTTTGGCTTTTCAGCTAGACTGGCTGGTCAGTGAACGAGCCCTTGTACCCACTCTGTTTCTGGAGTTCCAGATGCACACTGCCATGAAAAGATTTTTTTTTTTTTAGGTTATAACTGTGAAATTCACGGCTCCATACTTGAGTAGCAAACACTTTACCCACTGAACCATCTCCCTAGCCCCAGTTTTTTTTTTTATTTGTATGTCTCAGCCACATTCACAGTTCCTAGCTTTTATTTCTTCCCCTTCTTTTTCCTGTTTTTCATGTCTTGTTCTCTTCTTATGTGTAAATGCAGCAGTTGAGTGGCCCTTTGCATGCGTGCTGATCTTACTGTTTTATGTGAATTTGTTGGTTTATAACCCCAGGAGACTGGCAATCTGATGCTCTAGAAACTGAGGCACCTAGAAAGTAGTGCATTCCATCAATTAAGGTGTTAGTGGATTTCCACTTAAGAGTGGGAGCTGGCAGCCCGGTGGCCAACAATCTTTCTCCAGGCAGGTGTTGCATGTGCTCTTAGGGGTACACGTTGAAGCTGGTGGTATGTGTATGGTGGGTTCCTCTGGAGGCCATGGAAGTGGCAGTTAGTAAGCCTGGAGGGAAGGAAGGAAAGGAATCCTTGCTTGAGTTATACCTACTTACTGGTTTGTGGCAGACCTGTTTGACACCTGAATCAAAATGACTTAAAGCAGCTTCCTCCCGAGAAGCACCATTGTCATGGTTTTTCCTCTCTGTTGCCTGGGGTCTCTTGTGAATAGGATTTAGCTATGATTCAGCTGCTGCTGTTCTTTTGGTAATCAGTGGAGAGGAGGGAGATGAGGGCTGCTATTAATGGCTTCTTATTTTGCATTCTCCTAATCAGCTATCCCACAGTTATTAATGTGCATTCAAGATGTTCTCTTGTATTTCTGGGTAGTTTTCTTAGATGTACTGGACTGTTAGCTTTCTAAGATGAAGTCTTTTATTAGATTCTCTCCTAGGTGGGATGGGCGGAGGCTGTTGAAAAGCTCTAAGCGAAAGGAATATGGTATGAAACCAACCTTTGGGCTGTGTGAATAAGCAGCCCACCATCTTGATCTCCCTCCCCTCCTGCCTTGAAAAACCCTATCTTGTTAATATCTTTCAGATACTAAAAGTGAAATAGCAGAGCTATTTACTAGGCAGCTAAATGCAAATTCTCTCTCCCATTAGCTTTAATTAGGATGAAATCATACATTTAAATAACCACTTCTGTTACTAATAACTGAACTTCTGATTCACTCTGAACCCCGGGAAATGCCTCTTATGATGTGAATGGCCCACCTCTGAGTCATTCGCACCTGCATGTTGATACATTCAGGTTCCTCGTGTGGTGACACACATCTGGGATTAACAACAGGACTGGCATGGTGAATCTTGGGTATAGAACTTTCTATAGTCCCCTTGGGGGAAGATGAAATAATCCAACTATGTACTAAGGAGTTTTGCAAGTTACTCTTACCAGAAGCTAACTGTTTAAACACTGGCCTTTTGTTTTTATTACTACTACTACTACTACTACTAATAATAATAATGATAATGATAATGTCATTATTCATCTCCTTCATGTAAACAAGTGCCGTTAACATTCATTCTGGTCTAGCAAAGATGAAAATAAGCTTTTGGGTTGAGGTAGCTGAGATTAGTTATAGTCTTTAAAGATCAAATTTGTGCTCTTCCTTTATATGTCTTTGACATACACGGTTTGTTTCGAGTGTTGTAAATGCTATCGAGATGGTATGGAGAACAGTAGTGTGTAGAATGATGATGTGTGTACATATGCCTGCGTGTGTTGTTAGAAGAAGGGCTGAGCCTGCTTGCTGGAGGATCAAAAACAAATAAGCAGCTTGGCAGCAGTCCCTGGTGGCTTAACCAGCTAATGAAAGAGAAGACTGCTAAACTCTCAGTTGTCATCCTGCCTAAAAAGACTTAATAAACAGCCCAAGACTATCTTTAGTGGGTTGGTGAGGTGGGAGTAGAGTCAACAGAAGACACACAAATCATAGTCGCATGAAACATACTGGGCTTGCGACTTTCTGCTCCTTTGATCCTGGTTGGGTACAGCCGACCCCGCTTACCGCCTTTAGAAATGGGAATTGTGCCAGATATTAGCTATAGGAGACCAGCTGCTGCTTCTGTGTTCTGTGGACATGATTCTCTATAGCTTTTGATCAGAACACTGTTCCTAATGAAGTCTGACCAGCATCATTTAGACAGGAGTGAATGACAGCTGATGTGCTAGAATTCTTCTTGATTGGCAGCATTTGGAACTGGTAACCAGAAGAGGCGGGTATTGGGGTTGGGGCGGGGAGAGATGCCAGCTCTGATTGACAAGAGCTTATCTTTATTTAATTTTCTGAGGCACCGTGGTTGAAGCGTCAGGCGTTTGAAAGAAAAGAAGACAAAATTGTAAAACATAATTAAAAATTTTTGAGGAAAAACACACTTAAATCAAAAACTTCTGTCAGTAAGATTGCAGTGCACAGAGTCCAGGTGTGTCTGTGCAGAAAAGGCTTTCACACAGACAGAATTAAAAAATGATCACAGGCAGGGGTAGTTGTAGCTGTAAAAGTTATGCTTATTGTCTGACAACTGTCAGCCTCCTGGGAAAGGTTTCCTTTGCAGAGGACAGTGAGGAGGCCGGTCGATAAAGGTGGCATTTGCTATCACACTGATGGCTTGAGCATGTCTGTCTTAAGTCTATGCACTCTGAAGGCTTGTTTCCTAAAGGTGTGTATGCCACACCCTGAGAGCCATCCAAGACCAGTGTGTCATGGTGCTTTGTTCCAATAGCCATAGAACCTAAGCACTGCCATTTTATCTCTAGTTAGAAGTTATTACAGCCTCCCAACCTCAACTTTGATTTATTTTTAAATATGTGCACCATTGTCTTTCATTAGTTACTCTTAGAACCTTTTATAAGACTAAGCCTAAAATTATTCCCTACCTTCAAACTTATTTGAACAAAACCAGTGGCCAACCCTAGAATACATCACATTGTCATCGCTGTCCTAACCTAAACTCAATATTTATTTTTTTCTTTTTATTTTACTTTTTGTTCTTGAGATTATAATATCATGCCCCCTCCTTTTTTTCTCTCCAAGTCCTTCCATATGCCCTTCCTTACTCTCTTTTAAATTCATGGCTTCTTTTTTTATTAATTGTTGTTCTATATGTATATGTCTACATAAATATTCCTAAATACAGTCCGTGCATGTTACTGTATGTATGTATGTTTTCAAGGCTGATGATTTAGTATTGAATAGCCAATCAGTGTGCTCTTCCATGGATAAAACTGTTTCTCATGCTTTTAGGATTTCTCAGTTGCCTGTACTTCTTTCTGTATTGTTGAGTCCTCATGATCTTTCCTTCATCCACTTTGGCATGACTATTATTTCTGTCTTTGTTCAGGTAGTGTTTAGGCAGTCATGTCAGTGCGACTTCATGGGTGTAGATTGTGACATTAGTAGGTGACACAATCTCACAGCCAGCTCCCTGGCCCTCTTGCTCTTAATCTTTCCACCCTCTCTTCTGCAGTGTTCCCAGAGCCTTAGGAGTTTTTTTGTGGATGTGGTCTTTGGGACTAGGCTCCACACCTCTGCTTTTTGACAGGCTGTGGTTTTCTCTAATGGCTTCCATCTGTTGCAGAGAAGTTTCCTTGATGGGGGTGAGGACTAAACCGATTTTTGGTTTAAGAACTAATATTTAGAATGTAGTTAGGGATTCTGTTGGTTTAATAGTGTTGGTTGTAGGTTCCTCTTTAGGAGCTTTGGGTAGTTGGCTAGATTAGACATGCTGTGTCTTTTCTAAACAATGCTTTAGAGTTATCTATATGTTTATGAGTTTCTTTAGCCAAGCTTGTTCTTTGACTCTCAAACTTTTCCCCAGGTGTGATGTTCATAATGGCTTATATTTTTTAGAATCTGTTTTAGTATCTGTGATTAGTAAATATGTTTTTTGTTTGCTTGTTTATTCAATGTATTTTATTTTGTGTCATCTATGAAGGTAATTTAGCTAGGTATACAGTTCTAGGCAGAGAATTTTTTTTTCTATGTACTGTTGTGTAGATTACCAGAATTCATACCTGAAACCCTGAGCATTTCACTGGCATGCTGATTTATTAGATAACTGTGGTTGCTACATTCTTGTATTGGAAAGATGAGCGACAGCCCCTGTCTTGGTTTGAGATGCCTGTACTGTCATTGCATTTGTCTGTTATTCTTGAAACTGATTTCTTCACTGACACTCATTTTGATGAGAGACAAAATACTAAGTCAAATATGGGTTCTCTTGCTTCCTAGTTAATATATGTCTTTGGGAAGCTATCTTACTAAAGACTCAGTTTCTTCATTTTGGAAGAGTGACAATATTTATTACCATAGAGAGTGGCAGTGAGGTTGTGTAAGAACACATTTCACAAAGTCTGCTGTAGTAGGTGGTTACGTGTAATTATTTACAATCTAAGCGGCTTTTATGGTACCTATGTACAATGCTATCAACATTTCTACAGTTTCAGTTGTTTGCATTTAAAAAGGTTTTATTTTTAATTGTGTATGTATATGTAGGGGATTAGCCTTGACAAAAATACCTCTTGCTAGGGTAGAGGCATGGGCATTTAGAAATATAGTAATACGTGAATGAAAATAATAAAACTGAGAAACATAAAGGATAGTATCGAGAGGGAGTTCCAGTGAGTGCTGAAGAAATTCACCCTTGTTTAATTTCCAGCTGCTTAAAATACCCCTGACTCCAAAAGTTAGGAGTAAGACAAAAGACTACATTATCGTGACACAAGGAAATGAACACACCAATTGAAGGTCACGGGCTGCGTTCACAGTTAAACATTCTGTTGCTAGAGCAAAACAGTTTTCCAAGTCACACTCTTTTTTTTAATTTATGTATTTATTTATTGAAGATTTCTGTCTCTTCCCCACCACTGCCTCCCATTCCCCCCCCCCTAAAAAAGTCCCCCTCCCTGTCAGCCCAAAGATCAATCAGGGTCCCTGCCCTGTTGGAAGTCCAAGGACCACCCACCTCCATCCAGGTCTAGTAAGGTGAGCATCCAAACTGCCTAGGCTCCCACAAAGCCAGTACGTGCATTAGGATCAAAAACCCATTGCCATTGTTCTTCAGTTCTCAGTAGTCCTCATTGTCACACTCTTGCCCTAGACTAAAACACTCTGTAGGCAAACCACTCTCTGGGTGGAATCCCAAGTTATCTGTGTTAAGGGAACTGGATTTTTAGACTCTTGTTTGAGGTAGGAACAATCCTCTTCTCTTTTCCTGGAGTACAAGGTCTGGCTATTAGCCACTCCTGTTGACAATAACCTTGAGAGAGCAGAACTCTCTGACCTGTCTCCAGGTGGGACCTTTGTTTTGAGGTAGGAGCACAATAACCTTGAAGTAACTAGAGTTTCCTTCCAGCTCTCTGACCTTTGGTCAATGTGGAAATAGGCTCACATTTCCTGGCCTCCACATGTATGTATAAATATGCACATGCATGCAAATGGCTGTGGAAGGCACAGGAGAGTTTTGGATCTCCCTGGAGCTGGAGTTACAGGTTGCTGTGAGCTAACTGAAGTGCCTGTTGAAAACTGAATTCAAGTCCTCTGCAAGAGCAGTATATGCTCTTAACAATTGAGCATTGTTGAAAGAGTGGTGGGCTGCTTCCCTGCTGCCTGGGAGAGCTCTGCCACTCTGTAGAAGGAGCTGCGGGCAAGCCTGCTTTTCGTCCATCCCGGCTCCCGACTAGCTTTACCCAAAATAATTACACGGAATCAGTATTCTTTTAAACACTGCTTAGCCCATTTTCTCTAGCCTCTTACTGGCTAATTCTCATTTCTTGATTAACCCATTTTTAATAATCTGTGTAGCATCACAAGGTGGTGGCTTACCAGGAAGGATCTTAACCTGCGTCCATCTTGGAGAGGAGAGCTATAGCATCTGCTCACTTCCCTTCTTCCCAGCATTTTGTTCTGTCTACTCCGCCTATCTAAGCTGCTGTCCTATCAAAGGCCAAGGCAGTTTCTTTATTAACCAATGAAAATAACTCATAGACAGATGACCCACCTACATCAGAGCATTCCGTCTGCCCTGTGCTTTGATTTTGAGAGGTCTCACCATGTGTCCATGGTTGGCTTTATAATGGCCGTGTAGCCCAGGTTGGCTACAGACTCAAGACAGTCTTTGCTTTGACTTTCGGAATACAGCTGGTATTATAGGTTTGATCGACCACACTTGGCTCTAGAATTCTTTCCGAAATAATTTTTTGCTTAGGATTTTTACACACAAGTCATAGTAAACAGTATAAATAGGCTCTCAGAAAATTTAGTCATCTTTAAGCCATTGTCCTGTATTTTAAAACAGTGCCTTTTGTAAAGTTTTGAACTTACTTGACTGTTTCTTGAGGGCCAAGTCCTGGTTCCCTAAGTTTGGTATTTGTGTATCTTTTCTTAATTCCTGTTGCTTTAGAACACATAGTTGAACATTCTTCTCTGCAAGTTAGTGTGGTCGAGAGAGCAAACAATTCTTTGTACACATATAGTACATAGACTCGTGATAACTGTCTCAAATGGTATAAACCACTGCCTAGAATGTGTCTTTTTACTTAGAAGTCTCTTCCAGGTATATAGGGCCAGGTAGGTGCCTTTAAATTCTAGTACCATTCGCCCTGACTCATTGTCATATTTACAGGTGGAGTAGGTCCAGGAGACTCTGGGTCAGTGATTCTCATGTTATCAGAAGTTAGTCTATAAAATATGTAGTGTCCTTTGTCCCTTTGCACTGTTGTTATGACGGCACCTGAGCATTTTAATCAACTCGCTTTCATTGGGGTGTACAATTTTTCTTCTCATTACATTCGCAAGCTCTCAAGTTTACAGACACGATCTCCTTGGCTAGACTAATATTACATGACCATTCTTGCATGCAAATTCAAAATTTAATATCTTGCTGCAGGTCTGTTGAGTTTTATGCAAATTCCAATATAGATTATATTTTGGAGCTGTAAATTAGAAATTACATTCCGGGGAAGAAGTAATATTTGTGTGGGTTTAGAAAAAGTAATCTTGCAGTTTGCGTGGTGCATGCCATTTCTTCAGAATAAATGGAATTTTGAGTATTCTGTATGGGTTTGGAAGATGCCTTACCAGCAGTGTTACTGGTAATAAAAGGGTAAAAGCAATGACCAGTATATGTATGGGCTGTTAAAAAATATTGTTTTTAGTTATTGTACAGACTCACGAGTTTTGGTATAACATTTTCATTTCATGTCAATTTTAAATGACATTTCCTATCCTTTCTAGGCCATTCAGGGTTCTCAGTGACTCATTTGTAGAATACTTGGAGAAAGATGTTAGGTTCATGGCTCAGCTCTTGGCTTTCATAACAGAATGACAATCCAGTCTCTGTCTTCCTGAAACTTCCCTTCTGTTAGCATGAATATTTGGTTCCTCTGAGTGAGGCAGGAGGCTTATCCTAGGTTCAAGACTAACCCTGGTTTCACAGTAAGTTCCAGACCAGCCTGGACTCCATAGGGAGATACTTTCCCTAAAAGAAATACATAAATGGACAAATGCCAACAAATGGGGCTTCAGTATACATTTTCTATTTAAAGAGCATATTTCTCTGACTCTTCCTCTCATCTTTAAAGCCTTTAAATTTTTAACTTCATGAATAGAGTTCACTCACTTGAAGTGTCTTAAGTCTGTGGTTTTAGGATATCGGCAGAATTGGACAGATACCGCTGTGGTCAGTTTTAGGATGTTTTCATCGTCTTAGAAAGGAATATGTCCCATTAGTTATGTATATATCTTCCTAGCTTCTCACATCTTCTATGTCTTGCGTTCCTCCCCTTTCTTTCTTGTTAGCTGTGGACTCCACTGCTTTGACCGTGGCTAGACCCTGTGGCTGCAGTTCAACTGTTTCTGTAAACAGCCATTTGAACTTTCCCTGCTCCACCACATTTGTTTCTTTGGGTGCTCGCTCAGCTGCTGCAGACAATGCAGGAGCTCACCAGTTTGCACTTTTCGGTCTTTCCTATGGCAGCTTTATTCAAAACCGCTCCTCTACTGCTTAAGTTATTTGTTTTATACAAAAAAAAAAAAAAAACAACAACAACCAAAAACAAAAAACAGTTCTCTCTGGCTTGTGGTTCCTCTGCTGCCATGTTGACAAATGTTGCTTCTAGTGAAATACACAAAAATAAATAACAGCAAGGGAGAGGGTAGCGCAGAGCTAAGTGAATTCATTTTGCCTCTTGAGTGCCATTCTCATTTGTTTTAAAAACCACCCTGGCATTGCAGGCAGGAAAGGAGGAGGCAGGAGAGCTACAGGAGAAAAGGGGGGCTGCATTTGATCCTGTGAATTGGGCTGCAGGGGCTGGTGGAACAGACAACTTGAGAAATAGCTAGAATATAGATCCCAGGGATAGATCACAAGGA
This sequence comes from Alexandromys fortis, assembly GCF_014885135.2. Taxonomy (NCBI): domain Eukaryota; kingdom Metazoa; phylum Chordata; class Mammalia; order Rodentia; family Cricetidae; genus Alexandromys; species Alexandromys fortis. Next base: position 2,508,387 of record NW_026068043.1, read on the forward strand.
ATCCTGGGAATACCTCATACCCCGTGGATAGACTGGGAAAATCACTGAGCATTCCTCTGAGTTTCTTTGTTACATCTACACTCTTGCCCCACCCCATTCTGATGTTGATGAGATTCAGATTTAAGCCCTGCTAACCTAGTTGGAAATGATGGAGGCTGAACAGTTTCTTGTGTAGAGTATGTGTTAGAAAGTAGGGAAAAGAAATGCCGTGAAGATTGGGGGCTTTGGTTTTCATATCAAAGGTCTGACTCAAGTGAGAAGGCCTAAAGGATGCTAAGGAGCCAGGTCATCCCACAAACATTATTTGACTGGACACTACATAAAAACTTTTTTTTTTTTATCTTTAACTTTATAGGCTTTATAGCAACAGAGTTTTGAAAAATTCTATTTTTGTGGCCAAAAAAAAAAAAATCATGCAGAGATGACAGAGGCCCATTTAGTTCAAAAGAGGATGTCTGGAGTTACGGATGTTACAAGCTGCCTGATGTAGATGCTGGGAACTGAACTCAGGTCTTCTGCAAGAGCAAGTGCACTTTCCCACTGAGCCACTTCTCCAGCCCCTTCACTGTCCTTCAAGAAAATTGCCACATACGCTGTTTTATGATTATGGAAGAGTGTGTCCATGGGTGGGTGAAAAAAGGTGGGCAAAAAAGATGAATTTTAGTCTGTGCTTCAAGCCTTGGCTGTGATAGAGCCCATGGGTTGTTTTTCCGCATATAAACTTCTTCAGTCACGTAGAAATCTATGCTTAAAAAGTGGCTCTTCAGTTGATTGCACCAGCAAATGCATTGTCATAGGAAAGTCAGTGTAATTTTTGAGATTGCAACAGCCTGAAACCCAGACTTTCTTAGTTCAAATCCTGTATCTACCATGAAGGGTGCGCGCTCTCTCTCTCTCTCTCTCTCTCTCTCTCTCTCTCTCTCTGTATACACACACATACATATATATCCATCCTCCTAGAGTTGTGTCCTGGACATTTGTAAAAATAGTGTTTCTTCTTCTTAAGGAGCTGGAGGGATTAGATGTATTATCCAGTCCACATAAAGCCATTCTCGCATTCAGGTGTCCCCTGAATATTGGGTTCAGCTTATCTTTTGCACCCCTAGAATACCATAAGCTAAGGATGTTCAGTTTTTTTACATAAAGCAACCTGGTGTTTGCATGTAACCTATGCACAGCTTTGGGTAGGCTTTAAATTATCTCTAGATTACTTACAGTACCTAGTAGAATGTAAATGGCATGTGAATAGCTGTTACTCTGTATTGTTTAGGGAATAACAGTCGTCAGTATATGTTTAATGAAATCACAGGTTTGTAGAGTTTTTTTTTTTTTTTAAATTTTATATCCCTGTTTGGTTAAATCCTTGAATGTAGCACTGAGGGATTAGAGGACCAACTACACTGAATAAAGTTATATTTTTCATCCAGTATGGTCATTTCAGCAGCTGTTTTCTTATTCTAACCTGATCCTTTTTTATGTTTCAAAATTACACCTCCCGAAAGCTCAGGCAGTGCCCCATGAGCTGCTCAGGAGCCCTTTGAGTTCAGCTGATCTGATGCTCTTTCCTTGAAGTGCTATTTCTTACTAAGAGTGGTCGATGTGGACTGCTGGGAGAGCGAGCTTGTTAGGTTGGATCCTGGCTGTCTGTAGAGGTGTGCATTCTTCCATGGATAGGAGGCAGCACCTGTCGGCACACAGCTTTGGTTTGCCCAAGTTCCTGTTGTGGAGATGGGGACCAGTGTTTCCCTGGGCCCTTTGGTCATGAGTACAAGCCAGGGCTGTCACTTTCTGAGTCAGGAATAATACCAGTATTAGTCTTTTTCTTCTTTATACTAAGCACTAATCAATCTGCAGTTAGCTCTGTATCTAATTTCTGAATCAGATGCCATGAATTAATGCCCCTGAATGTGTTTGCCAATAAAAGGATATGTTAAGGCTTTTTAATCAATGCTTCTTGCGCTCAGTATTTAAGGTCAGAGTCTGGTGTGAGACTTATTTTGATCGGGATAATTGTTAGGTTAAAAATGAATGGTTTTTGAAATCATGACACTGTGGTTGACTCGAGTGGATTAATCTTTTAGAAAATGGAAAACTGTCAGTTTCATGACTTCTCTGGCTCCCCAGTTGTCCTTCAGATTACTTATGAAAAAAATATGACTTCTAGGTGGGAGGTGTTCTTTCTCAGTGGGAAGGGAGATAAGAGACTGATAGACATTTTGGAAGGAGCTGGAGGAGCTGAAGGGGAATTGGAAAGGAAAAGTGTCTTAGATTAGCTGAGATTAGTGAGCACAGATCCTCCTGTTTATGTTTTAGGTGATAAAGTGACCTTGTGATGTTGTGTCTCCAGCTTACCTTGCTCAAAGAAAGCTCACTTTCCTGACCAAGATCTGTTATGTTACTTGAAATAAACAGAATGTAGAAATATGAGGAGTTTAGATACAGCCTCTGATGAATGGCTGGGGCCAAGTTACTCTGCCTCGTGGACTCTCTAGGCTTTTATAATTTTAAATCTGGAGGGAAGTAGCTTCCACACAGTTGGGAAACTGAAGTTGGATGACTCCCATAGCCTTGTGAAATGCCTGGCACACAAGAGGTGCTGAAAGGGCATCTCCTTCCCCTTCCGAGCAGAGTTCACCTGGCTCCCTATTGCATACATGTCTGGATGCAACTGGGTATGTGTAACGTAGACGTTTTCCCACCTATGCCCATGAGTTTAGGATTGTTGTCAGCTAGGCTTCTTGTGCTCGGTGGAAGGGAAGATAAGAGGTAGTTCAGAAGCTGTCTAAGTTCTGGTGAGGTTCAGTGATAATTCTTTTCTTCATTGACAGTTTGGGCCTCCAGAGAATTGGTCAGCGGAGAGCTAGGTTCTGCTCTTTTGGCTGCTAGAATGTTATGAGTCCTTCTAGTCTTTCCTTGTTCATGGAATAGGAATGTTGATCGCTTGGGCTTCTGTGAGGGTTCATTGTAGGTGCCACTGATGAACCATCTTTCCAAGTATCAGGGTTCCTCCGAACTGTGTGGTGTCTTCATTATCATGAGTTGATAACAATCTGCATCCAGTCAGTTGTGCTGTTTTGCCAGATGGTATTTAGAAAAATACTCCTTAATTCCGAAAAGATTTGTCTTCAGTCTATAGCTAGAGGAAACCATTCCAAGAAGGTGAGGCAAGCTGGTTCCAAGGGTACCTGGAAGAGTTGGCAGTTTCCCTGAACTCAAGCTCTCAGACCTGTGGGCCGGTAAACTGGTGGTGCCCCTGTATTTAGGCCTTTTCAGATCACAGGCGCTTTTGTCTGTGGCAGCCTGAGAGTGACCTATTTACTTTTGTCCTAGCTGTGATACTCTTTCTCCGTGACCTTTTGGGAGACAGTTCTGGATCTGCCTATTGTGCAGTCCTGTGTAGAGTCCCGTTTCTCTTCTTTCCCCTTCTTTTGACTTCATGGGCAATTAAACTGGAGGGGGAAGCTACAGAAGGTCAAGCAGGCTTGTTCTCCCTGCCTTTGCCTATCCTGGCCTCAGTGCAGGATGGAAAACACTTGTAGCAAGGGGGTGGAGATGACACATGTCTCTGGACAGTTGGGAGAGGTAAGAAGTGAAGTCGGCCAGAGCTGCTGTCTCTGAGCCTTTGATTTCAGCTGAGTAGAGAGTAGGGATTTAGTGAGGGATGTGAAGTAGCAAGTATAGTTCAAGACAAGGCTGAGGATGGAAGTGGAGCTGGGAGGAACCTTGGGCAGGAATTTCAGGAGTTGCTGGCAAGATTTCAGGTGGGAGGTTGTGTGGGCTTTTCTAGGTCACTGCAATTGCAGACATCAGGGAGAAGCTGCAAAAGCGTTTGCATGTCTGTGTCAGGTCCCTTTGCACATGGCTGGCTTGTGCCAGGAACTTTTAACTTTCCCTGCATATATCTGACCCTTACGTCTTTAGTGAGGGGAAAGGCAGCATGCTTCACCATTTTGCAGATCTAGAAACAGAGGTTCAGGAGATGAATGTCTTATCTGAGGTCCTTGGAGAGCTGTCAATTGTAGGGTCAGCATTCAAATTTGATTATTCAGCCCCTCCCCTTTGTTTTCCTGTGAAAACTCTCTTCGGAGAGCCCTGTGTAGTGATTTTGCATTAACTTTGCAAGGACTGGTCTATTAATAGTGATCTTTTTCAGTATTCCCGAGATGAGGGAAGACAATTAGTTGTTCAGCTGAGGAATTAAAGACCAGGGGAGGTTAAGTGAAATGACAAGGTAACACATCAAGTGGTTTGGGGGGACCTCAGGGTGAGGTGAGGCTTGGAGCTAATAGCCATGCAGTGTACAAGATTTGCCAGCCTCATTTTATTAAACCACTCTTTCTAGTTCATCAGTTAGGAAAACTGTCAGGGAAGTGGCTATTCCAGGCAAGTGCCCGAGGCCAAGATGGCACGAAGCATGGTGGCATCCTGGGGTTGCTTTTCAAAGTCTGTATTTCGTAGCCTAGTGAAAAAACGTCATCTCCACCCAAAACCCAACATTTTCACTAAGCATGGAGCATGCATTCTGAGAAAGATCTTACCAAATGTTTTTGTTTACCATTGAGATGCTGAAGTTATGTTGGAAAGATCTTCCATGTGGCTTCTTTTTAGTTTGATCTCAGTGAGTCTGATGTTACTGTTATTTGTTCTGGGATAACCTGGGGTGTCACTAAGAGTAACGTACTGATGATGACAGCTGTGGGAAGCCCTAGCTAATTACGTTGGGCTCCGACTCCCTGTCTGTCAGACGATCCTGGTTATTAATATTTTTGCATCTGATAGATGAATACACTGTGTAGAGTAGGACCTGAGAATGTGACTGTAACTTTGTTTTTGACTTGGATGTGTACTTTGACTCTTTAGCATTAAGAAAGAGATCACCGGGGACTGGAGACACAGCTCAGTCATTAAGATCATTGGCTGCTCTCCCAGAGGATCCCAATTTGATTCCCAACCACCTACATGGGTGGCTAACGACTGTTTGTAATCTGACATCCTTTTGAGTCCTCCTCGGGCACTGCACACATATGGTGCACAGACACCCGTGCAGGCAAAACACTCAGTTGTGTAAAACAAAAATTAATAAATAAGCCTTAGGAAAAATAATGAGATCACTGAGGGTACTGTGGCAGGGGGAGTCAGAGGAACTCTATTTGCGAGGGGATAGTGATGACCCAGATACTAGCAAGGTGGTTCACCACGTATTTCCATGATTTCATCTTTTATAAATGGCCATTCCTAGATATCATAGTACTTCCTTTGTAATGAGCATTGATGCATTGGATATTGAAGTTGCTGGTAAAGAATCATCATAAAAACAATTCTCTTGCTTGGTCTGGTTACTCATCACTCTCTGGGGAGAAGGGCACAGAGTCCTCATAGATATTACTCGAAAAGAACCTGGAGCTGAAGTCCCCCAGCTCCTGACATTCCTTGGTGTTACTCCTGCCCTGCAAACACACATCATGCTTTTGCCAACCCCCAGCAGTCACAGAGTGAAGTAAAGCTGGCATTGTGAGTGTATGACTGGTAGGTATGGATGGCTAAGTGACACCCTGTGTGACAGACTGGGGTGCGCTCTGGCTTCTGCTCTCAGGCTGCCAAATACCCAGAGGAAAGAAGTGGCAGTCATTTTCAGTGTCCTTGTTCAGTCTTTTGCAGATGTGCTTATACTTTTAACAAAGGCAGAGAAAAAAATTATAGGGTGGGAAAGAAATGCCTACAGATAACCTGCTAAAGCCTCGGAAGGAGGAAACTAGTATTTGTGTGTTTTAGGAATGCTAAGCCCTTGCTTATGTATCAGCAAGCAAAATATTGGCATTCACTTCTGACTTGAGGAAGGCATCTCTGAAGTCGGTGGAAGGAAATGCCTAAACACAGGCCTCACTCAGAGAGGAGAGTTGTGGAAACACTGAGGATCACCTCTTGAAAGCATTAGTGCATTTGAAGTCACTAATGAAGTCTGTGTCTTCTTCCAGGCCAGAAAACGCCAGTGTTTTTACTTTTATTCTTTTTTCATCTCTTTTATGTTTTTTTTTTTGCTATCCTTCTTGATTTCTTTGAATTTAATAGCAATAAAAATTGATATCCTGACGGGAATATAGCTCAGTTTGTAGAGTGCTTTCCTGGCATGTGTGCACGAAGCTCTGGGTCAGTCTCTCGTATAACATAAACCTGGTATGGGAGGATGTATGTCCATCATCCCAGGATTTGGGAGGCAGAGGCAGGAAGATCAGAAGTTCAAGACTAGCCTTGAGCCTTGGATGCTTGAGATTTGATATTTGAGACCCTGTCTTAAAAACCTAACAACCCAAACCAAAAGGAACAACAACCAAATAGTATCCTGGCTTTCTAGTAATGGCTAGGTTTTATTAGGAAACAGAGCTTGTTTCCTATGCTATTGGTGATGAGGATGGGCCAGTGTTCACCATATAGTGTAGACTTCCCTGGGTCTTTTTGCCTGTCCTGATGTTGGTGTCTTTAACATCCTACTTTGCTGGGTCTATAAACTATCCTGTCAAGTGAGTGAACAGAGATACGTTGTCCCTTTAAATCAATGAAACATTGGTATAAGACCTTGCTGTGGATGGGAAAAATCCATTATGATGTAGGGCTTCCTCATATCACGTTACTGACTAAATGACTTATGATGCTAACATATGCATGTACTGTTATAAATGTTCTTTTATGGGAAGGAGAAGTGACACCACAGCTCTGTCTCTGTCTCTGTCTCTGTCTCTGTCTCTGTCTGTCTGTCTGTCTGTCTGTCTGTCTGTCTCTGTCTCTGTCTCTGTCTCTCTCTCTCTCTCTGTCTCTCTCTCTCTCTCTCTGTCTCTCTGTCTCTCTATCTCTCTCTTTCTCTCTCTGAGACAGGGCTCATGTAGCCCAGGCTCTTTAGCCAGGGTTTGTCTTGAGTTTCATTTCTCCTTCTGCCTCTAAGAGTGTTGGGTTTATAGGCATGCACCCCTACACCCAGTTGATGCTATGCTGGTGGTCTAACTCAAGGCCCCAGGCATGTTAGGCAAGCAGTCTACCTTCCAGTGGAGTTATCTATATTCCTCAGCCCTGAGCACAGTTCTTTTTGGCTATTTTTATTGTTTGGACATGCAGATGCGGAGCCTGTATGTATTGTGGAATGATGGAAAAGGACACGGTTTGCTCAGAGTCTGTAAAGTTTGCTGTTTCCATTGTAGGGGAAAAAATGGCCTAAATTTACCATGATAGTGCAGTTTGTACAGGAACTCTGAGAAAAGACTCTCCGTGAATTCCCACCTCTCCTCTCCTCTCCTCTCCTCTCCTCTCCTCTCCTCTCCTCTCCTCTCCTCTCCTCTCCTCTCCTCTCCTCTCCTCTCCTCTCCTCTCCTCTCCTCTCTTTTCTTTNCACAGCCTGCAGCCACCACGTCCACAAGACACACAGCATTCTCCGTCCTTCCTCCCCTCCCCCCCCCCCTCCCCTCTCCTCTCCTCCCCTCCTCTCTCCTCCCCTCCCCTCCCCGCTGCTCTCTCTTCTCAGTCATTCAGCAGATGCTCTGCCACACTCTGCTGAAACACAACATTGGCTGATTCCTGAGGCTCTAAGTGTAAACCACACAAAGGCCTCACTTGAAGCATGCTTTTGTTTTAGTAAACCAAGAAACACAGTCTACCAGGAGTGAGCTTTCCTTGTTGCAACAGGTTTGCAGAAAACTGTGATTGGTGGATGGACAGGTGATAGAATGCTTTTTTTGGAGACTTGCTGGTTGGTAAGCTAGCCTGTGATTTCACTTTCTTTGCTGTTTATCTTGCTATCCAAATCTTTGTATTTGACTTTACCTGTTGGTAAGAGTCTGGTTAAGGTTTTTTTCAGTTTCCTTTCTTGAAATTAGATGAGAACTTTTTATTTATTTGGAGAAAGGAATGGAAAATATATACTGGGATTCTGTTAATTATCTGTTTTGCTTTGACATTGAGGAAATTTCTTAGACTGTATATTCTTACCTTATGTTATTTAAAAATTGCTTTTGCACTTTATTTTGTGTTGAGGTGTATTGTGGCAAGAATGTGGATGTCAGAGGACAACTTGTGGGAGTTGGTTCTCCCTTTATACTGCATGGTATTGAATTTAGGTCATCAGGCTGGGAAGGCAATGCCTTTACCTACTGAGCTGTCTTGCTGACCATCTATTGTATTTGTTTGATAGTCTGGTTTTCAGAAATTGTTGAGTATTCCTTCCTCCTGCTATCAAACTCTTTACCTGTCGTTTTAGTTTTTAACAGTCGGTATAGTTTTTAACAGTCAAGTTTATTCTGTTGCATTCACACAAGAGAAAGAGAGAGAATCTGAGAATTTTGTGTGTCTACCTGCCTGCCTGCCTTCCTGCCTGTCCATCTGTACAGGTGCTTGTGAGTATGTAGGAGTTAAGTGGAAATTAGGATAATTTTCAGAAGTATTGTGTTTCCACCAAGTGGGTTCTGGGTAATAAAACCTGTTTTGTCTATTTTTCAACAATTTCAACATAAACTACAGATATTAACTCTATGGACGGACTAAAATCCAAGACTGTGATAATCATCAACCTTCCTTCCTTCCTTCCTTCCTTCCTTCCTTCCTTCCTTCCTTCCTTCCTTCCTTCCTTCCTTCCGTCTCCCATCCCTCAATATATGTATATATCAAGGCGTTTTCCATTGTACAGTTTTCAGAGTCTGCTAACAACTGTTTCTGTGAAGCTCAGAAACATGAGACAGCCCTTGAATAAACAAGTAGTAAGCACTCAGAATTAACTAGATCAGTCTTTGCTTCTCAGAGGAAGGGCTTCACCTAGGAGGCAGCATGTGAACTGGTTCTAAATAGGATAAACATAGTTTGCCTTCCAGAGCCCAGCTAAGAGATGGTCAGGCACTGAGATGCTAGCATGGTCCAATACCGGACTTATGAGAATGGTCTCCTAGCAAATGCAGCCCATCTCTGTAGATGGACAGGTTGATCTGAAGGTATCTATAGTAGCTAGTGTATGAGTGAGGTTGTCCACACCTTCTCTTGCTGCTGCCTTTCATTGATAGGTTTGGCTGGCCTGTACTGCCGTTTGGCTTGGTCTCTGGATTATCCAGTGAACTTCCCGGCTTAGGCTGTGTTTTTAGGAGGGGAATTCATGATAAGGTGTAGGTGGTTCTCCTTTTCAAGGAATCTGAAGTTGCTTCTAAATCTTTCCATTTCCATTTGGTTGCTGCCTCAGATCTGGTGGAATGGCCGGCATTCCTCCTGGGGAAAAAGCATCAGGAAGACCATGAACAAAGGGTTTCTTAAGATTTAGTAGAGGTCATGATTCTCTGACCGTTCTAGGTTCCTTTAAAAACAACTGTTTATTTTTTCTTTTCAAGTATGGAGGTTGTTTTTTCTTGTTTACTCTCCTGAGTCCTCTAAGGAGGGAGGTCAAACGGTTGGGTTTTCTAGTCAAAGGTCAGCAGAAGCAGCAAAAGCATTTGCAGTGTGTCATCCTCATGACGACTGAGCATGTGCGAGTCAGTCCAGCTTAGACCTGCATCCTGCTGTTGCAAATTTCTGGATTTATGAAAGCTTGGTGCTGTCCTATTGCATCAGTTCACAGTGACAAAAGGTACAGGTGTACATGAAGCTGATGTTACTTAGGACGCTCAGAGAATGTCAATAACATCCTGCAAGCAGTTGCTTATTGACTGCACAAAGAAGAACTACAAGAGCTAGGTCCTGCCTTCTTCATTCGGTACTTGGAAACATTGAGTTTCAGAGCGAGAGATAGTTTCTCTAATATCTGCCTGCTTTGTGAACTCATATATTTGTTACACTCCTTCCTTAGACAGTTGAGGAACACATCTTAGTTATTTGTGATCAGGACCTTAAATGCTGATACCATCCCTGACCAGGACATATTATGGTATCGGGAGTCATTGCCTGTGAATAGATGCTCTTTCAAGTGAGACTGTTTTCTTTCTGGTGAGCCTGTTACATCACAGTAGAACTTTAGAAGAGAGTCTTATTCACCATCCTCCATACAAAGATCTCATTTCCAAGTTGAGCAAAGCTTGGAGAAGTTTAATCTGAAGAGATAGTCCATCTCTGAGTTGTATGGCCCTCTTAAAATGTCATGTCTGTGTATGTAAGTATCTGTGTGCAACTTTCCATGGAAACCAGAAGAGGGTGTTGCATTCCCTGGAACAGCCTGATATATGGGCTGGAACCCAAACTCAGTTTCTCTGCAAGAGCAGCATGAACTCTGAATTGCTGACCCATCTCTCCAGGCTCTGTGGCTCATTTTGAGGTGAGCGCATTACAAATAGAGGTCTTTTGGCCCGCAGATCCAAAGCTGCAGGATCTGCACAGCACAGGGCAGCAACAGGGCATCCACGAGGAGTCTCAGTAAGGATCCAGTATTGACAGTGTAGCAGAAACTAGAGACTTAGAACAAGGCCAATGACTCATTGCAGTCAACATTTGCAAGTAGAGATGTACTGGCTAAAGGGTATACTGTGTGACTCACTGTGACATACTGCAGCTTCCATGGCAAGCTTTTTTATTTTTTTAAACTTATTGGAGTGTGGGGAGGGAAGAGGGTGGATATGAAGGGATGGGGAAGTGAATGGGATTGGGGTCATGATATGAAATTCACAGAGAATCAATGAAAGGTTGACAAAACAACAAAACAAATAGAGGCCTTAAAAGGTTGTTTACATGTTTTGTGTTTTGATTTCTTTTTTAGTAAATGAATAAAAATAAAGTGTTCACTTTAATAGTAAACAAATCAAAATCACCTTTTTAATGAAGTAACTAATTAACTTTCATCAGTAAAAACCTGGCCAAAAATACACAAATTATATTTTTTATAAGATCTACTTACACTGACGTCAGATCGAAACAGTCTCATTGGGGCTTGATATTTTATTTTATTTATTTTATTTTTTAAATAAAGGACTTTTTCACAAGAGCAGAGGGAACTGTAAGAGAGCACACTTTGGAGAGCGGCTCATAGTACACTTCAGTTGTTTCTTTCCAGATTGCTGCTTTCTTGAGGTACTCCTGGAAGGTAGAGACCTAACTCCTACATGCAAAGAATTCCTACTTACTCAAAAATAATGCTAAGGCATCTTCTAATTATCTTTTCTGTCAGCAAGAAGTAGGCTCTGAGATGCAGAATCCTGCATTTGCATACCTGCAGCATTGTTCCATGACCCATTATGAATGGCACTTCCCAGATATGCTGATTTCTCATTCACACTTGGCCAGCCACTGATAAGATTAGTGCTGAGTTGCTTTTCTCTTCCTCTGTTCTGCCTTTGGTCTGTTTGACATACTGGAGTTCATGGGCCAAAATAATCTCTAACTTGAAAGGGTAATAAATACATGCTTCAGTTGCCTGGAAATGCACTGAACTGTTCCGAAAGGAACTGGGCACCAGTTCTGAGGTTTAGCCAAGATTGTCTGGCTGGGAGAGTCGCGTCGGATCCAGTGTGCCATCACCTGGCGGCACATGGCTACTTGAAGGCTGTCCCTTCTTCCTTCTCACCACTTCACTGAAAGGCCTATTTGCCTGCTGTGGCTGTGCCTGGAATCGAAACACACTGCTTATTATTAAGACAGTGCCTGGCTGTGGGGGCCCCTGATGGCTGCTGTTCTTCATTGTCTGTTGATCTAGTCAGTTAGAATGACAGCATTAAATAGCTCAGTCCTATCAGGCATTCTGGGGGATTGTCTTTCTATGAATTGTATTTTCTTCATGTGCTGCTACACAGGCAGGGGCAGAGGGGAAGTTTTGATTGTTTACCGGATGGAGAGGGGAATAGATTTGAAATCACAGAAGGGAGTTGAGCTTGACATGTTTCTCTGGATACACAGGGAATTGTTCAAACCCTTAATGACCTTTGTGGATTCTGCAGTAAGGAGGTTAGCTAGGTGAGCCGGTGACTGGAATGAGAGCCAGCAGTTAAGGGTTGAAGTTGTTCCTGCAAAGACTTGTGTTTCCAGCTTACCTCTGTGTTTATCCTGCTTCCTCCCACTTGGTCTATATACACTTGGCAGCAGAGACATCTTGATATATCTGTTGGCTGCAGTTTTGGTCTTTGATAAATAGTGAATGAAGTTGTTTTTATTTATTCAACTTATTTGTTGGATATATTCTGTGTGCCAGAGTTTGTCGTTTCTTCTGAGGTTACAGTGGTGAGTGAGCAAAGTTCTCAGCTTTACAAAAGGTGCACTCTGGTGCAGTGCTGGATTTCGTTGTCCTCTACTTGAAGGAACCTAAACTTGGCTGCATTGAGAACAGACAAGGACTCAAGTCCTGTTCAACTGTTGTCATCTACTGCCTTTCTCCGTGCCTCCGTTAATCTATCTGTAATATTAGGGCAACGTGCGCCACCTAATTACTTAGTGTCCTTTCTAGTACTGTCATTTCTGCTCTTGCTGTTTGCAAACATTTTTAGTGTAGTTGTCTTTAACATGTGCCGTGCCTGTGGCTTAAGTCAGTCACCATGAGCCATGTTTAAATTTTTTTTTAAAAAATAAAAATTTAAAATTTTTATCAACATACTATAGTTGCATATATTATCAGGATATAGTGAAAGATTTCAACATGTGTGCCCTGCAGTCATCAAATCATAATCATAGCATAGTGTCAACCTCAAAGATTTTTTTTTTATCTGTGTTGGGAGCATTCATAATTCCCTCTTCAAGCTACAAACTATTAACTGTTGTTATAACCCTGGGTTGTTGAACATTGTATTTTAATTCTCTTATGTTTTGTACTTATTACCCTCCTCTTTATTTTCCTACTCAGCCTCTCCCAGCTGCTGTTCTGCTCTGTACCTTGATGTTACCATCTTGAGAGCAAGTAATGTTTCTCTCTCTGTGTCTTCTTTATTTTACCTACACAATAGTTTCTAGGGTTAATTATGCTGTTAAAAGTGACCAGGAGTTGTACTGTTTGGTGACTAAATGAAACTCCATTATACATACATACCAGCTTTTTCTTTTTTCCCATCTGTCTGTCAGTGGACACTTAAGTTGATTCCTTGACTGGGCAATTGTGAAAAGTGTCTTAATAAACAGTGTTTGCTTGTTAATTTTAATATTGTATAGAGGAAGAAAATAATTGTGGAGAATTGGTATTCCTACATATAGTTTAAAATTAGTGATTCATAGTTCTTATAAGGCATATTCTTTTCTTTTTAAATTTTTATTTATTTTTTCGAAACAGGGTTTCTCTGTGTAGCTTTGGAGCCTGTCTTTGGACTTGCTCTGTAGACTAGACTGGCTGTGAAATCACAAAAACTCACCTTCTGCCTCCTGAGTGTTGGGATTAAAGGTGTGTGCCACGGCCCAGCCAAGGCACACTCTTTTTTGTTGTTTGTCTATTTATTTATTTACATCTCAGTCAAAGTTTCCCTTCCCTTCTCTATCCCTTCTTCCTCATCCCATTCATTCTTTCTCTACTGTTTGTCTTTAGAGATAGGTGAGCACCCGTGGATGTCATCCAGCCCTGGTATATCAAGTTGCAGTGAGGCTAGGCACCTCCTCTTCTATTAAGGGTGGATGAGACAATACTGTAGGAGGGATGGGTTCCAAAAGCAGATCACAGAGTCAGAGGAGACAGCCCTTGCTCTCACTAGGAGTCTCACAAGAAGACCATGTTACAACATCTGTAACATATGTGCAGAGGACCTTTGTTAGTCCTGTGCAGGTTCCCTGGTTGTCAGTTCAGTCTCCGTGAGCCCCTGTGAGCCCAGGTTAGTTGGTTCTGTGGGTTTTCATGTGGTGTCTTTGCCACCACCTAGGTCTCCGGCGTATACCATTTCTGGGTCCTGGCCCTCGAGTGAGCTCCCTCTCAGAGTATGGGTTTCCAGGTGGGCCAGTCATTAGTTGGTCACGCTCATAATTTCTGCGCCATCTTTACCCCAGCGCATTTTGTAGGCAGGACAGATTGTAGGTGGAAGGGATTGTGGCTGTGTTGGTGTCCCAATCCCTCCCCTGGACATCTTGCCTGGTTGCCCGAGATGGCTGGTTGAGACTCTGTATTCCCTGTTGCTAGGAGTCTTCGCTGGGTCATCTTCATAGATTCCTCGGTGGAGTTTCCATTGCTCTAGGTTTCTATCTCATCCCAGAGATGCCCCCAGATTCTAGTTGTCTCTCCTAGTACCCTTTCCCTCCATCCTCCTTGTACCTGATCCTCCTGTTCCCATCCCCATTTCCCCTTCTAGGCCTCTCCCTGCTTCTATTGTCAATGTCCTTTCTATTTCCGTATCACAGTGAGATCCGTGCATCCCTTTTGAACCCTCACAAGGCATATTCTTAGACATTTTTATTATCATAAGATAGTATTTATTTGGTGAGGTGTGGTGACACAGAGACCTGTGGCGATATAGTTTTTGTTGAAATTGCAGTAATGGAGGCTTGGCTTTTTTAGTATTTTTAAGAATACCATGTGATACATTTTTTTTTAATGCCATCAAAATTGGACACTCAGATTTTAAGAGGAAAAGCTGGGTATGGTAGTGTGCACCTGTAGTCTTAGCCACTCCCTCTCACTGCTGAGTCCATTATTCAGGTTGTCATGCCTGTGTGGCAAGCACTTTAATTAATGAGACTTCTCCCCAGCCTGAAATGTTTATTTTAGAAACACATGTCTACGAAAAGTCTTTGAAATTCCTTTGTGTTCTGTGAATTGGTTAGTTGCAGGTGAGAGAGGTCTCGTCTGTTCTTACCTGCTCTTTAGAAACACTCATGATTACATAAGAAACTCTATGTATGAGAGTTCTATCATGTGCCCTGCCTATAGAGTTCAGGGTTGGTACAATCATATTGGGTAAAAGTGTGGGAAGAAATGAAACACAGATTTCCACTCTAAGTGCGTGACTGCAGAAGATGAACGTAAAAGTAATAGCAACACCTTACATTTGCATTACACATTTCAAATAAGTATCATAAAAATATTTAGAACAACCCTTCATCAAGATGTAGGAATTGCTTCAGTGCAGTGCAGTAGATTTCTGTGCTGCAAAACATGGAGGGAAATGCTTGGGGCCCTGGGAGACAGTGCCACCCAGTGATGCATCGAGGATGCTTGGGGAGAGCCTTTCAAATCAAGTCTCATCCTGTCCAACACAGCAGGGTGTGGAGACCAGGGGCCTGGATGAGGGTAACACCACGTCTGTTTGTAAGTGACTGAATTCAAAAGAACATGTATACAAGACACCTTGGTTAAGTCTCCCTTAGTAAGGAAGGTCTTCTCTTACCCTTCTGGGTCTGGTTTGAAATGGTTCTGGCTGTTTCTTCTCTGATCACTCCTAACACTGTCCACCTTCTCTCTGCATGATGTGTTAGACAGAATAGAGTGAGAATCCAGAGTGTTTTTTTTTTCTCACAACCTATCACTTAGAGGCTTTTGAGCTCCATGACATCACTTCTCTATCTCGCCCCTCTATGACCTGTAAAGTAGGGTTCATAAAAGCACCTACCTGATGCATCTTATGTTTGGAGTTCCTTTATGATAGTGTCTCCTGTGAGCACGACTATTATGCTGTGTTCCCTCTTCCTCCATATTTAAATATGCTCTGTTGTTGTATTTAGTTAACTACCTTGAATTTTATTTTTTGTTTTGCTTTTACATACTAGTTTTGTTTTAAAAATTTTATTTTTAATCTCTCTCTTGTGTTTGTGTGTGTGTGTGTGTGTGTGTTAATGCCACATTTGTTTGGGTGCCCGAAGAAGGTGTCAGATCTCTGGATTTGGAGGTTGTGGGCAGTTGTATGTAGCCTGATATGGGTGCTGTGAACAAACTTGGGTCTTTTGCAAGACCCAATACCTCTTAAACCTTGAGGTACTTCTCCAGCCCCTGTTATTGGTCATATTTAAGAGGAGAAAGTTTCACTGTGTATCTCATATTGACCTTGAATTTACTGTTGCTTAAGCTGGTCTTAAAATTTAAAACTCAAAATGATACTCCTGCTTCAGCTTCTCAAGTGCTGGGGATTACATGCATGCACCGCCACACCTGCTTTCTGCCTCAATTTGTGGTCAATCCTCAATCTGGCCGACCTTGTCTTGCTAATGTGGAAACTGGACGTGATAAGACCTGGTAGGGAGTTTCTTAGATTGAGTTTATATAGGGTTTGGTAGCACTAGGAACTACTCTGACTTTAAATTAGGATTAAGGCATATCTTATCTGTTTGCTTGCTTGTATTGACAGTTCAAAGTGCCTATCAGGGACATTTCCTCTTGGTCACCCACCTTATGTTCTGATAAGAATAGACACTGAAAGCTGGGGACAGATCTGACTTGCACAAATGAGATGGCCAGTGATAAGTCTCTCAGCTAGTCAGGCTGGGCTTGTACTGGCCAGTAATTTTCTGAAGTGCTGTGATATAGCAGAAACATGATTTATGTAACATGGATCCCTGTGCCCAGAGGAGCTACCCTTGCTGCCAGAGTTCTGTGTTTTGTTTCTATTTGTTTGTTTCAAAAGCATCCAGGGAATTCTCATGATGGTGAATGTTGAGGTACAGAGCCAAAAGAGCTGGCTATGGAACTCCCCCTCCTGGGATTCTTAGTGTTCATCAGGAATGGGTCTGGTTTTGACTGGCTGACCTGCTGATGGAAAGTGCTCTGTTAAAATATAAAGGGATGAATATATGAGGAGACTGATATAAAACTGTCACCATGGAGTCCAGCCACAGTAGGAGGTCTGCATTTCTGTCAAGAAGGCGTTTGCCAGAAGTAGAACTTGAATAACTTTAGTGTGTGCAGATCTGGTTTATCACCCTAGGGAGACACAAGAGATTTGTGATTATGGAAGACAGTATCAGAAAGCTAGGGAGGGTGCCCTCCTGCTTGGTCTCTTTCTCTCGTTTCCTGTTTTGAGGTAGGATTTTAAAGTATTTTTAAAAATTACCCAGAGGAATACCGACAGGAGTGAAGAAAGAATCTTCTATCTGGATTTTTTGGCATTTTACGAAGGAGCAGCTCCCTGTTGTCCCTTTACACAGTTATTGTCAAGGGTCTTTCTTTGTTCCTGTCTCCGAATTACATTATTCTGATTAGCTGACATAGGAGGAATCAAGCAATATTTGTCTTTTGGGGACATAACGTAATGTGCTGAAGATTTCTTTACAGTTCCAGGCCAGTCAGGACTACACAGTGAGACCCTGTCTCAAAAGAAAGAAAAAATAGCCCTTAACCTTGTGCTTAAGTACTTTGCTTAGTGCTTTAGTTGGGTTAACCCATTTAACTGTTTTCAGTAGCTCAGTGGAATAAATTGTAGTTTTATACTTAACAAAACAGATACTGAGAAGGGAGATAACCTGCTAACTTGAAACTGAGGTGGAATAGCCTTTGAAGGTTTATTTTTTTGCATTAACATTGTAAATGGGTCTCAGAGGAGGACATAGGAAGATGAGGTGGCTCAAGTAGACAATTTCCTGCAAGGAAGTGCTTGGTTTTAAGCAGCTTGCAAGCAAGAGGGAGAAATGTGGACTGATGAAGTTCACTATAACGAGTTTCAGTAGACTTCACTGTCTTCATAGACATGTCTAAACCATGATGCCAGGAAATAGAGTGGAGACACATGCTTAACTGTGCTCTTTCCCATCCCGTGCAGTGAAGAACACAGAGGAAAAATTAACACACACCCAGGACTCTCTGATGTATAGATCAAAACATATTGATGGTGTCTTGCGTCTCTGGTAATTTCCCTGAACCGTGTGAGGCTTAAAATTGATACATAGGCATACTCCTGATTAACATTAAGTGCTGCTGTCACTATGACATAGCTGGATAAACTAATATTGAATAATCTATTAGATATGTCACACTTGAACAAGGAGTGTAAGTCATATTATATTATTTCAGCTGTAATTAGTTGGGAGATAACAATCACAAACAGATGAGTTTGGTGAAAATGTCTTAGCATGCACATGGCTTCTCTGGAATGTTTCTTTGTTCCATGCAGAGAAAAGGGCTGACTGCTTTCCAAGTATTGATTGCTGTTCAGGAAGTGGGAGGCCGAGGGACGACTTACATAACATTCTCAAGAGTGGGTTTCATTTATAAATTCTATGAAATTAGCTGAAACCATCCTGAAATTAATGGCAGTGAAAATGCAGCACTCTGCACGTAGCCGAATATAGCCAGTCCTCTTCCTCAGAGAGCCATTGTTCCTCAGGTTGTGCTAGCATTGCGCTTGTGTCTTCTCCTTCGCTATGAACTGACTGATCCCTTTATTATCTGAGAATGAATGATTGAGGCCGTAACTTGCGGGTGGACAGGACAGTGTGTCATATCAGTCCTTCAGTGTTTATTGATGCTGTCCACATGGACGACTACATTTGCGTCCTGAGAACAAACAGGTAATAGTAATCAAGGCATAAATGGCACATTGTATTAGAAGGGACCTGTGAGCCCAGCTGTAGCCAGGAAATGAAGGTAACCATATAAGAACAGGTTGTGGAGGATAAAACGCTGTAGGCCTTCAGAACAGTACTCCTTGCTTTGCAGATGCTTCAGTGAATGGTACTTACTCAGAGGAGCGGTTGATGTTAGTGGTGGATGATCATGGTTGAATGCACATGAAATCCAAGAGTAAAACCTGGTATGCAACTGGTGGTGTTGTGTCGTCTTCCTTTACTTCCTCCCTTTTCCACTACCTTCTCCTCCTTTTTGTTCCCTCCCTCCCACCCCGTCCTTCTGTGTAGTGTTTTGTTGTTGGCATTTAATAGGTTCTTTGGTGGTGGGATTGAACCTGATATCATGATCATGTTAAGAATATACTCTGCCACCAAGCTACCTGCCTGGTGCTTTTCAGTTGATTCTTGGTATATTGGTTTATTCATTTTAGTTGTGATTTTCTTAATACATGAAGTGTCTTTTGTCACTTGTATATTATAAATGAGGAACTTTGTGTGAGTGTTGAAACCATTCAGCAGGAGGTATGTCCTTGTGTTACTGTCTCACCTGGCAAAAGTATTTATCCCAAAGCATTCGAAAGAGCCAGTGGGAACATTCTTGGCTACCTGGTGCCTGTTTTCAGATGCCAGTCTTTGGCCTGCAACCTAGTTGGAATCAGCCAGCTGGACTGTTGGTATGTACCATGCAAAGTGAAGGGTGAGCTAACTGTGCAAAGACACTTGTCCTCTGTTCCCTACGTCTCAGCTTCCTCGGAAAGCTTTACCTAAGACCTTTCTGAATTTCATAGATAGTGAACTTCATAAACAGGGATTTCCAGAGGACAGTAGGAGCCTGACATTTCCCCTTCTAGGTCAATTGCTTTTTTTTCTCCTTGCATTGTATAATCTACCTTCATCCCCTCCCTCTTTTCCTCAATCCTCCTCCCCCTCCTCCCCTCAGATATACTTACAGTGACTTATTGGCACCAGTTAAACCTTGAGAGAAATGCATAACTGATCTGTTCCCGCACCCAGGCAGTTACACTTTAAATGAAGAACCCTTTCACACAGGCAGGACAGGTGTCTACTTGAAAGGGGCTAATTAATGGTCAGCTGGTCTTAGAGTGTCTCCCAAAAGGAAATGTGACATCACCCGCTGGCCCCTCATAGTAAAGAACCTTGTGCCCCACAGGTTGGAGCACTGTGGGAGGATTCAGCCAGAGAAAGGAAGCAGCGCCTCTCCTTGGCCTCTGCTTCAGCTTCTGCCTCCAGGTTCCTGCCTTGCTTGAGTTCCTCTCCTGACTTCCTTTAATAATGAACTGTGATGTAGAAGATGAACTAAAAAACCCTTTTCTCCCAGCTTGCTTTTGGTCACGGCTGTTTCATCATGCGAATAGCAATCCTCACCAAGTCCTTGCAGAGCCTGGGGTGTACATGAATGAAGACTGAGTCAACTAAAGACAACCATACACTTTGACAGAAGAGAAAGGAGCTCCCTACCAGGAACTTAGTCTTAGGGTGGGAATCAATTCAAAGCTATAGGTTGGCATCGGTTTATGAAGATTCAGCCTAAGAAGTTAGAACTTAATGATCTGTGCTTCTCAACCCATAAAGGATGTCAGAGGTTCTGACTTTCTGAAGCAGCTCCTTTTTCCATCCCTCCATTCCTGTTCCTTCATCCCTTCACTTTATTTATTAGTGGAGGTGTGCTTAATAAAAGTGTTAAATTCTTGATCAGTAGTAGGTTTTTATAAGCTTTCCAGTACATAAGAAAATAAAGCCTGAAAAATCGTAAGCTTAGGGGAACTGGAGAGATGGCTCTCAGCAGTTAAGAGCACATTCTGTGCTTCTTGGGTGTCTGAGTTTGACTCCCAGCACCCATGTTGGGTGGCTCACTCCAACTCTACTGGATTTAAGACTTTGTCTGGCCTCTTTAAGCACTGTCTTCATGTGTGCATGGCCCTCCCCACCTCACCTCCTATATACATTTTTAAAAAATAAATTTTTGAAGTTGTAAACAGCATGGTTTTATAACTTAGCTGCTCTGTGAGTTCTGTGACTTTGGGCAGTGTAATTAAACATGGTGTCTTTGTTCCTTAAATGGAGAACGATGGTGAAAAGTATCCCCACAGTGAGCATATGGGCGCCAAATACAAATACAGCCTCTGGTACATGGTGTAGTGCAAACTGTGTTTGGAAAATTGTCTCACTCAGCGCTCTTGGTTGGTCTGAGTTTTCTCTAGAACAGTGTTTTATGCCTTTTTAAGCATGGGGGTTAAGGGCATTTGTAGTAATAGGAAGTGAAGAGAGAGCAAGCGGAAGGAGGTAGCCACTTTTTTAAAGGGAGAGAGACCACGCCCCCAATAGGCTGGTATCTCAGCAGCTATTGGTTGGAGGAGTGGAAGGACCTCCCGCGACAGGTATTATTGATTCATTTACTAATTCATTCACTTTTTTCTTTTATTATTTGCATTTTTACATTTTACTTTGGTTGTGTGAGAGCATATAATAAAGGTCAGAAAACAATGTTTTGGGGTTGTTTTCTCCACTTATCATATGGGCTCTGGGTTTAAACTCAAATTATCAGGCTTAGCAACAAGCCTTTTAATAATCTAGTGAGCCATTTTGCTGGACCCTCCCTATCCCCATCCCACTTTGAGATAGGGTCTAACTATATAACAGATGGACCCCAAATTCCCCATCGTCCTATCTCAGTTTCTGGAACAGTGGGATTATAGGTGTGTATCAATAAATCTGGTGTGAGTGCATCTTAAAATTGCACACCACAAACTTGAGTTAGGGCAAGATAGAGTTAGCTAAGTTGTTAGATAATTTCTCCTAAACTAAAAATCTTGGGTGTCACAGAAGCATAAAATGTCACTGGAAGCTTGAGTGGTGTGTGGTGAGGGCTGTGGGTGTCTTACAGAAACGTACAGTTTGGATCCCGTGATGTAGCAGTCTCTAACCCAGTGAATTCTATGAACCCTGCCCTTACCCCAGCAAAGGAAAGGGAAGTCTAGCTTCTCTAGAACAAGTTTGGGGAAAGAATGGGCAAACAACAACAGAAAACCTTTTAGGTCATAGTCTTCCTATTGTAGTCAAATACCAAGGGGAAAAATTCATAGTCTAGTCCCCTAGGACTCAGTTATAACAGCAAAAATTCTTTTCTACTTCTCTGAAACAGGCAGCACTCTTCCATTCCCCTGTTGGGAGATGTTAACATAACTGAGCAGGACTCTGATGTTTATTCCACACTTGGCAGAGAAAGCCCTGCTGTGGGCACTGCTAAGGGGGACCAGGGTTCCAGCAAAGCTCCAGCAAAGCAGTGTGAGGTCAGCCCTCTCTTCTGCCCCTCTTTCTGGTGGTAGTCCATTTAAGGGGAACCTGACCCTGTAGCCTCAGATGGAGGAAAGGCGGTAGTGCCAACGATTGCTCCCATTTCAGTGAGTATAAAGGTCCCAGCAGGGTCCAGGTAGCGAGTTGAACTTCCATTCTCCATCAGAGGCAGGCAGGAGGACTTGCCTTCTCTCCCACTGTAGTGTTGGTGGAGCTTAAAGGGAAGCAGAGTCCACATCCTTCCATTTTCATGTCTGGCAAATAAAAATGTTCAGGATCAAAACAACACAAGCATTTCTCAGGAACCGGGGGTGGGGGGAGGGAGAGGAGTCACATCATGTATGAGAACAGCCAGTAACAGACAATGGAACTGAGATCAATCACATGCTAGAATTCCACCAAGAATTTTAAAGAAGCTATTGTAAGAGTGCTTTGGAAAGCTGTTTATGTTTTTAAAGCAACTGAAATATGAGAAGTCTTCACAAAAAGTTTGTGGTCCCAACACCAGGCAACTTTGGGGGTAGGTGATGTAAATACCGTAGACCTTGAGTTTTGTCTGTCTTTATTATACCCACTGAATTGAGAACTTAAAGTGGGTACTTCTACATGCTTACACCTTACAAAGTTGATGTGTAGAACTATATGGGAACAGTCTTTCACCCACAGAAGTTCTGGTTCAGAAGGTCCAGAATAGAATCCCACCTTTTCCCTCATCCTGCTCTCTTTTGTTTATTCCCTCCATCCCTACCTCTTTCCACCTCTCCTCTCTTTCCTCTCCCTCCCCCTTTCCCAGTCCTATCATTTCTCTCCATCTTTCTCTCTTGAGTCCCTGATGCAGCTGTTGGGAACTCCTGATCCCCACAGAAGAACCTAGGCTAGTTGTGAATTCTTCAGACTATAAATCTGTTAGCAGCCTGTGCAAATAGAAACTTGTTCTGGTAAATTATGAATTACCAGATAAGTACTTGCAGAATAAACAGAATACATAATTAGAATCCATTAAGTGTGCTATCTCTACTTGGAAATGAATTTTGTGAGTTACTCTTTGTTGGATGAGGTTGTGAGGGTTGTAATGTAGTGTCTGAAGAGGTGTTGATGAGGAGCCTGGGTCATAAAGCTGCTCTGGTATGACTGCATCCTTCTCCATTCCATCTAGGACACTGTCATCTTCCTGAATGATGAAGCTTTATGCTGACATATGTGAGCTGTGCTGCCTTGGCATTTTGGTTTTCCTTATCCTCTTTGGAGCTGTGCTTCTGGCTGGCATCTCCACAGCCATTCTGCCCCGTAGGCCTCTGCCATTGACCTCACCTCCCTCAATGGCTATAATGCTGCCTTGTCGATTGCATTTTTCTGCATCACAGAGATAGCTCATGCACTTCTTCACCGGTTTAGGGCCTCAGTGTGAATCATTCAGTATGCAGTGGGGTACTGTTTTTGGAGTGGGGGTGCTATCTTTGTGGTAGAGACATTATGTTTAGCTCAGATGTCATCTTTGGGGTTGCTTTTATGTAGCACAGCACCAAAACCAACTAGGTAATTTTCCCAAAGTAGAACTTGTCAGAAGTAAATTGGGGATTAGAAGGAAGTATGGCCAATTATGTGTCACCTGAACTAGGTCAGGTGCCAACATTCCTTCTGTCCCTGTAAGGAAGGTCACTCTTTACATCTGGTACCAGATTGCAAACAAGTCATGGCGAGGAGTCTGAGTGACAAAGTACTTGGTTGGCTAGGTGTGGAGGTGACATTCCACGAAGCTTCTGTTTGACATTATACCTTTGGAAATACTCTGTTTGCTCTTTCTTCTATTAAGGTTTGGATGCACGAGAGTGTCCCCAGGCAGTAGAACTTTGAGTTTAATAATGTCTCCTGATTTAGCCAAAGCAAGTTCTTATTCTTGGGCTGCTCCTAAAGTCTGTAGCCCTCCTTAGCACTCACTGCTCAGTTAGCTGGTCTTAGTTGTTACCATGTGTATGTGTGCTGCAGTTAGCCATTATCAAATGACTCCCATCCGAGGAGGTCACACAGTTATAGCTTCTAATCCTGTTGATATTTTGGTGGAGCAGCTATTTGTGGGGGAAAAAATAAACATTAGCAATCTTCCATCTGCACTCAGGCAGTAACACTTGAAACGTTTGCACATGTCTGTCTCCAAGTCCTTATGTGGATTGTGGTTTCTAAGAGGGCTTAGCTTTTGTTTCCTAGTGTAGAGCCAGGACTAGTAGGAGCAGGTAGAGGCAGATAGTGTTATGGCAGGGCTTACTTTATTATGTATGTATGTATGTATGTATGTATGTATGTATGTACGTGAGCTACATTATTCTAGGAATTTTTAGAGTGTGTAGTCTTAATGTGACCAAAGGTGTTCCAGGAAGATCTGAATGTGACGTCCTAGGGAGGACATTGAAGAAAACCTCTACGGATTTTTTTTTTTTTTTATGTTTCATCTTTTGTTCCTTTAATTGATATAAGCCACGAAATTTCTTGTTCCTTATCCAACTTGCATTCTTGTTCAGCAAACCTGGGGCTTAGTAACTCGGAGTCCTGGGAACTCAAGGTATGGCTGCATCTTCATCTCTTCTTGTCTCCTCTTTTGAGATGCCTATGTCTGTTGGACCCTTTTTCTCCTCTGTGGGTTCTAAGCATGGTTCCTCTCACATTTACTATTCAGCAGCTTGATGGTTGGAAGCTAGTAGCCAATTCACTGATCATAAATCCCTTTTGAGTCCTGACAAGGCAGCTTTCCCAAGGGGTGGGCCAACATTCCTGCATCTTTCATTAAAGCCAAAAAAAAAAAAAAAAAAAAAAAAAAAAAAAAAAGAACTCAGAACACGGCTGGTTTTGAGTATTAGCCATAACTCTTTCCCCCATTTGTTCTTCTGTGGCTAAAATAACTTGGCTTGTTGGGAGACATGATAAATGGGGCACGTAAAGCGCGTTTCTTAGCTCTTGGGTAGGTCCAGGTGATCTTGGGTAGGTCCAGGTGATCTCTCTAGTACTGTCACAGACGAATCAGGCGTGGCTGCTAGCCTGTTAGAATCTTAATGTACAGAGGATATTAAGGATTAAGCTGTACCATTCTGGTTTGGCCACACAGCCATCTCTAGTCCACTTAGGTTTTCTTGTTGTTTTAGTGAAATAGTTGTTTTTTTTTTTTTTTAATTTCAAATTGTCTTCAAATCCTTTGAAATTTCCATTGTATATTTTATAATTCTTAGAATTATGCTTCGTTTTGGTTGAAGGTTTTGCTCCTGAGGACTGGTAGAAGCAGCAGCAGATACAGTTAGTTGCTCCTCTCTTAGGCACACCATTCCTTGCACCGCTGGATGTGAAATAATATCCTACTTGCATTACTGTTTATTATTTTAATATTGTGGGCTTAAAAACATTAACCTTTAATTTTATTGTATATGTGTGGATGTATTGTTGCCTTTATGCATGTCTGTGTGCTATGTGAGGAGGGCAGAAGAGGGCACCAGACCCTCTGGCACTGCAGGTACATAGTGAGCCACCATGTGGGTGCTGGCAGTTGAACCTGCGTCCTACGGAAGAGCTACTAGTGCTCTTGACCCTGCTGAGCTTTCTCTCCAGTTGCATTTTATTAATTTTTTTTTAAAAAATTCTTTAATTTCTTACTTGCATCATGTATATTTTGGCCATGTTTTTCCTCCTAATTCCTCTCAGATCCACTCCCCCTCCCCACCTTTTTGCAACTTTTATTTGTTTATTTTTTTTAAAATAACCCTTCTGTGGATTCATCCACTGGCATGGCCAACCTGTGAATGAAAGTTCTTGAGCGTCCCCTTTCCACATTGGAATGTAGAGTGTCTTGATCTTGTGTAGGCTGCCGTAGCTGCCGTGAGTGTAGTGAGTGCAACATTGATCCTATGGTGTATAAAAGACCCTGCTTCATTTTGGTTCTCCTTGACCTCATCAGGGGTGTGCTCTGGGGAAGGGATGGATTATAGGGGTCCCATTTATGGATGAGCATGTCACAGACACATATTCTCTGCATTTTGGCCTACAGTCAATTTTTGTATTATCTGCTGTTTTACTCTAAGCTTTGATGTTTAAGCAGTATTTGAATATTTAATGATGTTCAGTGAAATGTCTTGTGTTCAGCAAGCAATCACAGTATAGAATTTTCAGATGTTTGGAGAAAACTTTGTACTTTGTGGGTTTTTTTTTTTTTTTTGTGGTTGCTGTGGGTATTGCTGATCCCTATGCGTTAGGGGAAGAATTGGCATTTAATCAGGTTTCGAGGGCACAGATCATTCATACCCCTTCCTGTTGACCCTTGTCTTCTCATTTCTCTGTGTGGAGTAGGGGTTATGTTCCCAGATAGGAACTGGCTGGATAATGTGCCAGTAATAGTAAGTACCTACTTACAGCAGAGGTAGAATAGAAATGAATGAAAAACACAATTCCCTTCTTTGCAGACTTTATTGTCTAATTTACAAGTTACTTTAAAAATAAATTCACAGTACAGTTATTCTTAAAGATCATTGGATGTCTCATGTGGTCACTCTCCAGTGTTAATGTGGCTTATAGTCACTTGGAGAACTTGTTAAAATACAAGAGGGAGTGGGGTGGCAGGCTTGAGAGATGGCTCAGAAGTTAAGAGCACTGACTGCTCTTTCAGAGTAACTGGTCTCCATTCCTATCACCCACATGACAAGGTGGCCTATGGTATTCTATAATCACAGTCCCATGGAATCAAATGCAGATGCTGCATGGATGTGGTACAGGGACATGCCTGCTGGGGAAAACACCCGTGCCCATAAAATAAAAAAAAAAATTAAAGGCTTTAAAAAATTAAAAATATAGATAGTGGGGTCTTGTCCCCGTGTGTATTTTTTGCTTGTTTTGACTTTTTTATTCTGCGTAATGAGCATCCCCTCCCCTCCCGTTAGCCTTCTTTTGTGGTACTGGATATCCTACCTGAAGTCTTTTACCTGTGAAGTAGATGTTGTGCCCACTTTCCCTGCTCTAAGTTCTGTCTTCCTAGAAAGCGTTAGAAGCCATATTTGGAGAAGCACTTGTCTAATGAGTGGTTCTCAGCCGTGACCCTGGGTTAAAATGATAGGTGCCACTATGCATTCCAGACCAGTTCAGTCTGGAAGCTGGGATTGTGGCTGGCACTGGTGGGACCTAAAATTATACTGTGCAGTCAGATAGGAGTCTTACTGGTCTAAAGAATGCCGTGGACAGAGAACTTTAGATCTAGAGGTTCATGATACACTGGTGGGCTGTGTAGAATTTTAAAAAGTGGTGTATTATGAAAGGTAATGTTGTGGACAAATTGGCTTGTTTTCTTGCTGCTTTTTGAGATAGTGTGATGAACTTGTTAGTTGCTGGCCAGAAGTTAGCTTGGCTTTCCTTTCAGCAAGTGGCCAGAGAGCAGGACCGAAGTGCCTGCTATTAACATTGTTGCAAACACCCTCTGAGCACTTACTCCTTTTGCTTTAGATAAGTGCCTTTGTGTGTTTGCTAGTCTTGTGTCATCTTGACACAAACTAGAGTTACTGAAAGGAGGGAACCTTAATTGAGAAAATGCCTCCATAAGATCCAGCTGTAAGGCATTTTCTCAGTTAGTGATTGATCGGGGAAGGCCCATACTATTGTGGGTGGTGCCATCCCTGGGCTGGTGTTTTTGAGTTCTATAACAAAGCAGGTTGAGCAAACCATGAGGATCAAGCCAGTAAGCAGCACCGCTCCATGGTCTCTACATCATTTCCTGCCTCCAGGTTCCTCCCCTCTTTAGAATTCCTCATTTTCTTTGATGATGAACAACAATATGGAAGCATAAGCCTAATAAATATTTTTCTTCCTAACTTGCTTTTTGGGTCATGGTGTTTCATTGCAGCAATAGAAACTCTTAAGAAACCCCACTCTTTCTTTGTGTGTGTGCGCGCGCATGTGCAAGTGTGTGCACACGTCCATTTGTATGTGTGTGTATGCGTGCATTTGCATATTCATGGACTATAGATTAGTGAGAGACTGAGCTAAGAAGTGACTATCATTTTTATATTTGATGTCTATAAACTTCTCTTTTTCTCTTGTAAAATGAAGTAATGTACATTGTTATTATCGCTCAGCTTATATGAGTACAAGTACAATCTTATTAACATTGGTCTATACATCTTGGGTCTCCCAGACTTTAGCAGTGAGCTTAACACATAGTGTTTGTCAGTCAATCTGTGTTTGTTGACAGAATTGGAAAGGTCGTCTTTCTGCATGAAGTTTGCATGTTACTGCTCACTCCCCAAGCTTTCCTAAGAATGCTGTTGACCTTGTTTTCCAGAGTAGGCAAGAATCTGGTATTAAGCTAAAGGAGTTTTTAAAAAAAAGAAAACTCTTTAAAGGTGGAGAGTAGTGACTGGAGAGGAAGCTCGGTGGTTAAGAGCACTTGCTGCTCTTGGGAAGGCCAGTAGCATGGTTCCCAGTACCCTTGTCGGGCAGCTCACAACTTCCTCTAATTCCAATCCAGCTCTAAGGGAATTCTTCTGGTTTCTATGGACACTTGCATTCACATGCATACATCCCCACACAGGTGTATACAAACATACATAATTAATTTTTTTGAGGCAAAAAAAGAACAGTAAATTTAAAAAATACTAGCTGTAAGTTCAGCATAGGTATTTGTCATCCACAAAAAGTCTTTCCTGCTCAATTCCAAGTGATGGTGAGTCACATCAAACTTTAGGTCCTGTTGTTAAATTTTATTTTTAATTTTATTAAGTTAAATTGATCATAAAGTAACATGGACTGAAAGAATGAGCCTGTGTTTAATTTCTTGGAACTGCTACAGCCTTGGTTATAATAAATTTCATAGGGCTCAGATATAAAGTTTTGGTGCTTGCTAAAATTTTGACTTTTCCCCTAAATGTTTTCTGGAGGGAAATGTCTGTCCTGGATTTTGAGAGTACAGTCTTCCACCCAGGTTCCTCAGAAGTGAAAAGCAGCTGCTTTACTGGATTGGCACAGGGCAAAGAGAAGGACCAGTAAAGAAACCCCTAATCAGACCATTTGATGCTAATTTCACAGGTGGCTGATCACTGTGCCTGGCTGTTGTTATTTATGGATGGACCAAATGAAGTGTAGTGGTAAAATCAGGAAAGTAGGGTCTAGGGACAAATGGTCATTGGCAGTGTCATTGCTAGGGTTAAATGGGACCCATTAGTGGGTGTGATGATTTCCACCCTCTTCCTTGCACCCCTTGAGTTCTTTTGAAACAAAACAATAAAACAGATGGAAACAACCCTCTCCCACTCTTTAAAAACTGTGAGCTGATAGGATTTTAATCAGTTGTTTTAGCTACTGACTTCAGGCACAGTTTAAAGAGCCGTCTATGGAGCTATCAATTAATTAGAGCTAGATTTGTGAAGGACTTGATCATTTTCTCCGCTTCTCTCTCACTATCTCACCAGTGAGGAAAGTCAGACCTAGAAGGGTCACAGAACCACCAGCTCAGTTTTGTAGTTAGTACTGAGGCAATTTATTTCTGCCATTTTAGATGGATAAGATTTTTGTTTGTTTATTTTGGAGACAGGATCATCGTATAGAGCCCACTCTGGCCTCTTAACTATCTCCTCTTTTTGCCTTAGCCTCTCAAGTGCTGGAATCACAGGTGTGTGAGCCTGTAGGATCATCTTTTGTTAGGAGACTTTGCTCCGAAATACTTTGTTGAAAAATGGCCCTACCATTTTTTTCTTCCTTAAAAGGCAAAATAGTCTTAAATTCTTTTCACTGTTCTAGTATGTGTGTTGGCTACTAACAGTTTTAGCAATAATGACCTTAGAAGAGAAATGGGGTTTGTCTTAGGTTATGTGGCCAAAGAGAAGCATGAAGCAGTAGTTAGCTTCTGAGTGTAGGTGGGAAGTGCACTCAGATAACATCTGCAAGCATTGGGTACTGTGAGTCATGATTTGGCTCTGAGAACAGCACTCCCAAGTTTCGAGTTTTACTATCTAATTATCCGCCACAGAGGAGCATGCTTCTTAGAACATTGCCTGTGTCCTTTAGCTTTTGCTGGCGTGTGTACGGGTGTGTGTGTGTGTGTGTGTGTGTGTGTGTGTGTGTGTGTAGCCACCCCGGGGTGGCAGAGACAGTGCTAGGGAATGAACCCAAGGCTTCCTGTATGCTAGGCAAGTGCCTCACTGACCCCTACCCCGTTCTTCATCATATTACTTATAATCTGACTGCAAAGTTAGTTTTTATGCGTTTGTCTTTCTCTCATTTCCTTTCTACTTGTTTCACACACCGGGCTCTAGAGTTTACTCAGGACGTTCAGGAGAAGACTCTCCCAGAGTACTCGCTGATTCCCCATCTGTAATTGGAGCAAGCCTGGGGGAACTAATTAAGCATACTGGTTCCTTGTCATGACTTCTGTAGGTTCAGTGTTAGTAGGTCTAAGATGAGTGGCCTCATTGTACTGAGTCTCCAGTCTCATTCAGTGCTGATAGATTTTACATGGTTCCTTACCCAGGACAAGATTGATTTCAGAGTACCGGAAATTAATTGGTATTACAGTCATCAGATCTCACCTTTTCCCCCCTGTAAAGTTTTTACTCTTGGATACTTTTCCCCCAGGGGATTCCTAGGTTATAATCTTAGGCTCCCACTGGCATGCACTCAGGAACTAAAGGATAATTTTCTTCTTGATTATAAAAAAAAACTTATTAACATAGGAAATCTGTGATTAAAGTAAATCATACTTGATGTTATAACCAGGCATAACTTAGAGAGGGCTCGCTACTGGAGCTTACGACACGTGGCCTTGGGTTTGTGCAGTTGTGTGTGTGTGTGTGTGTTTTCCTAAGAGCGGGTCTCTGGTCTGGAAAGGCTTGGCTGAGTCCCCAGGAATTCAGTAAAAAGACCTACTTGTTTTGAGCTCAGTAATAAGATCCTACCTAGCTGCTTGGTTTTGCTGTGTATCAGCATTGTAGTGGACTTCTCCCCCTGCTGTCAGCCTTCCAGTGACTGTAACACTTGCTGCTACTGAGCACCTGCTGCTCCTTCCTGCTTTAGCCACCAAGTGTTCGGATTATAGGTGTTTGCTGTCATATTCTGTGGGGCTCCCTGGGTATGCCCAGGTCTCTTTAGTGTGTACAGTATTCTCTCGACCCCTTATAAAAGTTACTCCCCTCCCCCTTCTATTTTTGCTTATCCTATTTGGAATCACCAGACCTGCTGTAACCTGAAGCTCTGCTGCTCCAGTGGAGCACTCCTTCATCTCACTGAGTATGTTTGGGGTACACGTACTCAGCTCTAGAGAGGGGAAGGATTTCACAGTGGCTACTGTTAGAAACCAGTGCAGGGAGTTCAGGCTCATGATAATTTCCAAAGTATTTCTTTCTGGTCTTCAAAACCACAGGGTTTTTGCCAAGTTGGATGCTGGCCATCCTTTGGTCAGGCTGTGGCTCCCAGTTGGCAGATTCCCCACTGGGATTCAGTTTCCTTGGCTGATGCTGTTTGTTGTGCTAGTATCTTTTTTTTTCCCCCTAGCCTTTTTGGCCTTTTCTGAAGCAGGAGAGATGGCTGTAGGTTCTGCGTTCTCCTTCTATTTTTTTGGACGTGCCATTGATGTTAGGGAAGGACCTGTGAAATGAAATCATGGCAAAGGAAAGTAGCATGCTGTTGGCATGAAAATGCTGTTAGCAAGCTTGAGGCATGTTGGAGAGATTGGTCCTGAGAGCAGCATTTACTGCCTTTCTGCTTTTGAACATTTCCCCCTCTCCTTTCTTTGCCTGTTTTTGAGGTCTGGGAATTTGTCTTGACTTTAAGAATGGCCTGTTTTTGAACATTTGAATAGGTAGCACCATTCAGCAGGGAATACATGTGCAGACTGAGATGTCTCTTAAAGCCAATTTGTAGCACAAGTCATTTGAAATGATTTCCTGAGCGCTAATGCATTTCTGCTTTAGATTCTCCGCCTGGATCTATACGTTCATCTCCTGTTATACCTGATGGTTTGCTTTGATGCATCCGATAGGAGAGGCCACCCTTCCCCCAACCTCTTAACTGCTACCTCTAGACATTTGAGCACACTTTGCAGGGCGAGCAACTGTTAACCACCCACAAATGACAGCTGCACACCAGCCACTCAGATTTGGAAATAAGGAGAAGCCTCAATTCCGGTCATGGTTTCTCAGCCTTGCTTGGTCAAGGTACTGCGGAAAGGATCGAGTGGCCCTCGACATTAGATTTGGAGACACTCAGTCAGGTGGATGAGTGAAGTCTCAATGGGAAGGGAATTTTCAGTTGTCAGTCCTAAAAAGCTGCAGTGCATTGCAGAGGAGTGGAAGTGGGCACTCCTGCCAAGAAGCTATTTGTAATTGATAGCAGCCGGAAGGAGGACAATCAGGTCACCCCCCCCCCCCAATGGAGCGACACTGGGTATACTAACTATACTCCAGGCAGATCCCAGTACTTGGGTGTAGTTGGCCAACACAAATGGTACTCCATGATTTTTTTTTCTTTTGTAAAAGAGAAAGATCTTGAAGTTGTGTGAGTAAGGAGGTAGAGGAGGGTCTGTCTGGAAGGAGTTGGGGAAGTGGTAAGAAGATATTTAAAATTTATCATGTTGAATCCTCAAATAATAAAACGTTTAAAGAGAAAAGAAAAATCTAATGTCTAGTGTGGTTTGCTTCTCATCACACAGAGGACACAGCTAAAGGAGAGATTCTCTTTCTTAGTGGACAGCTTTGTCTTTATAGAAGAAAGGAAAAGGGGCAGATGAAGCTGCCTTCGGTCACGCTCGACAGTTGTGGTGAAAGATGCACTTCTGGTGCATTTCCCTTCTGCCTTTTGCCTCGTTGGTCTTTGCTGCTGTTTTTCCTTTGGTGACCTAAGGCACCTCTGAACTTGGGTGATTAGATGGTCTCTGAGGAGTGGTATATGGAAGGGGTATTTTGATGTCATATACCTGTTGTTTCTTTACAAGCAACCAAGCAGATGGGGGATGCACAGCAGAGCCAAGGGGAGCTGGGGAGTAGTTGTTTGTAAATGCAGAGAAAGAAGGTGGCAGATCTGGTAGACGTTCGAGATGTTCCGCTTATGCCTTCAGAGAATAGGGACTGCCTCTCTGTGATTCTCATCACCGACCGCGAAGTGGAGGGAGGAGGTGTGCTGTCTGGGTTTGAACTGCAGTGTACACAAGTCAACATTTTATTCAGTTCACTAACTGATTAATTAGTATCACAGTCTTTCTTGTTCTGAATCTTCCAGGTGCTCGGATATGGGATTCATACAAACTCCCTCCAAATCTTTGCATTCCAGATTCTTTGATGCTAGATAGGGATAATGTTGAAGACAGACTCATAATCATGATGGTGGTGAATATAAGGAAGATGTTAGCAAAAGAAACAGCAAAGGAAGGGAATGAAATTGGGGAGATGTTTAAATTTGAGCGTCGTCATGGAAGGTGTTCTTAAAAATGACCATAAAACAATTACCATGGGAGAAAAAGTGATTTTTTTTGTGAAATAATGAAAGCATTTCAGTTTCTAGAATGTGAACATGCATAGAGACTTAAAATATATTTTTGTCTTACAAGTATGGAAGGGTGTCTGATGTCACAGCACCCTTTCTTGTCTTTGGGTGTTCAGGCTTAGCTGGTTCAGAGTTCATCAGTATAATTGATTCAGTGTGTTCAGTGCTAAGGCTGTCTTACCTTGAGGGACTGTTTTTATAAAGTTGCTATGAAATTCTTCTGTGTACCTGAGAAGCTAGCCTCCTTCTTCTAAGAGATGTATAGCGATTTCTGTTACTTTGTTAGATCTCTGAAAATTAAAGTTCTCTTCACAAGATGAAAGAACAGAGTGGTAAACTCTGTGAAGAGTCCTTTCTCTAGAGTGGAGCGCTAGTGGCCGTGGCCGTGGCTCTGGGTGTCTGACTGCATAACCTGGTGTGTGAATTTGTACTGGTGGGAGGATTGGATGGTGAGAATTACCCTCGTGAACAGGAATTCAAACTGCTGTCTCTGTGAAAGACAGTGTAGGATTAAAAGATAGCAGTCTCCTTCATTTGTCATGAACCTACGATGTCCTAGGCATTTTATCATTGTTCCACATGCTAATCACACTGATTGTAGAAAAATCCTCTTGATTTTATATTTAAAATATGGCTTTCAACTTTTTGATCTTCCTATCTAAGCCCTGCTGACAGATGTAATGTTAGCTGTGAGGGTCTGAGTTTGAATCTCCAGAACTCATGTTCAGGCAGAAACCTTAATGTGTACAGGTCAGCCAGTGTTGTCTACTTAGTGAATTTGGGCATATTTCACACAAGTAGAAGCAGCTGAGGAATGACATTGATCTCTACCTGTGTACCCACATGTGAACTCAAAGTATAGCCAAATAGTTTTGGTGTATCTCACTTGAAATAGTATTCTTTAAAATAAGTTGCCTTTAGGAACGTACATGTTTCATATAGGTGCTGTACATGCGGTCTAGAATACGACATTTGTGTGTTTCTTACTCTAAAAAGCTTGCAGAACAAATCATATGATTGCCGGCATCATTTTACATATGAAAGTATCACTTACCTGAAGTTGAGCTTCTGGTCAGATTCTTTTTGCCTTGCCGCAGTGCTCTCTTGTGGTTTTGCAAGGCTTTGGTGTTCTAGGTGTTTGGTGTTCACATTCATTTACCCCCAAATATTTTTCCATATCCAGAGGCAGGAGCACACGTCCAGATCATCAGGATCTTTGTGGGCCAGCTTCTCAAAACTATTGCTACAAGAGCCTTTTAAGAAGAAAGAGAGAAAAAAAAATGAGTCTAGACATCCGTCTCTAATTGCTGAGCACACAGGACCTAGATGTTCTCTTTCTCAGTGTAGAAAACAAGTATAGTTTTGTTAGCTCACCAGAAGTAGCATTGGGATCTCTCTTGAAAGCACTCCCGCGATCTAGAATCACCTTTGGGAAGAAAGTGTCTTCATTGTGCCCTAGGCAGGGAATCCTGAGTCGTGTAAGAATGGAGAAATCTAGTAAGCAAACAATTGAATGTTGGGGTTCACAGATCACGCCACAAAGACCACCACTCTCCTTTGCAATTAGCAAGAGCGTTTATTTCTGGAGACAAAATTCCTGCATGCAGTTGTCAGCCATTTCAGTAAAATGGCAAAGGCTACTAGAGGAGTGTTCAGGCTCCTTTTAAGCACAGCTAGGGGAATTCTAGGGTGGGGGAATTGGACCTTTGGGCTGATTCGTGGGTTCGAACCTAGTGGCAATAAAGTCAATGGGATTGGTTTGAAGCCAGGGGCTTTCCAGCTTCAGGTGAGGTGACTCTCTGGTTACCATGATGTGGTGGGGCATGGTTATCTCTGGGACAGTCAGCTTAAACAAAGGAACCAAAACTGAAGCCTAGTCTTCTGGCAAGGCTGCTTGGGCTTTGCCATGAGGTCAGTCCTGCTAGAAGAGAGGATGGCTGCTTCATTCAGCATGGATGTACATTTTCTTTGCTTCTGGATGTGATGTGAGCAGCTATTTGATCTTCCTGCTGTGAGTGCCCTTCAGTGATGGAACTGTCATCTAGAATGGTTTTGTTTTTAAATTACAGCAGTAGAAATGTAAAAGTGACACTGGAGTTGGTACATGGAGATGGTGAATATAGCAGGAGAAGCTAGACCACCCTGCACGTTGTGTTTGGGTTTTGCTGTCCACGTGCACTTACATTGTGCTTCGGGATGATTTCCTTGAGTTACAGTGGTGCTCACATTTGACACCTGTCTCAGCAGCTTCTGGAGCTTTCTGGTGTAAGAATGTCATGTTGGAATCCTGCTGTTCCTCCAGTCACAATGCCTTCATCAGTCCTTCCTCTTTCAAAGAGTTGCAGGCGCCCTACCAAGACACTGTCTGCAAGTCTCTAAACTTAGGCTTCCAAGTGCCAGGGTTTCTCACCTGGGGAAGAGAGTTTCCATCAAAGGAGTTATTGGTGGCCAAGCATCCTGCTTCCCACCTCCTCCCTACTCTTGCCAGGGAATCTGAGAGGCCAACTAAGGCCTGTGCCCAGTAGCCATCCCACATCCTCAGAGAGGTGTTAGAAAAGCACTGGATTTCTGCCTGTGGGCCCAGATTTCCTCTCTTCAGAACTACCACCACCGTCTGTTTCTCTGTCTGTCCATGGCATTAATAACTAATAAATGCCATACATTAGTCATCTTTGTTAGCATCCCTTTTGAAGCCCCATCTGAGACTTTTACCTGGGAATAGGGTGGTGTGGGACTCTACTGTTTCAGGCAGTTGTTTTGGCGTCAAAGGACAGACTTTTCCAAGAGGTATTTCTCTGGCCTTCTTTCCCCCTTGTCCTGAAATCACCCTGAATAAATTAGTGATGTGTTCGACTGGACTTTGGCTTTTTACACCGAAGAAATTGTCCTTGCTGAAGGTTTTCCCAGGAAAACCCAGGGAAAACCTGCGCCCTTGCTTCCTCTCTGTATGACTTTTTACCTCTTCCCATTCTAAACCCCCAATAAATAGTGACCTTTTGGCTAGAGGCCCTATCTCAGAGCATTGTGTGGCAGAGTGGGCTCTGGCTGACTCCCAGGACTGTTAATGACTTCCTTCACTGTCCCTGAATAATTGCTAGAAAAGACAGCTGTGGAGAGACATTTCTCCCAGCTTGTTGGCTCATTAATTCCAGCCTTGGTGAACAGGGAGCAAAGGAAGAAGGTGGAAACCACTCTGAAGCAAGTAGGAGGGTTGGATGGGAGATAAAACTATGTCCTGTAGGAGCAGCGCAGCTGCACCGTGTCAGAGCTCAAACTGGGAGTCTCTGAGCTTTGGACAGGCTTCGGTTTCAAGAGACTCCACGCAGGAAACCTAAGCTCTGGGATCACAGGTTCGGAAGCAATTACCGACTGTTCCTCGAGTCCCTGCTGTAGGTTCCACGGGTACTGTTTGATCATGACTTAACCTGTAGGACACGGGGCTTCACGAATGGAAGTGTTGGCGAGAAGGAAAGTCCCTGGAAGTGAATGGGAAGGTTCCAGACCAGTCAGCTTTCATTATGTGGCCTAGATCCATATCCCCATAGTGGCTTCAAAACAAGCAAAGTTTCAAGAAAAGGTGTATTTATAGCATGCCTCTTAAAAATGAATCAAATGCTTAATAAAAACTTACATAAGCCACAGAAATCACATACATCTGGGGACTAAATATTCAGTTTATCTGCTCAGCTCGGTGCCCGTGCTTGAGTACTTACATGATGAATTAAGTATTTTTATTTTCTGAATACAGCAAACTTAAGGTTTCTAGAAGGTGTACTCTTTCCCAAAAATGAATTATGAAAGGACTTTATATAAGTCTTTGGACAAGGGTATTAAACAAATTAATGTTTAATGTTACCAGCAGATTTTTCAGGAGGACCCAGAGCTCTTTGTGAGGGTTTCTTCGGTGTTTAAGACACAGATATCTAGGCTGCAGCGTTAAGGCCACCTTAACACAGTGCCTCCAAGCATGATGAGTCTGAATATCTGAAAAATAAAACAATAGGTAATTTCCTTTAAAGTAGGGTTCTTCAGAATTAGATGCACAGGAGAATTACTTGGAGGACATTAAAAAAATCCGCCCAGGCAGCATTCCAGACTAATTAGATAAATATCATTGATGGTGTGCCAAGTATTGTGCAAGTATTGTGTAAAACTGATTCCAAAGGCTGACCAAGTTTGAAACAGCACTTTTATTTAATTTAATTTTTTTTATAAAATTTATCTATCTATTTAATTTTGAGAAGCCATGTAGCTCTGGCTGGCCTCGAACTCAAATCCTCCATCCTATTCCTTTTGTGCCTCTTCTTGCCTTGGAAGATCATCAATGTGTATATGCATAGTATGCATGTGTATGGATGCAGATATGTGTTTTTTAAAGGGAGGATCTAACGTCTTCTAGCCTGACCTCAAACTTCTTGAGTTCCTTCCTGATTCTTTTTCCTCCATCTCTCAAGTGCCAGGATTATAGGCTTGTGCCTCACTAATGTTAATACTTTTAATTGGACTTCCCAAAGGGCTATTTAAGTCCTAGAATGCTGAAGCAGTCCATGTCCTTGATTTAAAAAAGTCCCTGACATTTCTGTTAACATTTCCCTAGGAACACTGAGACTTGAGTTTTTTCTGGGACCCAGGACCACTGTATTTTTCTAGTCTATAAGACCCAAATTAGGCAGGAGATTTAGCATTGACTGTAGCAGACCTCATAAGAGATGGACTTTTTTTGTTGTTGTTGTTGTTGTTGAAGTTTTAGGGCATGTGTTTTTGTTTGTTTATTTTCAAGACTGGGTTTCTCTGTAGCTTTGGAGCCTGGCCTAGAACTAGCTCTTGTAAACCAGGCTGGCCTCTGCCTCCTGAGTGCTGGGATTAAAGGCGTGCGCCACCACTGCCCAGCATTAGAGCGTGTGATTTAAGGGAATATTAATAGTACACTTAGAATTTTTTTCTGTTCCTAGAAAGGCTGTTGCCTTGGGGGAATGTCAGCGGTGTTTTAAGTATGTGTGTTTCCTAACTCCTTTCTAGAAGTTAAAGGCACCTGCAATTGTTAGATATTAAATTGTGAACTCTCTGACTCTTAGAGTTGATCTGATAATCCGTGACTATTTAAATAAATGAATGAATATATTTTTCAACTTGGGAAAAGTGGAAAGGTGTTGAAACATCAAGAATCATTTTTTTTTTATGCAATCTGTATTCTTTCATGGTCCAGATTACACATCTGTAAACATGCATGCCATGGTTAGTTCACTAGTTACTTTCCTGCTGCTCTGATAAAACACCATGATGGCAACTTACTGACAGGTGGCTAGAGTCCACATTGTCATGGTGGAGGCAGTAGGCAGGCCTGGGTGCTTAGAGCTCACATCTTGAAGTACAAGACAAAGCAAGACAAAATCAACCGGAAGCTTGAAAATGTTATACGCTGAAGGCTTACCTGCAGTAGCACTGATCCTCTAGCCAGGCCTTACCTCCCAGACCTCCCAAACAGTGCCACCAACTGTAGACCAAGTTTTCAAATGTAGAAGCCTGTGCAGCCTAGTCTTATTCAAACCCCCAGTGTTAGGATTTGCCAGCTTGACACAAACCTAGACATATCTGGGATCTCAGTTGAGAAATTGCTTTCATCAGATTTGTGTTTGGCCACATCATTGGTCATTTTCTTGATTTCTGATTGATGTGGGGTGGTCCAACTCGTTGTTAGCAGTGCCATCCCTTGGCAAGTGTGCCTGGGCTGCAGGAGAAATGTAGCGGAGCAAGCCAGGGGAAGCGAGCCAATAAGTCATGTTCCTGTATGGTCCAGCCTGGAGTTCCTGCTTTTGTTTCTCTCTGTAAGCCGGAATAACGGCTTTCCTTTCAAAGCTGCTTTTGGTCATGGTGTTTATCATAGCAGTAGAGAAGGAAAATAGAAGAACTTGTTACGTAGGCTACTGAGAGCATTGAGAGACAAAGGTGGCGGGGGGGGTGCAGAAAGGGAGAGAGGAGGTGAAACGGTAGAGAAAGAATATGGATGGGGAGTGTCTGAGTCATTGCGAAGTCACGTGATTTTTGAAACATAAAGCTGTGGAGTTCTCAGTAGGAGCCCCCTTTCTGACTTCATGCCCTCAGCCCAGATACAACCCATGATCTTTTCACTTTTTCTCTGCTGAAATGTTACAATTAATGTCCTCCTCTTAGAGACTGTGGTTGTTTGAAAGAAAATGGCCCCAGAAGGAGTGGCACTATTAGAGGGTATGGCGTTGTTGGAGGAGGTGTGTCACCTTGGGGCGAGTTTACGCTTAGCTCAGTGTGACACTCAGTTGACTTCCTGTTGCCTGCAAGATGTAGGGACTCTTAACTATTTCTCCACTGCCATGTCTGCCTTCCTGTCACCATGCTCCCCGCCATGATGATAATGATGGTGAAAAACTGTAAGTGAACCCCCACAATTAAATGTTTTCCTTTTAAGAGTTAGCATGGTCATGGTGTCTCTTCACGGCAATAGAAGGAACCTTAACTAAGAGACTGTTTTGTTAATTACCTAAGATTGTTCCTACAGCATTTATTAGAGCACGGTATCAAGTTGATTCACTAAGTATGTTTAGTCAAAGTGTAAGGTTCACATGATTCTTCTTTCAGTCAAGAGGGTTGATGGGATGCTCAGACATCGTGAAAGTGCTTCTCTGTCACTTGCTCAGAAAGTTCTTATTTGCTTATCTAAAAGCTTTTTATGCTGTCCCCGAGATGGGCTGGGTTGTTCCTAGAGACCGTTTTGAGTTTCATCTTCACCTGCTGGAAACTGAATTTCCACCTCTCTACTCTCTCTTGACAGCACCGTTTCATGAATCTGAATCCACTGTGCTTTCCCATGCTGCTGAGCAGAGATAGCTTGGGGCTGATGACAAGAGGAGGATGACCTCATAGTTTCTGGTGCCGTCTTCAAGTTTCTGTAACTTGGCCTTGTACACGCTTTGTAAACAGTGACGATAAATTGATGACTTCTTGTCACCTTCGCAGACCCTTACTTCTTCATGTGCTCCCTCAGATGATTGGATCTCAAGGAGCGTGGTTGATCCTTTTTTTGTAGACCGCATTTAGAAGGTTTGGCAAGTGACCTCCAGTAGAGCTGCGTTCTCTCTAACAGCATGGGTAATGATTACAGCAACAATACTGCCATTGTGTCCAGAGGTTTGAAGCTGTAATTTCATAATGAAATTGAAAAACATGAGATTAAAAACCTGAGTATAGCACAGTAATTATATTTAAGTATCACAAATCATCTCCCTATATTTAGTCGGGTATTTGAGATTTGGCCTCTCTTTGTGGAGTGCGATTATATCGTTTCATAGTTTTGCAAAATGGAAGGCTTCTAATTGATGGCTAAAATGTGAGAATTGCTTCCTCTTAATGGGAAGGTGATGAGAACGGTATTGAAAGATCGAAGGAGCCAGTTTGCCTCATTGACTAGAGTCAAGAAAAGTGTTTGTAGAACAGCTGCCAAGATAAAGAAATGCTTAGATCTTTTCATGGTTTAATTCCCAGTTCCTGAGACCACACTGCACTTGCTCTCTTTAGAAATTAAACTGACGCAGGCTGGTCTGGGATACTCTCCAGGTCTTCAGTGAACAGCATGTGAATCTTTACCCCAGCGCTGCTGGACTTCTGTATAGGTGAATGACTTACCAGGGCCTGTTTCCCA
Organism: Alexandromys fortis; assembly: GCF_014885135.2. Taxonomy (NCBI): domain Eukaryota; kingdom Metazoa; phylum Chordata; class Mammalia; order Rodentia; family Cricetidae; genus Alexandromys; species Alexandromys fortis. Next base: position 2,549,266 of record NW_026068043.1, read on the forward strand.
CAGATCAGTACTTGGGCTGGCCTATTTCCTTCCATTTCTTGGGAGTTTAGTGGATTTTTAGTAGGACTGGGTACTGGTGGCCTGGGAGGCGGGAAAGGTTTCAGTGCCTGGCAGGCATTCCATTGAAGTAGAGAGTGTAGTTTTAGAAAACTAGTTTCAAAAGTGGCTACCGTTTCCTTCTCCCTTTATTTCTGAGCCCCACCAGGTATAAAGTAGTCATAGCAGGGAGTTGTGAGATAATTCCCGGGCATTGCTAAATTATTTTCCATGAGCCTTCAGTCTTGTTTCTTATCTTTGTTCTTCAGAGTGAGCACTGGTACAGAGAGGGTTAGTGTTTCTAGGCACTTGTATCTGAGAAACAATTTCTCTAGATACAGGAACAGCATGGAGAGGTACCTTTCCCACCAAAGCCTTCTTTGCAGATTCTCTGAATTTGCAGAATTGAGTGTCTGAATTACTCTGTGCTGGAGAGGTCCACCAGTCATCACTTTTGTGATCACCCAGGAAGTTAGTTCACTGCCTGCACACGTCATCACCATGCTCCACCCAGGCACACATGCCTCTGTAGGTAGATTTGGTCTAGGAAGAATCTGCATTTAAAATTATTTTGTATTCATATGTGTGTTGTGTGTGTGTGTATATGAACTGTAAGTTTTTAACTGCCAAGGACCTATGGTACTTAATTTCCTAGTCAAAACTTATTGAAAATTCCACCACGACTCATACTTTTGGCCTCTTAGAGCAAAGTGTATAAAAACAGTCATTTAATTAAATTCATCAAACATTTATTGGGTGGTGGCTGAGGCTAAAGGACTGATATGTCAAAGTAATCAGCACAGATGGGTTAAAGCAGAGCTTCCTACCTTCTCCTGAGAGGCTACGTTAACATAAGACACTGAAGGCAGCTGCCACCTGCCATCATATGGCATCTCTCAAACAATGACATCCAAGCAGGGTACCTTAGGAATGTTAGGGGAGGGATAATTAATTCCAGTTAAACCAAAACCGCTTAGGGGAGGTGGCTTTAGACTGAGTTGAGTGCAGTAGCACCCAATTGTGATTCTAGTGTAGAGTCACCCAAAGCAGCCAACTCAGATTTTCTGGAGTTACAGGTGGTTGTAAACCACCCCATGTGGATGCTGTGAACCAAGCTCATGTTCTCTGGAAGCGGAATGAGTGCTTTTAACCACTTAGCTGTCTCTCCAGTCTGGCATGAGTGCCTTTTAAAGGTCTGCATGTGAGTCTAAGGTGCAGCCCAAATTGCAATCCTCTGATACAGAAGGATAAGTGGGCTGTCACAGAGATGAGAGATAGAAAGCAAAGTACCAGAGGCATTCCAAGGAAAGCTGCCATTGGAGAGTGCCAAGACAAGGGCTGTGAGTGAGGCCTAGGGCCACCAGAAGTGAGCCCTAGAAGGGACATTGTGCTGATTGAGTTGACTTGACAAAAAACATTAACACCAAAGAAGTGAGAAACTTTGATGTCTTCACACCACCTTAAAACCCTTGCGGAAAGAAGCTCCTAGAGCCTCTTTCTTTGCATTCTAAGGGTAGGTGAAGTCAGGTAAGGGAGGGGAGCCTACTCCCTCTGCAGGGATCTTTGCCTTCAACTTGCTGCCTTAAATGTGCTATGCTTATTCCTTTATCTTGGCGTTGGTTCTTAGACACTTTCCTTTTGCCAAAGTGAAGCATGTGCAATTTAGGGACGGGGTAGGAGAAGATAATGGTGCTAGACATGAATGTGGAATGATTTCTGCATTTAAGCATGGTATGTGGAGAACTGCTGGGCATACTGGGGGCAGATATTTGCAAGCTAAAACAGGCATGCCTGTTTTCTTAACAGCTGCATCCATTCTGTGCGAGATTCCACTAAGGACTGCTTCTTTATCTGCTTACTGCTATTTCCAGCAAGTTAATTTGCAGGGGCTATAAATATGCATGGTTCATATACTTCATTTATTCTATCTCCCTTGAAGCCTCTCCTCTTTATTAGTCATTTTTTTCATTTGTCTGTTTAGAGCTTGTGTCATTTTATGTCACATCTTGACAGTGGTGGCAGTAAAGGTAAAGTCACTCAATTACATATGCCCCTTTCTTCTTTGGGCAGGTGCCAACTGTGCAGACCAGGGGCAGCCTAATGTATCAAGATTTTGTCTCAATACATTCCTAGAGGTTGCAGAACCAGCACAGGGAGGGAGGGAGGAAGGGAGGGATAGAGATCATTTCCCTCTAATATGAGTACTGTACACAAATACTGTATGAAATATATTAATCTGCCTACCCATCTGTGCATTCACCTAACCTGCAGTAGTTAAGAAGTAAGAATATATCTTCCATGCTTGTGAAATGCTTCCATTGGTGTCGTGCTGATCACAAAGTGTGAGGATTTAGTATGATGCCCAGAATTTACATTGACAAAAGCCGGGCATGATAATGCACTCTTGTGATCCCAATGTTGGGGAGATGGGGGCAGGCAGATCCATTGCAAGACTTAGCCAGTCTGTCCAAATCAGCAAGCTCTAAGATCAGTGGGAGATACTCTCTCCAGAAACAAGGAAGATAGCTCCTTAGGAGAGACATCTGAAGTTGACCCCAGGAGTTCACATTCGCTGTGGAGTGTATGCACACCCATCAGTAACCCACAGATAACATGCTTGAGCCAGGTTGCTGTGCTCTCTTCTACCACGTGCAGAGGAGAGGAAAAAGAATACGTGAATGAATATAGACTCTAGCACCTGCATGCCCGAATTTAAGTGGTAGCTCTTCCACTTTTAAGAGATTGTTTCAACTTCAGGGTTTATTTATTTATTTATTTATTTTTGGATATTTTATTTTATGTATTTTGCTTGCATGTTTTTGTGTCAAGCGAAAGCAGTGCTAGAGAAGGCCAGAGAGGTTATCAGATCCCCTGGGTCCAGAATTACAGGTGGTTGTTAGTGTTCTTAATTGTTGAGACATCTTCCTCGACCCTTATTTCAACTTTAAGGTAGTATTAACTACAACCTTAAATTTTTAGATTGATAACAGCGTTAATGCACATAAAATGCTGAGACAGTGCTTGCTTCGGCTGGTCACTGATTTTGTTAGAGCAAATGATATTATTACAAGGAAAATGTTTTGACAGGTGAATCTAGTCCATTAGTGTCTAGTGTTTGACCTCACAGTTTATAGAAAGAAAAGGATTTGAAAGGGGATTTCGGACTGGACGATTGCCCAGGTTTTGGGATTATAAAGAGAGTGAGAAGTCTCACTGGGTCAGACTTTGGTCCGTGGAGAGGTATGGAACAGAAAGTTACTTTTGTAACCTTTAGCCAAATAGATTGTTAGCAGAATTAGAGCAGTTAAAGGCAAGTTTTAAAAGTTGTGGTTTCATCTGTCCATCTGTCCCACCCCCACTCCACCCCCTTTCCTTTCTCCTCTTCTACCCCTCCACCCTCCACTCCCCCCTTTGGTGAAAGAGCTTCCTTGCTCTTTCCATTAGTGTTGGTTAAGGGAGACACAAGGAGCTGTAGCAGAACAAGGAGCTTGGAGCCCATTTCTTTTCTGCTTTTACGTGGCTCATGAAAAACAGGACTGAATTAGCTCTTGAGGAGTGCCTGCATCTTCCCTGTCTCCACACTTACTTTGTAAGTGGGACTCAGGTGCAGAGTTACTTTGATTATACATGTTTACAGAGCCCTCATTATGGGGATGCGACTTCCAGAGGCCGTGGCAGGCAGCGACTTTCAAGGCTTCTGTGTGGGTTGAGGGCTGCCTGTCTTGGATGTTTTCCAGATTCTGGAGAGCACCTTCAGGTTTTACTTCCTTTTCCTATCTGACCATCTTCACCAGCCACTAGATTGGATGATGAAGAGCCTTATTGAAATGGACAGAGTGGAGTACACATTGAAAGTAGAGAAGAGACTGCACAATTCTGCGGTCCCTTCCAGAATTGGGTGTGGGTTTTCCCCCCTTTAGTGTGGTCTGGAAGAAGAAAAATCATGTGTGGCTAAACCTCACTAAATTGAAGAATTGTGGGGATGGTGCAGACAGATTTTCAGGGTAGATGAAAAGACTGTGGTAGTTCTGGTATTCTTCATTCCAGAGTAGGAACCCGAGCAAGGACAATGAGAGAGGATTGACCCTTCATCCATAACCAGGAGTAATAGTCATTATATTAAACACTCATCATTAGATTATTTAAAATTTAAAAACATTTTAAATGTATAGGATTTAAAAAATCTTCCTGTTGGCATGATTATTTCTTAATAATTTATGCTCTCAAGTGGTCTTGATATCAAAAATCTTTCTAGTTGAGGTAAAACTTGTTTCAATGTAGTTTGGTTCCAGTATGCCCTAAGTTCTGAGTATACTAATGTTCCTGAATGCAGTGAAATTCCATGTGCAGAGGGCTGCGGGTAGCCATTTGTTTGATTTTTCTCTCCCGACATTGGGTTGGCAAGTGACTAATGTTTATCTTTTGGGATAAACTCCCATTACAAAATGCAGTCTTTTAGGATGTTCTGGAACCCTGTGACATGGCAGGTGGGCATCATGACCTCCTACTTTCTTGTAAGGAATCAGTGGTTCTCACAGTGCCAAGTGCCATTATCTCTTGGGGGCTTCTCTCCCTGTCAGGTCCCCAAGGGATAAGGTCAGATTCTAGATTTCGAGGAACAGGCCTCTGTTTGGGAAGAGGGACACATTCTTATGGTCCCTGAACTGTGATGCTCCTTTAATGTTTCCCAAGTGTGCTCCTGGGGCTGGTAGGAAGCCAGGGGTTCCCCAGTACAGATGTAGAACACATGCCTTCATTTTTGCCCTTTGAAGTATGCAGCTGAGAGAGAGAGAGAGAGAGAGAGAGAGAGAGAGAGAGAGAGAGAGAGCGAGAGTGAGCTGGGGATGTGGCTTGAATGGTGGAATACTTACCTAACATGCCCTGAACCCTGAGCTTGTTCTCCAGCACACATGAATGGAGTACAGTGGTGCACAGCACTCTCCAGGATACAACCAGAAGATAGGAGTTTTAGGTTATCCTTTGCTGCATGCATACTACATCAGCTTGAGCTACGTGAGACCCTATCTCAAAACAGGGAAGGGGGCAGACAGACAGACAGACTTTTAGATGGAGTAAAGTGGATGTCACAGAGAAAGAGGACTTGCTTTTTCTTTGTGGCCACTGGGGGTTTGTGATGTTCTTGGAGATGTGATGGCAGATAGGCTCTTGGCAGTCTCCCTGGTAGCTATACGGTGATCCATCAGTGGGCTTCCTTATTTAAAGTGATTCTCCATTACCTTTTCTATTACTATAAGGCTATGTCTTTATCAGTTCCTAAAATTAAAAAGAAGAAGAAACAGGGAGGAAAACAAATCCCTGGACATTATTTTCTTTTTCTAAAGGTTGCAAACATAAATCATAATAAAGCACAGTGAAAGGGCCTTGTTTTTTATCCTCCAAAAGCTGAACCTACCGTGTCTTAGATAGTCTCTTTATTTAGAAAAGAAGATGAATGTACAGAAGAACAGCCCTGCTCTGAGGATCAGAAAAGTGCCCGAGGTTCTGGTCAGAGCCCTTCTTTCTGTCTAGAATGTGTGGGGCCCCGAAGCTGCTGATGCTCTAATGGTTTATACTTATAGAGCTGTGTCTGTCTTCAGCGTTGGTCTTCCCCTGATTGAGCCAGTTTCTGTCAGTGTAGCATGGCATCTATTACCCTTTTCGGCTTCATTCAGTGCCTCCATAATGGCGTCATTGTTTGTGTGGGAGGAATTGAAGAGAACAGGTGGTTTATTCCGGTTCATTCCAGCACTACATGATGATACCTAGGAGACGTCCCCTAAAGTGCCTCTCATTGCAGTCTCTCCATTTTCTAACGATATGTGTGAGGCCCTGGGTTCAGTTGCTACCACTGCAAAAAATGGTGCAATGGCACTCACTTTCCTGTGATACTGTCTCCTGGGAGGTGGAAACATGACAGAGACCAAGGGCAATTTTGGCTACTCAGTGAGTCGGAGGTCAGCCCGGGCTATGTGAAACCTTTTCTCAAGGAAAGAGACAAAAAAATTATATGCCATTTCTAGTTAATGAATTAATCTTGCATTGGCAGTATGCTCATATAGTGTACTGATTCATTGCCAATGGACATATTAACAATTTATAGACAAAAAGAATACTTGTGTATTGTAGGTGGGGTTGTAAATAGGTCTAGCCTTTGAGAAAAACAATATAGAACTTCATTTAGTTAAAAGTAGAACTAAAGTATGATCCAGCAACATACCTATGTGAAGAAAGCTATTTCAGCATCTGACAGCTCTCCTGACTACTACTATGCTTATTGAGTTATTTGTAATAGCAGAGACACAAACACCGGTCAGGTGATGGGTCGATAAAGACAATATAATGTATGCACAAGAACACACAACACATTTATAAACACACAGAGCAGACCATCACTCATAATTTTATTCTCAAAATGAAGAAATTTCTACAATTTGTAATGACATAGATGAACCTTGAGGGCATTATGCTAAGTGGAATGAGACCTTACCCAAAAGACATCACGTGACTTCGTTATTTTTAAAATAAAAGTCCTCTGAGAAGAATAGGATACAGTTACCAGGGAGTAGGGAAAATAAAAGGTTGTAGGTACTTGGTCATGAGATACTTGAATTCTGGAGCTTTAGTGATCGTAGAGCAGTGATGGTTGTAAATAATACTGTGTTGTGTATTTGAACTTGGTATGGAATAGCCTTTTAGTGTTCTCATCATACACATTTATGCATACCAAGTGTATGAGGTGATGGCTGTTAACTACACTGACTTTAGAGACAGAGACAGAGAGAGGGAGAGAGAGAGACCTTTAAGACCAAAAATGTCTCTTTTAGACTTTTTTTTTTTTTGACTTTGAAATATTGGCAGATACACTGTGAAATGTCTTGGGAATGGTACATGAGCTTAATATGAAATTAATGTATACCTGTCTCCTTTGTACCTTATATGCATCAGCGTGAAGGCAGTCCCATACAGTATTTTAATTGTGTTTCCTTTGTGTAGAAGGAGCTGTGTGCGGGCTGCTTTCTGCCACCTGGCTCCCAGCCACCAGGCTAGCTTATGCCCCAAAATAACAACACACAAATCGTATTCATTTAAACATTGCCTGGCCCATTATATCTAGCCTCTTCTTGGCTAACTCATATCTTGACTAACCCATTTCTAATAATCTTTTTAGCACCACAAGGTGGTGTCTTACCAGGAAAGATTCAGCATCTTCCTTCCTTGGGCTGGAGCTTCATTGTGGCTGCCCTGGAGAGGAGAGGCATGGCATCTGGCTCACTTCCCTTCTTCCCAGCATTCTGTTCTGTCTACTCCACCAACCTAATTTTCTGACCTATCAGGCCAAGCAGTTTTTTTTTTTTTATTGATTAACCAATGAAACAACAGGTTGACAAATGACCTTCCCACATCACCTTTGATATGAGTTGTTTCTATTGTGTCATTTTGGGAGTGAAAAGCATCACATACTTTGTCATTTCAGTTGTTGGATTTTATAGGAGTATGCTAAACTTCTTTTTAGATATATGAAATCACCTGTTTCTGTACCTTAACCATGCTCCTTTTTCTTTTTATTTATTTTTTTGGTGCTGAGAATCCAACCCAAGACCTCACACATAATAAGTCATACACTCTACTACTGAGCTGTATCACAACCTCAAATATATAATTTTGTTTATTATACCTCCCTGATGCTAGAGGAAAAAAGAAATTACAGAGAAATAAGTAGGAACTATAAATGGAAGGTCCTTTTTTTTCATTGGGAAGAACAGTGAACTAACTGTGAACTTGGCTCAGGACCACTAGTCTGACCATGGTGGGTTAGCATTGGTAAGGCCTGCTTTGGTGTTTGATATGGCTGGCATTCCTTCAAAGTGCTTTTTCTGGGGTTTGGGACATGCTTCAATTAGTAAAGTGCTTGCTGGTCAAACTTGAAGACCTGAGTTTGATCCAGAGGACCCACATAAAAAATAATCTTGTGGGGTGGTGCTTGCTTTGTAATCTTAGGGCTGAGGTGCAGTACACTGAAAGATCCCTGGGGCTCATTGGCTTGCCAACCTAGCATAACCAAAGATCCCTAGCCTAGAGAAACAGCGTCTAAAACAACAAGGTGTGTGATATCTAAGGAATGACATGTAAGGTTGACGTTCGGGGACATGGACAGTCTCTCTCTCTCTCTCTCTCTCTCTCTCTCTCTCTCTCTCCTCACACAC